>NC_069672.1:9869799-10207299 GCF_027244095.1 Hemicordylus capensis | reverse complement strand
CTCTCCATTCTCTCTCCTCTCTCTCTCCATATTCTCTCTCCTCTCTCTCTCCCCCTCTCTCTCCACTCTCTCTCCTCTCTCTCTCCACTCTCTCCTCTCTCTCTCTCTCTCTCTCTCTCTCTCTACTCCATGCATGAACAGGAGGTGCTCCTTGCTCAGCAGTAGAACCTGTCCCTCGCAAGCTGGCAGTCTCAGTCTCAGGCACCAGGAGGGCTGGAAACTCCCTCTGTCTGCATCCCTTGGACTGACTCCCAGCTGAACTGGCCTGGCTGGACCAACAAACTCCCTCAGTATATGGCGACTTCATATGTTCCTGGTCCTTTTTGCTTCGGGACCGAGCAGGGGGCTCCTCCTTTGCCTTACTTGCAGATGCAAAGCCTACCGATCATTTCCCAGGCCCCACCGAACCTCTGCTGAAATACGAACGCTGAGCAGCATCTGCAGAAAGTAATTACTTGTGCAGAGTAAACTAATCATCAGCCGCCCCTCGGAGGGCTTCTGCACATTTTTCTGCAAGTCGTTTTCCTTCATCCAGTAAATAGACTGCCGTTGCCTCTGTGGCATCGTTCCGGTTATCTCAAAAGGGGCAGTTCCGTTCCAAGGATACTGCATTTTCCCAAGTACTCAAACCAGAAGATTTTGCCACTCGGGAAATGCAGTTCTCCCTCCTGCAGCCAGTGTGTCTGTGACTATCCTAGACCCTGCATGGGACGTGATTCCAGTGGTGTGAGCCCCTGACAGAAATGCCTCGCACCCTCTCTTGTTTCTGTGTCTCTGTTCTGATTGGTAGACTAATACTCTTTGGACACTCCTTTCTTCTTTGCTCTCTCTGTTCTTTCTTCTTCCTTCCAGCCTGAGGTAGCTAGTCCCAAATTCAGGGCTTCTATCCAAGGTTGCAACTTCTTAAAACAAACCTTGACTTGTTTGAGATTTTATTTTATTTTATCTTATCAAATTTGTGCACTGCCCCAAACTTTCGTCTCTGGGTGGTTAACAATAGCATGAACCCAGTTAAAAACATATACAAAAAGCTTAAAACAATTTAACAATTTCAAAATAAACCAGAGATTAAAACCCCCAAAATTTAGGAAGCTGAGAGAACTTGGGCGAAAAGATGGGTTTTCAGGTGTTTCTTTGAAAATTGCCAGAGATGGGGAGGGTCGTATCTCAGCAGGGAGCGCATTCCACAACCTTGGGGCAGCGACCGAGAAGGCCCGTCTCTGTAGCCACCAAACGAGTTGGCGGTGACTGGAGACGGATCTTAAGCCGTCATCTCCAGATCTCCTCTATGGAGCAGTTGTTTCCAGATCTCCTCTGTTCTCAACAAGCTGGGGTTCTTTGCTAAATCAGGGGCTGATTCAAATTCTCCCCTACAAACATAAAATAGGTGTGGGCAGGGGGAAGGCCCTATATTACAGAAGTTGTCATGTTACGTGGAGGATATGTTGAGCATACAGTTCGAGTTGCACAACCTGGAGAACCAAGGTGGTCTGATTACAACGCTTTCAGGACCTTGGAGAGGTCCCGGGGAGCTGTTCCAGCAATCTCTGCTTCAAGTGAGCCTTTATAGTCCTCCTGGCCAAGGGGCCCTGGACCTTGGGTGTCCTGGCTTGAGAATCTCATGCTCCATCGGCTGTTAGCCTGAATGACAGGGCCTGGACCTTTGCCCCAAACGCTGATTCTCTTGGCTGCCTCCTTCCATTCTGTGTACAAATCCTGGTTGCTGCTGGGCGCTGAGATCTTGCTCATCTTGGAAAGTTCAGTCAAAAGCGAGTGTGGAAAAGTTCTTGTTTCGGCACTGACTACACAACGCTGATCACCATCGGTATCCGTTTCCAGCTTCCTAGTCTGGAAACCTCTTCAGCAGCTGGCCGCCTTGCATTTAGACGCAGTCAGAATACAGCATGCTGTACTAATAATTGTGCTGTTGTGCTTAATTTTTAATGTTCCCCCTCTATACTGGGGGTGGGGGGAAGCAGTTTAATTCTAAAGCAATATTTGTCCCAGTGTGCCTTTGTGCATTTTTATAGGGTTTCCAGAATATTTACAATAATCCATGTGGCCAAGTTGGGTAATTATTTTATCCCCTGTGCGCTCGCTCTTTGTTCCAGATTTGAGTCAGGGCTAGGAGTAGGAGAATGCTGACAAAGCTCGAAATTTATTTCTCAGATGGGAAGGAGAAGGGGGAAAGCCAATTCTGTTATGCTGGCAAAATGGAAAAATAATGCTATGCCTGTAAGGCTGTAAGTTCCAGGACCAGATGGGGCTGTAGATCAGTGGTAGAGCATCTGCTTTGCATGCAGAAAGTCCCAGGTTCAATCCCTGGCAGCATCTCCAGGTCGGCCTGGGAAAGACTCTTGCCTGAAACCTTGGAGAGCCGCTGCCAGTCAGTGCAGACAGGTCTGAGCTAGATGGACCGAGGGCCTGACTCAGTAGGCAGCTTCATATGTTCATTGGGTGCATTCATAGCTCCGTGGCAGAACTTCTGCTGGGCGTGCAGAAGATCCCAGCTTCAGCATCGTTCAGATGCCTGGCAGCATCTCCGGTTAGGGTCGGGAAAGACTCCTGCCTGAAATCTTGGAAAGATGCTGCCAGTCAGTGTAGACCATACTGAATTAGATGAACCAAGGGTTTGTCTCAGTATGTGGTCGCTTCCTGTACTGCTATTTTCCTATCTTTCCATAAATGGGTTCCATAAACCTGTGCCTGAAAAGAGAGCCACTGCCAGCCAGTGTAGACAATACTGAGCTTGACCGACCAATGGTCTAACTCGGTATACGGCATTTTTTTTTTTAAAGGAAGAACTGTAGCTCAGTGGCGGAACATCTGCTTTGCGCATAAGACAGTCCCCGGTTCACTCCCTGGCAGCATCTCCAGGTAGGGCTGGGAAGGACGCCTGCCTTGAAACCTTGGAGAGCTGCTGCCCGTCAGTGTTGGCAATACTGCTCTGGGTGGATGAATGGCCTGAGTCGTTTTAAGGCAGCTTCCTGTGTTCCTTCTGATGCTTGGGTGATACTGAAGTCTGTTGTGTTGGATTGGAATTCACCAGCTGGGCCTTAAAGGTGGGGAGGGGGTGAGAATTGGATGCGGTTAGGATGTAAGCCTCCTTGCCAAAGGAACTGGTGTTGGAGGAGACAGGAGAGGTGAGGCTTCTATATTTGCACAGAGCAACTCGATCCCAGCTGAGCAGCCTGGGATTTGACTACAACAGAGCTGCACCGCGTTGGCTGTCCAGCTGTTGTGGGACTACAGCTCCCATGATCCTCTACCACAGGTGGCCAATAGGATGGTGGGAGTTGTAGTCCAACCTCGGCTGGAGTTGTGCAGCCCTGAACTATAAGGTCCTTATGTCACGATGTAATACAGAGGTTCCCAACCTGTGGTGCTCCGGATGTCGCTGAACTACAACTCCCATCATCCTCCATTACAATTTATTGTGGCCGAGGATTATGGGAGTTGTTGTTCAGCGACATCTGGAGCACCGCAGGTTGGGAACCCCTGATGGCATATATGGCTCAGGCTTTTATGATGATGATGCGCTCTGTGTGTGTGTGTGTGTGTGTGTGTGTGTGTGTGTGTGTGTGTGCGGCCACATTTCTGATAAATGGTTTAGCAGCCATGGGCGGCTTCTGAGCCTGATTTTGCAGCTAGACACATGCAGAAAAGCATTGTGAACGGTGGGGCCGAAAGGCCATGGCATGCCACAGGGACAATCCCTCGGTGGCATTTCTACGCAAAGCTTGACCGTATGCATCGAAAGTGCTGTGACCGTTCAGCAGCTGTGGACGATAACGCAATCTTCCTAGCTTGGCTGTGCCCATTTAGCTGCTTCTCCGGTGTGAGAGAAACAAACAGCCTGTCTGGACTGAGTCCTGAATGGACAGAATCAGGACCGAGGAGGAGAGCTGGTGTGGAGAGGAGAGCTGGTCTTGTGGTAGCAAGCATGACCTGTCCCCTTAGCTAAGCAGGGCCCACCCTGGTTTGAATTTGAATGGGAGACTAGAAGTGTGAGCTTTGTAAGATACTCCCCTCAGGGGATGGAGTCACTCTGGGAAGAGCAGAAGGTTCCAAGTTCCCTCCCTGGCAGCATCTCCAAGATGGGGCTGAGAGAGACTCCTGCCTGCCACCTTGGAGAAGCTGCTGCCTGCCTGTGAAGACAATACTAAGCTAGATAGACCAATAGTCTGACTCAGTATATGGCAGCTTCCTATGTTCCTATGGGGCTGTTTCTGCTGATTGCTGGGGGCCTGTGCCTCTTTAGAATGGATGTCTAGATTTGCTAAGAAACCACTGTTCTTTTCTGATAAAGGCTTTGAGACCAGATGGGATCATGAGCTGGACATCTAGTGGTCAATGGCATGCAACGTATTTGGCCCTTCTTGGTCTCATTTCTCTCCATATCCACCCACCCAGTGTGCCCTGGGTGAGGAGGTAGGTGGGGGGAGGAAGAAGGCTGCTCCCCCTCCCCCTCCAGGACCCCTCATACTGGGGCTGCCTTTGCTCCACCCTCCTAGCCTGGGCTGGAAAGGCGGCCTCCATCAGTTAGCAATGAGTTCCGTCGGCTTCTGCACAGGACAGAGCGAGAGCTGGAGGCACTGTGCTGGGTGAGGGGACCTGTCTGGGCATCGGTGTGGTCGCAATCGGTGCATAGCAATTCAGCGGTGGCTCAAGACAAAAAAAAATGGGGGCAGGAGATGATGGGGCAAAGCATCCCCAGAAGGGGCAAAACATCCCACCTCCAGCCTCAGAGGCAGGATGCCTCCGAATCCCAGTTGCAGGGGAGCAACAGCAGGAGAGGGGGCATGCCCTCACCTCTTGCCTGTGGGCTCCCCGGAGGCATCTGATGGGCCACTGGGGGAAACAGGGTGCTGGACTAAAGGAGCCTTGGGCTTGATCCAGCAGGGCTGTTCTTATCCATACACATCAATCAGCATCTCCTTGCCTCCATCGCATCTGGGCGGCATCCAACAGCTGAAAACTGAGTGGCTTTATTTCATTTTGCATAATTCTTCTCCGCCAGTGCTTATCTTGAGAGCAAGGAATTTAAGCGCTGCTGTGCTATTTGCGCAAGTAACTGGAGGTGGCGTTTCGACACTGAAACCGGTTTTAACTTGTAACCCCTGCTATTTTATTTCACGGCGATAAAGAGGTCTTGGTGGAAGAATGTCTTGGAGTCAGTATGTGCACAGCATCGCCAACTTACCAACTTTTGCATAATGCATGTGTGTCTCTCTCTCTCTCTCGCTCCTTTTTTCCTAGTGGAAAGGTGTATGAGTTCCATGCAAGCTGGGACCCAGATGATCAAACTCCGGGGCAGTTCCAAAGGGCTCGTTCGTTTCTACTATCTCGACGAACACAAGTCCTGCATTCGCTGGAGACCTTCGCGGAAGAACGAGAAAGCCAAAAGTAAGTCACAACTCTCCCGTCTTTGTCCTGTAGTAGTCCTGTGCTCCATGATAGAGCACCTGCTTTGGAGTTCTCAGGTGCAGCCCTTGGCACCTCTAGTTTAAAAGGACTGAGGGAGACCTGCATTTGAGGCCTTGGAGAATTCCTGCCAGTCAGGAATTAACTAACCCTAAGCCTTACTCAGTATAAGGAAGCTGTTGGAGAAGGGCCCATACTTCAGTGGCAGAGTGCATCATTTTCATGCACAAGGCCCCCAGTTCAGTACCTGGCACTTCCAGTTCAAAGTATGTCAGGCAGGTGGGACAGATCTGAGTTCGGATCCTGGATTGCTGCTGCCAACCAGAGTAGGCGATACTGGGCCAGGTGAACCAATGGTTTGAGACAGTATAAGGCAGCTTCCTGTATTCTTATACAGTATGCTCCTATATTTGCAAGAGATGAATACGTTTATTTATTTAATTTATTTTTACATTTATATCCCGCTCTTCCTCCAATGAGCCCAGAGCAGTGTACTACATACTTGAGTTTCTCCTCACAACAACCCTGTGAAGTAGGTTAGGGGCTGAGAGAGAAGTGACTGGCCCAGAGTCACCCAGCTAGTCTCATAGCTGAATGGGGATTTGAACTCGGGTCTCCCCGCTCCTTGTCCAGCACTCTAACCACTACACCACACTGGCAACACTTTTGCAACAGAGAAATGTTTCTCCCTCTTGCACAGCAGGGGAACCAGGGGTCATCCCATGAAACTGATTGCTAAGAAGTTTGTTGTTGTGCCGTCGAGTCAGTGTCTGTGAGATGATGCCTTTCAGCATCTTCCTATGTTGCTGCTGCCCGATATAGGTGTTTCTGGGAAACATACCAATGGGGATTCGAACCAGCAACCTCTTGCTCCCTCGGCAAGTTACTTCCCCGCTGTGCCATTAGGTGGCTAAACCAAGAACTTTAGGGCCAACAAAAGGAAGTACCTTTTCACACGACGCATAATTAACCTATGAAATTCACTGCCACAGGATGTGGTGACAGCCAGCAGCCTGAATGGCTTTAAAAGGGGTTTAGATAAATTCAAGGAGCACAGGTCTATCAAGGGCTACTAATCTGAGGGCTACAGGCCACCTCCGGCCTCAGAGGCAAGATTCTTCAAAATACCAGTTGCAGGGGAGTAACAGCAGGACGGAGAGAGGACATGCCTTCAGCTCTTGCCTGTGTGAAGTAGGACGCTGGATTAAATGGACCTTGGACCTGATCCAGCAGGGCTGTTCTTATGTTCATGCATATGAAGTAACACTCCACGGCAGGTGAGCTTGGATTGAGGGGACCTGATCCCTTATGTGTTGGAGAGTCCTAAAGAAAGCAAAGAAGCTCAAGCGACTTCAGAGAAGAAGGCACCAGGCTCCTCAAGTTGGAGAACCTTCTTTCCAGCCATTCCACATGATTGCTCTCGAGTGCCGCCCAAGTAAAGATGTCCCTCTCGTCAAGGCGTGTTTCATTTCGACACCAGATGGCAGCCATCATCCCCCTGCCGAGGAATAAATGACTGGGAAGCCATTGGCTTTTTCACAGACCAATTGGGGTTTAATGATCTATTTGTTTAACTAAGAAACTAGGATGCAGGAGACTTGCATTGGCAAGGAAATGGCGCCTCCGCCGGAACTCCCGTGGCCAGCGGGTCTGCGGAACTTATGGCTCCCCAAGTTAAGTGTCAGCCCACCACTGAGGCGGCCCGGACAGCTAAGGGGCTCCATAAACACCGATTTCTTTCTGCTTCATGGGGACTGCAGGGAACGGGGAAAGAGGGGATTGCCAGAGGCCCGGCAGGCCACGATTCATGGCTAGTGGGTTGCCCTTGGTGGCTCACAAGTTGTGGCAGTTTGAGGAAGCCATTGGTGTATTTTTGCAGGAGGAAGTGCCGGGCTATGGGAGAAATGTAGATGTGGGGTGGGGGGAGGGATAAACCAAGGCTAGGAGCGACTGAGGAGGGCGAAGCATCCCGTAAGGCAAAGATGTGTCATAGGAACATAGGAAGCTCCATAGACTGAGTCAGGCCAGAGGTCCATCTAGCTCACTATTGTCTAGACTGGTAGCGGATTCTCCAAGGCTGCAGGCAGGAATCTCTCTCAGCCCTGTCTTGGAAATGCTGCCAGGGAGGGAACTTGGGACCTAGATGCTCTTCCCAGAGTGGCCCCATCCCCTGAGGGGAATCTCTTCCAGTGCTCACACATGTCATCTCCCATTCAAATGCAAACCAGGGTTGACCCTGCTTAGCTAAGGGGGACAAGTCATGCTTGCTACCACAAGACCAGCTCTCCTCTCCTCGCCTCCTTTCAAACTTGGAGATCCTGCCCAAGATCACTGTCTGGGTAGGGCCCATACAACCATCGGGGCTTACTAGGGAATTGTGTGGCAGAGGGGATGGATTCCAGGGACACTTGACTCAGCATGGTCAGTGTCTTGCAGAGAGAGCCTCTATCCCAGAGGGTTCCTCCAGATGTTGCTGATCTCCTAGTATCCCTGGCCACAATAAATTGTAGCTGGAGCTGATGGGAGTTGTAGTTCATCAACAGCTGGAGGAACATTGGTTGGGAACCACTGCTCTATCCCGTTCTGAGCTTAGCCAGGGTCTCCACCAGGGAAGTCATGGGAGGAGAGCTTGCCTTGTGGCAGCAAGCATGAATGCTCCCCTTTTCTAATCCGGGTTCCCCCTCATTTGCTTTTGAATGGGATACTCCATGTGAGTGCTGTAAGACATTCCCCTCAAGGGATAGGGCTGTAGCTGAGTGGAAGAGCACCTGAATGCCTGCATGCAGAAGTTTCCAAGTTCCTTTCCTGGTGGCATCTCCAGCTAGGGCTGAGAAAGACTCCTGCCTGTAACCTTGGAGAAGCCGCTGCCGGTCAGTGTAGACAATCCTGAGCTAGATGGACCAATCATCTCTTGTTAGATGGCAGTTTCCTATGTTCCTATGCTGGAGCACCGCAGACCGTGGACAGCTCCGAGTGCAGCGATTCAGCACCTTGGCTAGAGCTCAGCAGGGTCACAGGAGGGGGTACTAGCGACAACCAGTGGAATGTTGCTCCAGCAGCTACCTGAAGCAGGCTGCCAGTTGGCTCTGTCCCTTCCCTGGGAAAGGCTCCATGTCTTGAAGGGTTCGTGCTGGGTTTCATCAGTGCTGTGGCTCTGGCAAGGTGGGCGGCGGGGGGGTGTGTGTGTGTGTGTCTTCTCCTGAGACTGATGGGACCTCAGGAACTGCCTCCAAGTTGGAGGGTGAAGTCAGGGCTACGTCTTTGGGTCATGGTGGAGGTCCTGGTCCTACGGTGGGGCTCCCCAGTGGCCCAGGGCTATCTGGCTACCGGACCCTAGATTCTGTTAAAATAAAATAAAATTGTAAAATAAATTAAAAGTCAAGAACAGCAGCTTACAGCAAAAGACAATTTAGAACACATCAGTGATTCTCAATAATTTGAGAACTTTGGTTGAAGAGCTGTATATAAATATCAGTTATAGTAGTAGTAGTAGTAGTAGTAGTAGTAGTAGTAGTAGTAGAAACAAGGCAGCCGTGCAGATCCAGTATGCATCTATATACCACACCTCTGCACCGGGGCTGTGGCTGGAGACAGGGGTCCTGGGTAGCACAGCCAAGCCGCAGCTCTCTTAGAGGTGGACGCTTTCTCACAAGAGAAAGCCCTGCTGGATCAGGCGCAAGGAAGCCCATCTAGTCCAACAGCCTGTTTCCCACAGTGGCCCACCAGATGCCCCTGGGAAACCCACAGGCAAGAGGGGAGGGCATGTCCTCTCTCCTGCTGTTGCTCCCCTGCAACGGGGATTCGGAGGCATCCTGCCTCTGAGCCCATGCTAGCAACAAGCTCCGGCTTCTTATTCCCCTGCGGAGGCCAGCTAGGAGGGCTACAGATGGACGCGTCAGTGGTGCCGCCAGTAGCGCCGTGAGATGGGTCCCATTGCAGGCTATCACCCGATCTCTCCATCCCCCCCCCTCCCCGCAGCTGGGGTTCCCTTACATGACAAGAAAAATTAGTTCAGCAGGGTATTTCAACGACTCCTGAAGTGGGGAAGTGTTCAGCGTGTGCCTTCTAAAATGGAAGAAGGAGCCATGGTTGTAGTGCCTTGAACACAGAGGCCATGTCTTTGCCGAGTGAATTTCTGTTATTGATAAGCTAGGAAGGTTGGCCCCAGCCCTCTTTTACTCCGAGGAGCCTCAGGTACAGCCTCTGTGAATGGACAGCCTCAAAGATCTTTGGGAAAGCGGGAGCTTGTTTTCTAGCAAGGCTAGAAGGCTACATTCAGCTGCCAAAAATGCGAGACAGCCTGGAAAGCGTAACCCTGTAGAGAGATCCATAGCTGAAAAGTCTCTGATTCTGCTAATGAATGAACTTCTGATACCTTTCCGGTGGTGGGGGGGGGGGATGTGAAGAGCTAGCTTTGAAAAGCCTGGCTGGCCACTGTAAAACCGTGAGCAGAGGCAGAGGTAGAATTGCAATGTCTCTCTGTTCCGTCAGCCCCAGGGTGAAGAACGTCATATCTTCACCCCTTTGTCACACAGTTGCTCTGCAGCTGGCATGGGTGGGTGGGAGTGGGGGAGAAGCCACGGGTACCACTTATGCTCCTTCTTTAGCCGCTTATCCCCAGTCGATGGGAATGGTCCACATTTCTTCTTTTGCATAACATCCGAAGCGGGAGCCTCCCCGTGGTCCCTAAGGTGAGATAAGTGAGCTCTAGCAGGTGGGGAGACCACAGGCAGGAGAAGCTGTGGGCAAGTCTCCTTTCTGATGTTACGGCATAAGGAGCTGAACACCACACCCTGGCTTCCTTGCCTCCTCCCCATGTTATGCAAGACTCCCTTTATTATTGCTGTTGCATTGCAGTCTGCTGTGTATATGTTTGGCACCTGGAAATGTCTTGAGCATTCGGTGCAAGAAATGTGTCTGTGGCAGGAGACCACAAAGATTTGCATAGGGGCAGTATATAAATGTCTTCCTTCCTTCCTTCCTTCCTTCCTTCCTTTCTCTCTTCCTCCTTTCATCTATCTATCTATCTATCTATCTATCTATCTATCTATCTATCTATCTATCTATCTATCTATCTATCTATCTATCATATTTATATACTGTACCACCTGACATGTGCATCATCTAGGTGGTGTACATAAGTTAAACTGTTAAGAACAGCTTGAGTAACATAGATAATGTTTACAATTGATCTTAGCCAAAAGGCTGAGATGCCCCTCCTAGCAAATTACCCTGGCCATCCAGATGAATCCTGTGTTAGCTATCTTTTATCTGACCATGATGGCAAAGTTATCTGGTCAGCAACCATAAATAAACTGATCTGAACTGAACATAAGTTAAAATACAAGTATAAAACAGGATGAAACGATTAAAACAATTTTACGATATAAAACATAAAGCCATGTTGCTTCCGTCTCCTCCTTTACTCTTTAAGAGGAAGAGCTTTATTGTTTTTATCGTTATTATTAACATAACAATTATATTACTATTGGGCTTGGATCCCAGGTATTTAAGACAGCGCCTCCTTTGTCATGAACCCCTCCTTGCCTAATAACATCATCTGGGTATGTCCGGTTATGGTTAACACTGGCTTGTTGGGTGGCTACTGGCGAAGCATTTATAGCACCAGATACTTTTCATTGGCTCCCTGAGCCACCTGACTAGGTGCTTGAGTGTTTAATGCTGCCTAAGCCGGGCCTCTCAGTAACGCATTTCATCCTCAGTACCTTCAACAGACATACGTACTACCTGGGGGTGGAGACACCTCGTCGTTGGACGTCTCACCTGAGACCCCCTTGCATCTTGAACACATGCTAATGACAGGGATTCTTGGTTTTGTTTTGTTTTTAAGATCAGAGATACAGAATTATCTCACATACAGCCAGAGGGGTTTGGCAACTGGTCTGTCGGCCCTGCCTCTGATAACAGGAGTCTCTTTTAAATAAGCCGACTGAACAGTTATGGATCAAGGTTTCATCTGAGCATCTTGGTTAATGGTCACTGGCTTCATTGCCACCTGTAATTAGTGGGGTGGGAAATGCTGGCTCCATATTATATGTTGCAGCTTTTTATGAACCAGATGACTTTTTCACTTGATACTCAAAGACGTCTTGGGTCTGGTTTTATTGAATTTGGTCTGCTCTGATCGTCATATGCCCCGGGCCGCTCTTGCAAAAGGCGGTTGATGGATTATAGCATGTAAATTCCTGTGGGGAAACTATCCACACGCATCACGCAAGCTGTGAAATCAGAAAATACCCGCTGGAGCTTTGCGGGGGGATTATGTGTAGGCAAACAGACGGTTTCCTAAGAGTCTGCATCTTCTTGAGGAATCTGATCATGTTTCCTGATTCATTCCGTTCCTTACTAATGACACAGAGTTGGTTGGCCATGCTTAAAAAGACATTATAGTGGATCATTTCTGGGCCCCAAGTTCTTCCAGAGATTGTGCATTCTAAAATGAAAGCAGTCGTTTACTTCTGAAGCCCTAGATGGACTTGGTACTAGGATACCTAAAGGAGCATCTCCTCCTGCCCAATACGAATGCCCTTGCATTCAAACCTGCCAGAGGGCCTCCTACACACACCCCTCCTTCGAATGTTGGCTGTTGGCACAAGAGAGTGTGCAGAAGAGAACAACCAAGATGATCGGGGGCCTAGAGCACCTTCCTTACGAGGCAAGGCTACAACACCTGGGGCTTTATCGTTTAGGAAAAGACGACTGCAGGGTGACATGATGAAGGTTTATAAAATTATGCATGATGTGAAGACAGTGGACAGAGAGAAATTTTTCTCCCTCTCGCATAACACTAGAACCAGGGGGCATCCCATGAAATGGATTGCCAAGCAATGTATGACTGACAAAAGGAAGTACTTTTTTCACACAACCCATAATCAACCTATGGAATTCTGTGCCACAAGATGTGGTGACAGCCAACAACATGGATGGCTTTAAGAGGGGTTTGGATAACTTCATGGAGGAGAGGTCTATCAATGGCTACTAGTCTGGTGGCTATAGGCCACCTCCAGCCTCAGAGGCAGGGTGCCTCTGAATCCCAGTTGCAGGGGAGCAACAGCAGGAGAGAGGGCATGCCCCTCTCGGATCCTGCCTGTGGGCTTCTCAGAGGCATCTGGTGGGCCACTGAGTAAAACAGGATGCTGGACTAGGTGGGCCTTAGGCCTGATCCAGCAGGGCTTTTCTTATGTTCTGATGAGAATCATTTTTTGTGGTGGCACCAACCACGTAGAAATCTCTGCCCTGGGAGATACAGTTAGTGTTTGTTTTGTCTACCTTTTGACATTGCTTGAGGCCTTGGCATTTCCACCGGTCCTTAATTAGTTGCTTTGAGTTTATCTGTTGGCTCTCCTGATTGTGTGTTTGCGTTTTTTTGTTTTTGCTGCTTTTAACATTTTTCGTGTTCTCTTATTCTTTGACCGTTATGTTCCTTTCAGCCATTTTTGTAAGCCACCTTGAGCTGGCCTTGACCGAAGAGGCAGGATATCGGTGCTCTAAAATAAGCAAGCAAGCGTTGCATTATTTATTTAGTTATTCATTTGTTTTCCCCCAGCTGCTTTTGGACTGCAACTCCCATAATCCCCAGCCACAGTGGCCAATAGCCATGGATTAGGGGAGTTGTAGGCCAACATCTGCAGGCGAGCTGAAGGTGAGCAGCCCTCATCTACACTGACTGGCAGCAGCTCTCCAAGGTTCCAGGCAGGAGTCTTTCCCAGCCCTACCAGGAGATGCTACCAGGATTTGAACCCAGGACCTTCTGCCTGCAAGCATGTAGATGCTCTTCTGCTGAACTATGGCCTATCCCCTGATAGGAATCTCTTGCAGAATGCATAGGTAGTCACCCATCCAAATATAACCCAAGGTGGGCCCTTCTTAGCCAAGGGGACAGTTCATGCTTGCTACCACAAGAACAGCTCTCCTCCTTATCATAGGATGCTGCTTTATACAGAGTCAGGCCTTGGTCCAGCTAGCTCAGGATTGTCTACACTGACTGGCAGCATCTCTCCAAGTTTCCAGGCAGGAGTCTTTCCCACCCTTCCCGGGAGATGCTGCCAGGGATTGAACCTGGGACCTCCTGCAAGCAAAGCAGAAGCTCTACTGCTGAGCCATGGCTCCACTCCCTAGCTATGCCCCAGAGATCAAGTGAAAATTTAGAATGTCCAGATAATGTTTGTAAGGATGCCAATAGGAGCACAAGACATCTCAAACAGTCCCCCGATAATGAGTGAAATACAAGTCCAGATATACAGACAAGGGCTCGACATCTACGGATACGAGTACGAATCTGGACTGCTTAACCAAGGTCAGTAAATAATGTGATTAAATACAGGACTTCGACAGCTTCAACCCATTTCAGGAGATCTCCGTCCAAAGCCAATTTGCAATGTTCTGTACAAATCTTGCCGTTCCCCTGTGCTGGCTGAGCCGAACTGCTTATGCGTGCTGTGATTAAAAGACTTTTAAGCTCCATTATGGAGCACCTTCCTCAAGGGACGTGCTTGACAGGTTCATAGGTACCCTTCTTTAAATTGTGAGCCCCTTGGGGCAGAGACTTATCTCCGAATGCTTTATAAAGCATTGTGCACATAGTCATTGCGATGCTGTATCACATCTGTACTCATTAGCCGCCCTATTGCCTGGCTCTGAGAAATAGGTGACATTTTAAAGAAATCCTAAGAGTTATTTATTCGGGTGCCAAATCTAAAACATTTCAAGAGAAGACTACCGACATTCAAGCAAAGTGTCAAATGTGGGATGGAAAGGAACAAGCTTCCTTGGGATGGAGTGTGTGGGGGGTGGTTTTTTTTCTTTATTCCAAATATCATACAATCCGCGAGCAGCAGATCTAACCACCCCTTTATTGCCCCCGCTCTGTTCTTCCAGTCTCCATCGATTCGATCCAGGAGGTGTGTGAAGGCAAGCAGTCGGAGATCTTCCAGCGTTACGCGGATGGCAGCTTTGACCCCAACTGCTGCTTCAGCATCTACTATGGAGACCACATGGAGTCCCTCGACCTGGTGTCGTCCAGCGGAGAGGAGGCCCGGACCTGGATCACGGGCCTCAAGTACCTGATGGCCGGAATCAGCGACGAAGACAGCCTGTCGAAACGGCAGAGGACAAGAGACCAGTATCCTTCAGTGAGGATGGGAGCAATTGTTTCCCATTAGACCTGTTTTTAGAAACCTAGGGAGCTGCCAAGTCAGACCACGGGTCCACCTAGCTCAGTATTGTCTTCACAGACTGGCAGCGGCTTCTCCAAGGTTGCAGGCAGGAATCTCTCTCAGCCCTCTCTTGGAGATGCTGCCAGGGAGGGAGCTTGAAACCTTCTGCTCTTCCCAGAGCGGCTCCATCCCTGAGGGGAATATTTTATGCTGCTCACATGTAGTCTCCTGTTCAAATTCAAACCAGGGCAGCCTGCCCGCTGGACATGTGAAATAATAGCGGTGAGGATCATCTATCCACATACTTTAATACCTAATGACAGCATTTATATGGGACTTTCCCACGAGGGTGGTCAGAGCTGGTCTGGGAGGGAGAGCTGATCTTGTGGTAGCAAGCATGAGTCATCCCCCTTGCTAAGCAAGGTCTGCCTTGGTTGGCATTTGGATAGGAGACTACATATCTGAGCACTGGAAGGTATTCCCCTTAGGGCATGAGTCCGTAACTCAATGGAAGAGCATCTGCATGCATGCATGCAGATGTCCCCAGGTTCCCTCCCTGGCATCTCCAGGTAGGTCTGGGAGAGACCCCTGCCTATACCAGGGCTGATCAACTTTGGCCCTCCTGCAGATGTTGGCCTACAGTTCCCATAATTCCTGGTTATTGGCCAATGTGGCTGGGTATTATGGGAGCTATAGTTCAAAAACAGCTGGAGGGCCTAAGTTGAGCAGGCCTGGCCTATACCTTTGGACAGCTACTACCACTCAGTGTAGACTATACCAGGCTAGAGAGACCCAGGGACTGACTCCGCAGAAGGTGGCTTCCTCCATTCCTATCACATCAGATGTGGAAGATATCCTTTGTTTCCTTTATTTTTAAAAAAATCTATTTTAATGTTTCTATTCCGCCGTTCCTCCAAGGAGCCCTGAGCGATGTGCCTGGTTATGTTCAGCCTCACCACAACCCTGTGAGGTAGATTAGACGGTCTCTCAGTCTCACCTGTGACAAGGTCTTTCTTGAGAGACGGTGACCTGACCCATGGAGGGGCCGTTCGGACGGGATGGCCTGCCACGATGGTCCTTCCTACTGGGTCTCTCTGAGGAAGCCATGCTTCCAGAAGCCCGGTCGCTAGGCAAAGCGTAGGCCCTCCTCCCGTCCAGGGTTGGCTCCCAGCCCCATCGCTCCTTTCCTTGACTCCCCTCACATGTGGTTGAAGCAGACCTTTGACGAGGCAGACAAGAACGGGGACGGCAGCCTCAGTATCAACGAGGTTCTCCAGCTGATGCACAAACTCAACGTCAACCTCCCCCGGCAGAAAGTCAAGCAGATGTTCAAGGTAAGGCGCCGTAGGCCGCTGCCGCACTGGACGGGACCGGCAGAAGATGCATTTGTGGGGCAGGAGGGATAGGGGCCACACGGCAAACACGGCCCAGACAGCTCATGTCCCTGCTCAGTTCTGCAGGCTTGGTTCTGACCACCAGATCTCATCCGTCCCACGTGTTTCTAGTTTTGCCCTGCTGCCACACACCACTGGTGACAGCATGTGGTAGCAAGCATGGATTGCCCCCTTGGCTAAGCAGGGTCCACCCTGGCTTGCATTTGAATGGGAGACACCCTGTGGGAGCACTTGAAGATCTCCCCCTTAGGGGGTGGGCCTTAGCTCAGTGGAAGAGCACCTGCAGGGCTGCATGTGGAAGGCTCCAGGTTCCTTTCCCAGGCATCTCTACACAGACATCACCTTGTCTTCACGGACTGGCAGCGGCTTCTCCAAGGTTGTAGGCAGGAATCTCTCTCTCTGCCCTATCTTGGAGATGCTGCCCGGGAGGGAACTTGGAACCTTCTGCATGCAAGCATTCAGATGCTACTCCCGGAGCGGCCCCATCCCCTAAGGAAATATCTGACAGTGCTCACGCATAGTTTTACCCCCTGCCCTGAATTCCTCCCCCATCAGAATTAAGGGGGGTTTGCCCCCTTTCTCTGTTGACCTCTCCCAAATGCGAGGGAAAGTTTTCCGGGTTCCCCTCAGCCCACAAATGTTTTGGGAGGGGAGGTTTCCAATTCGAGGGAGCCCTCTGTCACCCTTCGCAGCTTCTGCTCTGAGCAGGACGGCTGGACAGTAAGACCACCCAGGCCCCTCGCCGGGCTCACGTTCTGCGATTCTGGCTTGACTCCTCCGGGAGACTTTCTGCCGCCTCCCGATTCCGCCGGAGCCCTCTCCGCAGCTCCCCGACCCCCGGCCTGTGTGGACGTCAACTCTGCCTCCGTGCACTCCATGTATGTGAAAGGCATCCGCGGTGCAAGGACCATCTGTCCGTCCCCAGCGGGGGCCTCTCCGCGAATTGCTCCTGTCCTGATGGGCCTGGCCTTTTCCGCCGCCGTCGCTGGAAATCTGCCGTCAGGCAAAACAGCCTGGAGCTGGCGTTTGCGTATGGCCCTGACCTATTTTATAACGGAACGGGAAAAGATTAAAGGCTCCATCAGCGAGACACAGAGTTAGCCTCACTCTGCGCTCCGTGGTGCTGCTGGGAATTCAGAGGCGGCTTTGTGGTGCAGAGTGTATAGCTTTTGTCGTCTGCTGCTTGCCTCGAAATACAACTCCCCAGAGTCAGCAGAATCTGAAAGGGCTGTCAGCACGGACTGATGCGCTGTAGAGACGAGAATGAGGTTTTCTTCCCCTCCCCCCTCCTCATCTAAAAAGCCCAAATCTGCTGCTGTTTGTCCTGGTAAGTGCTGTGCGTGCTGGCAGCGGTGTGTGTCTGCGTGTGTGCGCTGAGAGTTAAAGAAGGCATTTGCTTAAATGGCAGCTCGCCTTTGCTACTTGGGCCTGGGAAGAAGGGGTTGGAAATGGTGAGACAGAGGCTGGTACTAGAGGAGTGCTTAGGAACCTAGGAAGCTGCCTTCTACAGCGTCGTCAGACCCTTGGTCCATCTAGCTCAGTATTGCCTACACAGACTGGCAGCGGCTTCTCCAGGGTGAAGGAGAGCTGGTCTTGGGGAAGCAAGCATGACTTGTCCCCTTTGCTAAGCAGGGACTGCCCTGGTTTGCATTTGAATGGGAGACCACATGTGTAAGCACTGGAAGATATTCCCCTCCTTAGGGGATGGAGCCGCTCTGGGAAGAGCATCTAGGTTCCAAGTTCCCTCCTTGGCAGCATCTCCGTGATCGGGCTGGGAGAGAGACTCCTGCCTGCAACCTTGGAGAAGCCGCTGCCAGTCTGGGCAGACACTACTGAGCTGGATGGACCAATGGTCTGACTCAGTATATGGCAGCTTCCTATGTTCCTAAGGTTGCAGGCAGAAGTCTCTCCCAGCCCTATCTTGGAAATACCAGGGAGGGAACTTGGGACCTTCTGCAAGCAATCAGGCAGATGCTCTTCCTAGAGCGGCCCCATCCCTAAGGGGAATACCTTCCAGTGGTCACACTCCTAATCTCCCATTCAAATGCAACCAGGGTGGACCCTGCTTAGCAAAGGGGACCAGTCATGCCTGCTACCATCTCTGTCTGCTCTTGGGAAAATAGATCAGAAGCTTGGTGGTTGGCCATTGTGGCCGGAGATGATGGGAGTTGTAGTTCAGCAACCTCTGGAGACCCCCAGGTTGGGAACCCTTGCTCTAGAGGAAGTCCTATGGAAATATCATACTCCTTTCGAGTAACTCCCGAGTAGTACCTTTGAGTAATTTAAACAGGATGTCAACCGGTGACTTTAAGACCACCAGAACTGCCTTTCCCACTCAGCTTTCCCACTCTAGTGGTTCTGTCTTGGGTCCCCAGATGTTGCTGAACTACAACTCCCATCACCCCCTGCCACACAATGGCCGGCCACCAAGCTTTTTATCTATTTTCCCGACAGCAGGCAGGAATATGCTCTCTCTCCTGTCATGCAACCTCTCTTGTCCCCTCACAGCACTGAAACGAGGATAATATCCTGCAAAAGCTGGTAGCTTTTATGGTGCAGGCTCTCATCAGATCTCCAGCTCTGCAGGTCCGGGGTCCCACCCTCTCCCCCTCCCTCTCCTTCCCTCCCACCCATCTCCCCCTCCCTCCCTTCCTCTTTGTCCTTCCCTCTCCCTCCTTCTCTCTCTCCTCCTCCTACCCATCTCTCCCTCTCCCTCCCTCCCTCCCTCCCTCTCTGCGCCTTGGGTTCAAAATCCAATGTGTCCAGTGAAAAGAAAGCAGAACACGGAAAGGCTTTTTGGTTGCTGCGTCTGTGTCAGCTTGCAAGAGTTTTAACATGCATTCCCCTCCCAACCTCAGAGTGTGCGCGCACATACACACACACACACACAGTCAACGTGTTCCAGTTGAGCGTGTCTTCTGAGTGCTGCTCCACAGAGGAGATCTCCATTTGGCCGGTCACCAGAAGCACCTCGGGAAAGCTTTTCTCAGCCTTGGCTGTCAGCACTATGAAGGGGGGGAAACAGGCACTGAGCCCTAGGAGGGAGAGACCCTCTTAAAGGTTGTAGGATCATCCAGGGTAAAGAAAGAGCTGGTCTGGCGGCAGCAAGCATGGGTTGCCCCCTTTGCTAAGCAGGGTCCACCCTGGTTTGCATTTGAATGGGAGACTACATGTGTGAGCACTGGAAGAGATTTCCCTTATGGGATAAGAAGATCACCTGCCTGCTTGCATGCAGAAGGTCCCAGGTTCCCTCCCTGGCAGCATCTCCAAGAGAGGGCTGAGAGAGACTCCTGCCTGCAGCCTTGGAGAAGCCACTGCCAGTCTGTGTAGACAATCCAGAGCTGGATGGACCGAGGGTCTGACTCAGTATATGGCAGCTTCCTATGTCCCTATGACCGCTGCGTGTGGACAGGCAGCCATCATCATCATCATCATCATCATCAATAATAATAATAATTAATAATCAACCTTATTTGCTAGTGGCCCCATAACAAGCTGTTCTCTGTGCCTGTGCAGCAGGAAACGGTCCTTAGATCACCCTTATTTATTATTTATTTATTCAATTTTTATAATGCCCTTCCAAATTGGCTTGTTTTACAATAAGACAGTTAAAATCAATCAACAATTTAAAAATGATAAAATACTATAAAACAACCATCAAACGATCCAACAGTTTAAAAATCCTGGAAAAAAACCCCAGGTACAATTAAAACCCTTTTCTCAACACTTTGTAACCTTGAAGCATCCAGTGACTTGGACCTAACGAAGTTCTTCCCAGCACATCAACTATAACTTTGGAATGTCGTTGTGTCGCTTTCTCTAGGAAGGCCGCTCACAGACCCCGAAGGCCTCTTTTCCAAAGGAGAGTGGACGTCTGACACTCACCCGCTTCCCAGCTCAAAATGTGCTGGGAAATGTTCAGAGGTGTCTCTTGGCCGTGGCCTTCATTAGCCCTGTGTGCCATTTCCCTGCCTCCAGTGGGTCCCATCACCTTTAATCATGGGGCCTGAACTGTAACAAGGCCATTAGCATCCCAAGGAGGCCACTGCCATCTCTGTTGTGGCTAGATGGTGTTTAACAGCTTTGCCTTTTATATCCTCCCTCCCTGCCCAGAACTTCTCTCTCTGCTGGCCTAACAAATACTAACCTTACCGAGGCAGCTCCATGGAAAAATTAATAGGAGGCCCATTAAAATCGGAGGATTAAGAAAAGAAAGGGCTTTGATCTGTAAAAAGAAACGGGGAGGAACACACAAGCTAAATGGAGAAAGCAGCAAAGAGGGATAGGTAGATAATGGCGAAATGTGCATCAGAGCATTTCTAATTAACGGTGTGCATTCAATAAATGGGGCTTTGGGGCTGTCTGGCAAAGGGAAAATATGCTTTCTGCCCACAAAAGGCTCTTGCAAATCCACGCCAAACCTAACTGAAGCTGGGCGGGGTGGTGGTATATGTTTGCAGAATGAAACTTTTGATTTTGCATATGTGTGTGTGTCTTGTTTATTATTATTATTATTAATTATTTATTTATTTTTACATTTTATATCCCGCTCTTCCTCCAAGGAGCCCAGAGCGGTGTACTACATACTTGAGTTTCTCTTTCACAACAACCCTGTGAAGTAGGCTAGGTTGAGAGAGAAGTTTCTGGCCCAGAGTCACCCAGCTAGTCTCATGGCTGAATCGGGATTTGAACTCGGGTTTCCCTGGTCCTAGTCCAGCACTCTAACCACTACGCCATGCTGGTCTATCTATAAATATATAAAAGTGTGCGTGTATGTGTATGTGTGTATATCTACCTGCTTTGGAAACCAACGCCAAATTTTGATAGGGGAAATTATAGTATTATATGTGTGTGTGTGCGCACACCATACTGTGAATGGAAACTCTGGATTCAGGCAGGAGTCCCATCCACCAACCCTACCTGGAGATGCTGCCAGGGCTTGAATCTGGGACCTTCTCCATGCAAATCAGTTGCTCCTCCACTGACTGATGGATGCACATGATGAACAGAAGAAGCTGCCTACTGAGTCAGTCCCTTTGTCCATCTAGCTCAGTATTGTATACACTGACTGCAGTCCCTCCCAACCCTACCTGAAGATGCTGCCAAGGAGTGAATCTGGGACCTTCTGCATGCAAAGGCTCCATACCTGAGCTATGGCTCCACCTCCTAAAACCCCCATCCCCTGAGGGGCATATCTTACACCGCTCACATAGAGTCTCCCAGTCCAAATGCAAACCAAGGTGTACCCTGCTTAGCAGAGGGGACAATTAATGCTTGTTCCCGCCGGACCAGCTCCCTACCCTAATCGCTTCTTTGAAACTCCTGCAGCTGTGGGTGTTATTAGTTGGACCTTTGGTCTGGTTCAGCCAGGCTTAAAAAAAAAAAAATTGGGCTCTTCCACTCCCTTGTGAGATATTGGGAGCTGCACAGGATTGGTTGACTGCCTTCCGTTCTTTAGCTGAATCACGGTGTGTGGAGTTGTATTTAAGAACAAGACCTCAGACACCTTTGTATAGCACGGAGGAGGATGCCTTACGTCAAAACGTTTGCTGTCTTGCTACATCTGTGCTTTAGTTTTTCAGCTTTTCAACTTTGGGATGTTTTTCAACTTTGGGATGTTTTTGAACTTTCACACTTTTAACTTCCAGTTGCGCATGAAAGGAGGTCATTGGGGGGAAAGCTTTGAAGTGTGGAAAGGTGTGTCTCATCGCCCTTAAACCATCTTAAAAATTTTTGGTTCACCGACAGCAACTTTGAGCACTGTTTGTTCTCCCTCCCTCTCCACCCCCCTACACACACAGACACAGACACAGACACAGACACACACACACACACACACACACACACACCCCTACCTATGTACAGACAGTGAGTCCACGTGAAGAGGTGCAACCCTCTGCTTGGATCCAGGAGCCCTGATAGCCTTTTCAATTTAATGTTAGCAATTAAACAAGTCATACCCTCTTTCCGTCCACGGAGTAGCCGCTCGTAAATGAAACCCGTTCACTCTTCTGGCCCTTCAGCCCCGCGCCCAAACTCAGAAGGGCCGGACTGCCCCACACAGGACTTCTTTTCATCATTGCTGGCCGGCTGGCCTGATGATCCAACTCCAGCGAAATCCTCTCCAGGAGCTCCTCTGGTCAGCCTGTCAGAGCAGAGCAGACAAGCTGGGCACTGCTGTCCGTGGTGCTGATTCGGTACCCTCATGCCGCTCTTTCCTCCGGGGAAATCAACAGATGTCTTCAACACTGCAACATTGATGGCAGCGAGGCTAAAGGAGAGGACGGAGGATATTGCCGGGAAATGCCTGACGTGCGCACATCCAGTCGATAACAGCTTGCTTAAGGCTGCCCCTCCACAAAGACGTGCTGGACAAGGCCTGCTCCCGCCAGCTCGTCTTGCATCAATATGAGTGGGAACATATAAGAAGGACCCAGTTTATAAGTCACCGAATGGCGCAGCGGGGGAGTAACTTGCCCAGGGAACAAGAGGTTGCCGGTTCGAATCCCCGCTGGGATGTTTCCCAGACTATGGGAAACACTTATATAGGGCAGCAGCGATATAGGAAGGTGCTGAAAGGCATCATCTCAGACTGCGCGGGAGGGGGCAGTGGAATACCCCTCCTGTATTCTACCAAAGAGGTCACCTTAGGTGGTGCAGCGGGGAAATGCTTGACCAACAAGCAGAAGGTTGCCGGTTCGAATCCCTGCTGGTACTATATCGGGCAGCAGCGATATAGGAAGATGCTGAAAGGCATCGTCTCAAACTGCATGGGAGGAGGCAAAGGTAAATCCCTCCTGTATTCTACCAAAGGAAACCGCAAGGCTCTGTGGGCAACAGGAGTCGAAATCGACTTGATGGCACACCTTTACCTATTCTACTGAGGACAACCACAGGGCTCTGTGGTCACCAGGAGCCGACACCGACTCGACGGCACACCTTTACCTTTTACAGACTCACCATACGCGTCGTGTTGCGAAAACTCAGCACCGAATGAATGTGTCAGATTCACTGCTGCAAAATGCAGTGACAGCTTCAAAAAGATGAGATTCCATCAGCATAGTTAGGAACACCGGAAACGGCCTTATACGGAGTCTGACCCTTGGTCCATCTAGCTCAGTATTGTCTACCCAGACTGGCAGCGGCTTCTCCAACATTACAGGCAGGAGTCTCTCTCTTGGCCCAATCTTGGAGATGCCGGCAGGGAGGGAACTTGGAACCTTCTGCATGCAAGCAGGTGGGGGCTCTTCCCAGAGCAGCCCCATTTCCCGAAGGGGACTATCTTCCATTGTTCATATGCAAACCAGGGCAGACCCTGCTTCGCAAAGGGGACCATTTATGCATGCTACCACAAGACCAGCTCATCCTCCCTGCCCTGCATGAAGTGCTCTCCACGTTTTCTTCAGACCTCGGCTGAGAGGGATGACGCTTGTCTTCTAGGCTTTGCAAACAGAGCTTTCACCCGGGCTCAGGTGCAGGAAGTGACAGCTCTATCTTTCCACACATTAAAACGTGACCCTAAAGCAAAAAGAAGAAATGGAGGAGAAATTTCTCCAGTGCCAGGAGCTGAATATGAATGTTCCCTGTAGCAGGGATTCCCAGATGTTGTTGACTACAACTTCTAGCGTCCCCAGCTGCAATCGCCTTTGCTTGGAGATTCTGCGAGTTGTAGTCAATAACATCTGGGAATCTCTGTTAGAAGGAACACTGGGAAAGACAACATATTACAATTGTTTGTCCGCATTGGGCCAAAGCAGCATCGGATGGAAGCCTCTGCGTAGAAGAACTGCCTCACTGGATCAAAGAAAAAGGCCCTCTGTCTAGTGTGGTGTGGTGTAGTGGTTAGAGCAGTGATCGTCACTGCCATATTTATTTGAATGCAGGCCTAGTCCCCCCCACAAGTTATTTGATGTTATAAATTGAGGGGCGGGGTTTGTCTTAAATTCAGAGTCATCTACTTTTCTGATGTATGCAGGCATAACCTGTGTTTTATAATTGTATAAAGCCTCTATTTTACAAACTTTTATTGATTTATTGTTTGTTTTTGTTTATCTACCGCTTTTCATTAAAATAATCTCAAAGCAGTCTACAATATAATTAAAATGATGCATAATTAAAATCCAAAGGTGCAGATCATAAAAAGAAAAATAATATCTCTATTTACAAAATTAAAAACCCATGACAATAATAATCTTCACACACTCAAAGCAGCAGCACTAAAAACGATGCTTTCATTCAAAAGCCTGTGGGAAGAGCCACGTCTTTACTTCCCCCAAAAAAACTGTCAAGGAGCCTGAGGAGCGGATGCCAGCCTGGAGAGCATCCCAAAGCCTGGGGGCCATGACTGAGAAGGCCCTGTACCCGTGTGCACGACAACCGAGCCTCTCTCACCTTTAGCACCTTGGGTTCAGTATAAGGCAGGTTCTTCTGTTCCTATGAAGCCGTGGGGAACGGGAGTATGGCACAGCCAGAGACAGCCCGACGGGGTCAGTTTGTGGTACCTAAATGCTGTGTTCTGAAAACAGCGGGTCGAGGCCGATCAGAGAGGGAACTGCTGCTGGCATCCAAGCGCTGATGAGGAGGGGTGGATAGGACTGCTGCACGCCCCCAACACACACACACACACACACACACACACACACACACCATATTCAACACCTGCCCTCTCTCCCTCCATGCGTCACGCCTCTGTGTGATTTTACTCAGACGTCCACTTCCGAATACGGCTCGATCATGTTCTGCTTGAGGAAGTATATCCAAAGTGTCTGGCCCTGGAGGGGGGAACTGTTAATTCTGTGTGCTTCCGTGCTTGGGCTTTTACAGCCCTCCAGCTTACTCATCTCCTCTTAACAGCCGCTCAGTTTTAATTGAAACTTCCTTGAGGCACGCTTCGGTCCGAGGCGCCGAGGCTGCATTCGGACTGCGCCCTCCGCCTGGGAGGAGAGGCTCTGTCTGTTCCAGACGAGTGGCTTGTTTTTCCACGATGCCCTGGGGCCACCCGCCCGCCTTCCGTTTTTATTGACTCCGCTTTGGTAACCTCCCAGCCCTGCTCGCTCAGCAGAGAGCTCTGCCTGTTCGGCGCGCCGTGTTTGATTTCCGTTTTGTGTTCCGAGGACTTCTTTTGATGGGGGCGCAGACTGGTGCTGACGTGTGTCCAAGTTGGCCGCTTGGTACGGCATTTTGCACGGGGATTTTCCGTCTCGGCAAGATGTCTGGAGATGAGTTTTGTAAGGAGAACGTTGAGAACTTTTGCCGAAAAGCAGTATATAGAATTTTGTTGTCGTAGTAGTGCCCGAAGTTGAATGTATCCATTTGCTCACTTTTTGTAAGCAAAATCCTAACTGCTAACTGAGCAAAGAGGCACTTTAAAAAGTGGTGATTCTTTTATATTTTTTAAAAGTGGTGATTCTTTTATATTTAGCTGGGGAGGAGCAACCGGCCCTATCCGACCCCAGCACAGCATCCCTCCAGTGGCTGTAGCTGGTATCTGCCCTGTCTTTCTTTTTAGAGTGTGAACCCTTTGAGGATAGGCGACCATCTTCTTTATGTATTATTTATTTTTCTATGTAAGAATGCTGGTTTGAAGTGGGGTATACAAATATTCTTCTTCATCATTTACTGGTTAAAAAAATGGGGAGGGTGTCTATTGCATAATTTCCTCCTTGTATACACTGAGTATATTTCACCTTGGGAAGAGAGCTGGTCTTGCGGTGGTGAGCATGAATTGTCCCTTTGCTAAGCAGCACCTGCCCTGGTTTGCATTTGGATGGGTGGCTACTCATCCAGATATTCCCTTAGGTCAGTGGGACGGCATCTGCTTTGCCTGCATAAGGTCCCAGGTTCAGTCCCTGGCAGCCTCTGCAGGTAGGGCTGGGAGAGACTCCTGCCTGAAACCTTGGAGAGCTGCTGCCAGTCAGTGTAGACAACACTGATCTAGATGTCTTTAAGGGTCTGACTCAGAAAGGAAGGCCACTTCCTAGAAAAGTGTCAGGGATCCTGTCTGTCTGTCTGTCTCCTTTTCTCCTTTGTCTGCCTATTTGCCTTTTAAACACTAATTTAGGAGAGGGGCCAACGAAGCACCTCCAGAAGGGCATTCCAAAAATAGGGGGACACCCCCGCGGAGGCCCTGCCTACCGGATCTGCGTCTGTAGTGGGTCTGAGAGCAGGGCCAGCAATGATGATCTGATGACCCTGACAGGTTCCTGTGGGCGGACATGGTTCAATAGATACCCCAGATGTGGCGATAATTGAATGGGGAGTGGGGGACAATTGTCCCTGGGCCCATGAAGAAGGGGAGCCTGCTGGCTGGGAAACAGCCCCCCCACTGCCTTCGCTCTCCCCTCCCTGGCTCAGATCAGAGTCTGGAGAGTGCGTGATATTGTCTGCAGAGCAGTGAGAGAAAGAGCATGCAATGTCCTTACAGTTCTGCAGCAAAGGCACAGTGGTTGTGGGGGGCAGAGAAGAAGGCGGCAGGGGCGCGCGCAGGGATTTGTCTTCCCTTCTTGTCCCAGGTCCCACCTCTGCCTCTTTGCACCCCTGCTCTCGTCTCAAGCTGTGTGGGGTCGTGACCAGCACTTTGATTCTGGCCCAGAAGCAAACTGACCGCCAGGAAAGCCTTCAGACAGTCGTGCCGTCCCCAAAGGGCTGTGCCACATGATCGATCTGTCTGCATAGGCTGGCTCGGGGCGGAGCTACTATTGAGCAGGAGGGTTCAAAGAGCGCGGGCCGTACAAGACACCCCTTGTGCGTGGCCTGGTCTCCGGAGGGCCCACCCCAGCCAATCAACTTCCCGATAGTTTTAATTTTGCAAAAGAGGGGGGAAAAACCTGTGACTGGGGAGAAGGGGGCGAGGGGAACCTGTTGTGCTTAATGGTGCTTATTGGTAGCCCTATGTGAGGGCTCTGGCGTATTCCGGGGGGCATCGGAGAGCTGGAGCAAGTTGGAGTTGCTTGCTATTAAATGCCGGCGGACGCTAATGGAGTGTGAAGCTGTTGCATAATGGCGAGGCTGAAAACAGAATCTGATGTTTTGCAGTCCAAGCCGGTGGATCAATGCTCACTAGGGGAGGGGAAATGCTTAGTCCAAGCAGCAAACACTGTGATACGATGCAATGAGAAATCCACTAATACAGATTGATTACCCCTGCGCATTTTATGGGCACAGCTGAATTCCAGTGTGGCCTGTGATCATGATGTGGTTTGATTAAGGAAGGGCCATCTCTGCAGTCTTGAAACGCTGCCTCAAATTGGCTCCTTACAATAGCGCTGGTCCCCGTCGGAACATCAAAAGGTGATTAGGACATGCCGGAGTGGAAAGGTGTTTCTGCTTTTGTGAAGAGAACTGACTTAGACCTCCAGTCAATGAATGGGCTTTCCCCCCGTTTGCATTGTGACTAAGCAGATCTAGGCTAAATGTGTTCTCAAAGCTTGTGGGACATAAGACGCTGCCATATACTGAGTCAGGCCGTTGGTCCGTCTAGCTCAGCATTGTCTACCCAGACTGGCAGCGGCTTCTCCAAGGTCTCTGTCTCAGCCCTCTCTTGGAGATGACGGGGAGGGACCTTGGAACCTTCTACTTTTCCTGGAGTAGCCCCAACCCCTAAGGTTGTTTATCTGTTTTTTTGGTGTGTGTTTTTGGTTGTGCACCATCCAGAGCCTTTTGATGGATAGGGCTGTATAGAAATGTAAGAAATAAATAAATAAGAATGGATCTCTTCCAGTGCTCACACATGTAGGCTCCCATTCAAATGCAAACCAGGACAGACCCTGCCTAGCAAAGGGGACAATTCATGCTTGCTGCTTCAAGACCAGCTCTCCTCCCTGTGTATGTGCTGGGATGATCTAGGTTGGCTTGCTCAGGGTGTGGATTCACTGGAATTGAGGACCGGGTGCCAACAGGGACAGAGGAGAAAGTCGTGGTCTATGGAACTGGACCACTGTTGTCCACAACTCAGTGGTCGTGGTCCAGTTCTATAGCAGGGAGATGGGGCTGAAGCTCAGTGGCAGAGCATCTCCTTGGCATGCAGAAGGCCCTAGTTTCCTTCTGCAACCTTGGGGAGCCTCTGCCAGTCAGTGTAGACTATACTGAGCTCGACAGACCAAGGGTCTGACTCGGTTTGGTAGCTACATGTTCATCAGGTTTATCTGTAGCTCAGTGGAAGAGCATCTGCTCTGCACGCAGAAGGTCCCAGGTTCACTCCCTGGCAGCATCTCCGGATAGGACTGGGAAAGGACCCTGAGCATGAAACGTTGAAGGCTAGACAATACTGAGCTAGATGAACCCAAGGGTCTGATTTGGCACAAGGCAGTTTCCTATGCTCCTGTGTTGATTTTCCAATGCAGCAGAAGCAAATAATGTCAGAAGTGATCAGGGGGCGGAAGAGGTCAAACTGATCTATTTAGCATCTTCTTCCACAGATGAGAAGCTTGGAGGCCAAGGCTGGGGATGTTCTTATATTGAACCAGCCAGGGACTCTTTTGGCTCTCCAGGTTACCCGATTCTTCTTAGAGTGGGTGGCTGCAGTTCCCCTTCTTGCCACTGTCAGGGAGGCGCTGTGGAGCAGCAAGGCTTACATTAGCCAGTCTGTGGGCTGTCTCAGTGGTGCAGAGGGCAAGGTGCTTGAGCTGCACTGCCAGAGTCCCCGGTTCAAGACACCTCCACACACAAACACATTCTACAGTGAACTCCAGAATCTATATGCAAGGCCATAATTCCAGTCTGTAATAATAAAGAACTGCCTATGAACATGTTTGCCCACAAGTGAGCAATTCCAAGGGTAACGAAATCAGGCATGCTACCACTTTTCCCATGACTGTAGCCATAAGCAGATTTTCAGGTTGGCATTATATATACCCCCTGGCAAGAGAACATCTAGTGCTATATTTATGCCATATTTTTTTTACAAAATATTATAGAGAGGAGAACATCTAGTGCTATATTTATGCCATAATTTTTTTTACAAAATATTATAGAGAGTGTCTGAAATATGTAAAATACGCCAGTGACGGAATCCAAAACGAAAAATTCTGATTCCGTTACTGACATATTTTGCACATTATAGGCCCTCTAATATTTAAAGGTTTTGTAAAAATATGGCCTTATAGCAGAAGATGTCCTCTTGCCAGGGAGATGTATGAACTGTCAACCTGAAAATTTGCTTATGGCTACAGTCATGGAAAAAGTGATAACTTGCCTGATTCCGTTACCCAGTCACAATCATTTCAGGAAAATGCAAGGTGAGGGGCGAGGGCTCTGGGAACAGAGGATGAGATTTTCTGGATTTCCAACAGCTGATGCTAGAAGTTGAACACTAAAGGTTGGCCTGAAGTGCTACAAAAGCCAAGCTCAGCATCTTAAACTGTGTCTTCCCTGAGATTCTTGTGTGTGGCTGGCTGTACTGTTTCTGGGACCAGAAAGGCGCCTTCCAACAGTGGTGTCATTTTGTGCCCCCAGGAGGCCGATACAGATGACAACCAGGGAACGCTGGACTTCGACGAGTTCTGCGCCTTCTACAAGATGATGTCGACCCGGCGTGACCTGTACCTGCTCATGCTCACCTACAGCAACCACAAGGACTACCTGGATGCTGACGACCTGAAACGCTTCTTGGACACTGAGCAAAAGGTAATTGGGAGGATGCATGTGGCTGTAGCTCAGGAGTAGAGCAAATGCCTGCCGAAGGTCCCAGGTTCAGTCCCTGGCAGCATCTCCAGGTAGGGTTGGGAGAGACCCCTGCCTGAAACCTTGGAGGAGCCGCTGCCAGTCTGTGAACACAATCCTGAGCTAGATGGACCAAGGGTCTGACTCAGTAGATGGCAGCTTCCTTGGTAAGTGTCCGTGGCTGGTCCTCTGCTGTGCTTTTCTCTACACTACGATGCCTTAGGAACCTAGGAAGCTGCCATATGCTGTGTCAGACCATAGATCCATCTCGCTCAGTATTGTCTTCACAGACTGGCAGCGACTTCTCCGAGGTGGCAGGCAGCAATCTCAGCCCTATCTTGGAGAAGCCAAAAAAAGGAAACCTTCTGCTCTTCCCAGAGTAGCTCCATCCCCTAAGGGGGGTGAGAATATCTCGCAGTGCTCACACATCAAGTCTCCCATTCATATGCAACCAGGGCAGACCGTGCTTAGCTAAGGGGACAAATCATGCTGGCTACCACCAGACCAGCTCTGGAAGCAGCCCCTACCTTTCTCCTCTCTCACCCTCTATCTATATCTATATCTGAAAAGGACACCCACGTCACCCCTCTTCCGGGATGGACGTTGCGTGCGTGCATGGCAAAGTGACCTTTGAGTCCGCTCCATCCCCGGCATGATTTTGCCTCCACGAAAATGCCGATCGAACGTGAATGTCTCCTTGCAGAAACAAGGTCACCTCTGAAGAGCTGGGAACCTGTCCAAGCATTTTCAGACAAACTGATAAATCATCTCCAGGGTTTCTTCTTAAAATTCCGTCGTCATTTTGATGGTGCCTGATAATGGGGCCGGACTTGGAGTTTGATGGGGGGGTGGGCAACAGCTCTGTCTCTGTAGCACAACTTCCTTGGTTGCTGGGGGATCAAGTAGGCCGTCATTTTCCACCACAACCATATAAAAATGGACATCTTCACCTCTTGCGTGGGAGACCAGTGCCTTTCTTTCTGTGAAGTTCTATTCCTGCAGATTCCTGGCGATGTATTAGCTGTCTTGGGATTATTTGGGGGAGCTGTCATTTTAACGAAATCCCAGCATGTGAAATTTAGGAACATCGGAAGCTGCCATATACTGAGTCAGACCCTTGGTCCATCTAGCTCAGTATTGTCTTCACGGACTGGCAGCAGCTTCTCCAAGGTTGCAGGCAGGAATCTCTCATAGGAACATCGGAAGCTGCCATATACTGAATCAGACCCTTGGTCCATCTCGCTCAATATTGTCTACACAGACTGGTAGCGGCTTCTCCAAGGTTGCAGGCAGGAATCTCTCTCCACCCTATCTTGGAGATGCTGCCAGGGAGGGAACTGGGAGCCCAGATGCTCTTCCCAGAGTGGCTCCATCCCCTGAGGGGAATCTCTTCCAGGGCTCACACTTCTAGTCTCCCATTCATATGCAACCAGGGTGGACCCTGCTTAGCTAAGGGGTCAAGTCATGCTTGCAACCACAAGACCAGCTCTCCTCCCACCAAGCTGAGGATCTTGTGTTGTGAAAAACTGTGTTCCAGTGTGGTGTAGTGGTTAGAGTGTTGGACTAGAACCGGGGAGACCCGAATTCAAATCATCGTTCAGCCATGAAACTCACTGAGTGACCCTGGCCCAAACTCTCTACCTTGTGAGGATAAAAATAGCCATATACATTGGTGGTAGAACGGGATAAAAATGTCAAAATAGGTAAAGCTCCAAGAATACAATTATCTGGAGCAAATATCAGATGGTAAGAGAATATTTATTGACCCTTAACAGATGGGACTGCTCTGGGAAGAGCTCCTGCCTGCTTCCATGCAGACAGTTCCAAGTTCCCTCCCTGGCATCTCCAAGATAGGCTGCAAGAGCTTGTAACTTTGGAGAAGCCGCTGCCAGTCTGGGTAGACAATACTGAGCTAGATGGACCAAGGGTCTGACTCAGTATATGGCAGCTTCCTATGTTCCTAATTGATTTCTGGACAGCTCACAACATGAAAACAATAAAACAAAGCATACGGTTAAGAACACATGAAAACAAAAGTCAACTACAATACTATACAACTTAACACACACACACACACACACACACACACACACACTTTTTAAAAGCTGGGACAAGGTGCTCCTTCGGGGAACCTGGTCCCATTCTGGAGAGGGCAGATGGGACGTGTGAGTCAAGTTGTGGTCTTTCCTTTGGGACTGATCTGTGCTCCTTCTACTCATACCCTTTCGTTTTAGCCATCTTTCTCTCTCTCTCTCTCTCTCTCTCTCTCTCGTATGGCAAAGTCATAATTTCTTCTCGGAGAATTCCCTAAATGCCATTCTTGGCTATAAAGATAAGCACGATAAGCTTTGTAAGAGCTCCTTTGCTAGATAAGGTCCGCTCTGGTGCTTGCAAGAAGAATCACGGGGCAAAGAGACAGACCAGTGAGAGAATCATTGCCGCTGCTTATGAGATGCACTATACGATTTGTGGTTAGCAAATTGCGAAGGTTTGCCTTGAAGGCAGCAAAAATCCGTAGCCTCTCTATTTATGGTCTGTTTCAGCATGCTAGACAGTCCTTCAGAGCAGAGGCAGACGGTGCTTTCATCCCGCACCGAAAGCTAATGGCAAGCATTGTTCGCAATGCACTCATAAAACGAGATACATTTGCTTGCTTTTGCTCTTAGCCGTATAAGATCCTTTTCCTAATAAAAAAGCGAGATTCCACCTACATGCCTGCCTTCCGGTTCTTTACGTACTGTCAGTTAAATGGCGGTAAACTAAACTCACGACACTCCCTGTTGTTAGGTCTGCGCCACGCTGCCAAATTAAGGATTTGTTCCTTGCGTTGCAAAGACTAACCCGTGAGGTTCTCGTGCCGTTTGGAAAAGCCGTGTTTATACCTCGGCAATGTCTGCCGCCGATTCAAGATGCCAGATCCCGACGCTTTGCTGTAAGCTTTCGTCGAAAGCAAGCAAAGCTAGTGCTGTTCTGCCTCTGGACAAAGTTAAGTGGTGGATTCGACTCCCCCTGCTTCTCTTGGCTTCTGTGCACGGATTCCAATCCGCAGAATACCTGGTATTTTATTGCTGTACTATTGGACTGAGATTGAAAGCTGGAAATTCATTAGCGGTGCCTTTGTGTGCGTTCGTCTTGGGCTCCCCCCTCTGAATATGCACAGACCAAGTCCATCAAATTATTCAGAAGCGATGCAGGAGAGTACTTTTTCACAGGCTATTCTACCTGCTGGATTGAATTGGAGTGAGAGTGTGGTCCTGGCTCTTATTTTAAATGCCAGGACCTAGACCGGCTGGGGGTGGGCAAACGTGACCCTCCAGCTGTTGTTGAACTACAACTCCCATCATCCCCATCTTGGGGATGATGGGAGTTGTAGTTTCAACAACCGCTGGAGGGCCACATTATTATTATTATTATTATTATTATTACCTCCAAGGAGCCCAGAGCAGTGTACTACATACTTAAGTTTCTCTTCCACAACAACCCTGTGAAGTAGGCTAGGCTGAGAGAGAAGTGACTGGCCCAGAGTCCCCCAGCTAGTTTCATGGCTGAATGGGGATTTGAACTCGGGTCTCCCCGGTCCCAGTCCAGCACTCTAACCACTACACCACGCTGGGAGTTGTAGTTCAACAACAGCTGGAGGGCCATATTTGCCCACCCTGACCGAAACAAAATAACAGCGTGTCTGAGCATGGACAGAGAGCCTTTCTTTTGTCCCGAAATAAGCCATTGATCCTGACACAGACAGCTCAGGCGCCGATCTGGGCGTGTATGTGGGTATCTGCACGTGCGCCCACACTGTGTGTGTGTTTCATGCTCTGCTGGAGATTCCAAATGTGTCCTCTGCAGAGATGATCATCTTGTCTCTGCGCCCGCCGTCCGGCTAAACGAGTTAGCATCGGTTTCCGTGTCACTGGCCTATCGATCTCCCTGACGCTGAGTGACAGCGGTGGCCGGCCGGGGAGGAGGCCATGGAAGGGCCTGGAGGACCTTCCTTACGAGGCGGGGCTACAGCATCTGGGGCTCTTTGCTTTGGAGAAGAGCCGACGACGGGGAGACATGATCAAGGTGTATAAAATGATGCCTGGGGTGGAGAAAGTGGACAGGGAGAAGTTTTCCTCCCTTTCTCACAGCACCAGAACCAGGGGTCATCCCATGAAACCGAAGGCTGGGAAATTGAGGACTGAAAAAAAGGAAGTCAATTTTCACACCGTGTGCAATAAATCTATGGAATTCTTTGCCATGGGATGTGGTGACGTCCACTTTAAAAGGGGCTTAGACAAATTCATGGAGGACAGGTCTATGGATGGATTCTAGTCTGGTGGCTAGAGGCCACCTCCAGCCTCAGAGGCAAGATGCCTCTGAATACCAGTTGCAGGGCAGCAACCGCAGGAGAGAGAGCATGCCCTCACCTCTTGCCTGTGGGCTTCCCAGAGGCATCTGGTGGGCCACTGTGTGGAACAGGATGCTGGGCTAGATGGCCTTGGGTGTGATCCAGCTGGGCTGCTCTTCTGTTCTTACTTGTGGGGCACGGTTCAGTCTTCCAGCTGTCGTTGGGTGACATCTCCCGTCATTCCCGACAACTGGCCACTATGGCTGGGAGTGATAGCCCAGCAATAGCCAAAGGGCTGAAGTTCTGCAGCCCTGGTGTAGATAATCAGTGGGATCCTGCAGAGTTTTCTGTTCTCCTTGACCTTGACCACCTTTTGGAAGGGAGGCACTTTCCGCGTCACCGTCGCCTGGATCGCTGACCACAGCCGACCTGTGTGAAGACATGAACATCACAGGGGGTGAGGATGGGTCCATTGCTCAGTGGTCGTGCATCTACTTGGTATGCAGCAAGTCCCAGGTTCACTCCCTGGAGACATCTCCAGGTAGAGCTGGGAAAGAATCCTGCCTGAAGGCTTGGAGAAGCTGCTGCCAGTCAGTGTAGACAATGCTGAGCTACCTGCACCAAGGGTCTGACTCAGTATATGGCCGCTTCCTATGCTCCATGTAGCTCACTCAGTGGCCTTGGGCCAGTAGCGATCTCTGCCTGCCTCGCAGGGTGGTTGTGTGGGGGGAAATCATGGAGGACCCATGCATGTTGTTATGGGCCCTTTGAAGGAAGGGTGGGTTAAATATGTCATCGATGGCGATGCGGTATACCTGTACCTGTGTGTGGATCGGCCCCGGAAGAGTTGAGTATACAGCCTCCCAGGCTTAGCAAACTGCCCACCCTGGATGTGGATCCAGCATAATCCCACCCTCTCCCCCTTGCCCCATCATTTTGTTCAAAGCATTCTGGAGTCACCGTTTCCCGGAGGGCCACGCTTGCTGCCTTCGCACTCATAATAAAACCCGCAGGCTTCCTCCGGGTATTCCCAGAGACTCCCGGCTCATTATCAAAACTCATTTCCTCCGCTCCTTCACGCCGGGGACTTGTGCAGCGCGGACTTAATTGCTCAACAACTCCCTTCGGTGGTCTCGCAGCCAGGACCCTCTTGCTGGGTCTGAGCTGGCTGAAGTTGTCTTTGCTGTGGGCTGGACACCCACAGTGGGACGGCAGCTGACCTAGAAAACCCTGCCTCTGCTTTGCATTCTGCTGTGGCCCATCTAGCTATTCCCGGAAGGACTGTCCCCTTTCCAGTGGGCAACCCATTCCCTATTGAAGCCGACGTTGATTGGCAGGAATGGGAATCTCAGTGGGCGATTCAGAGAGGGGGGTGGGAATCGCACATCGCTCCGAACCAGTCCCGTTTCGGAACTGACAGAGGATATAGCTAGGGAGAGGGGACGTTGCCGAGAGGACGCCTTTGCTTGCAGTCTCTTTCTTTTGTTGGTTTTAATCTCAGGTTTTTTTTTTTTGTTGTTGTTGTTGTTTTTAGATGGTTAACGTGACTAAGGATCATTGCCTGGAAATCATCAGCCAGTTTGAACCATGTCCGGAGAACAAGAAGCAAGGAGCCCTTGGGATTGATGGTAAGCCTGCAGGCACTTTCTTGGGCATTAATAATAATAATAATAATAATAATGATATTCCATTGCTGGAAGTGGCTAGGGAATACGGGATGCTTTCACTCCGGGGCGCCCAGCCCCCCTGCAGATATTGGACTCCGACTCCCACCATCCCTCACTCTAGGCCACTGTGGCTGGGGATGATGGGGGTTGTAGTCCAACAGCAGCCAGAGGGCTAGAGTTGCGCAGCCTTGCTGGGGTGGGATGTTGCCAAACTTGGTCTTGTGGTAGTGAGCATGACTTGTCCTCTTTGCTAAGCAGGGTCTGCCTTGGTCTGCATTTTGGTGGGAGATGGCGTATGAGCACTGTAAGATTTCCCCCTTAAGGGCAGTCGCAGAGCATCCACTTTGCATGCAGATGGTCTCAACGCTCCCTCCCTGGCAGCATCTCTACGCTGGGAGAGACTCCTGCCTGAAACCTTGGGGAGCCCCTGCCAGTCAGTGTAGACCATGCTCAGCTAGATGGACCAAGGATTTGACTCAGTAGAAGGAAGGAAGCTTCCCATGAGGATTGCCTGGCACCATAGATCAGGGAAGGTAGCTTTGGCTCAGTGGAAGAGCATCTGCTTTTCAGACAGAAGGTCCCTGGCTCAATCCTTGGCAGCATCTGCCGGTAGGACTGGGAAATGCCCACACTGGAAACTGTCCAGAGCTGCTGCCAGTCAGTGCAGACAACCTTAAGTTAGATGGACGAACTGTCTGACTCCGCAGAAGGCAGCTTCCTTTGTTCTTCTCTTTCTTGCTCCTTCTTTGTCTTGTCGAATTTGGCCTCCCTTTCGCAACGGCTTCCAGGGTTGTTAGTTTCCTGCCCGCTTTTCTCTTGCACGCAATCTGACGGTGGGCTGCGGATCTATAAAAACAGAGCTCATATCCATAAACCATGAGAATGCAACGGAAGGCTCGTGCTTGTAAAACATCACGGCATTCCAAATCCCTCCTGATAGAGGAACATCGAGGGGCGTCTTTGTCACCTTGGGGAAGATGAAAACAATTGGTCCAAAGGGGCCTCCTGAAAGGCTGGGAGGAGAAAAGGTCTGCCCTTTGTAGTGGCCAGCCTTAACTTCACTCATGGATCCCGTAGAAGATCGAAAAGCCCTTGTGGGGGGATTCGTGCCCAGGATACGCCGGAGCGAAAGGAAGGAGCGAATCCTCTCTCTATCAGCTGAGGCTAGAAAGGGATGGGGCTGTCGCTCAGTGGAAGAGCTTCCGCTTGCATGCTGGAAGGGCCAGGATCAACCCCTGGCAGCATCTCCAGGAAGGTCAGGGAAAGACCCCTGCCTGAATCCCTGGACAGCCGCTGCTGGTTCGGGTAGACCGTTCCGAGCTAGACGGACCAAAGGTCTGACTCCGTATAAGGCAGCTTCCTGTGTTCCAAGAGCATGAGCAGGCGACAGAGCGAGATTCCCCATTCCTTTTCAACCCAGTGAGGGTTAAATAGCACACGTGGCCACAGGGGAGCTCACACACACACACACACACACACACACACACACACACACACACACCCCAGTGGCATGGATAGCGGCTGATTACTCTTCACGGAAAGATTGCCTGGCACTGCTTCGACTCTACCATGAAATAGGAGTGTTACGCCGAAGCTAAGGCTCCAGGCCTTCTAATTCAAGAGTGTATCACCTCAGGACTCCATTCAGGATTGGTGCACCAGTTCATTTTTAAAGGCCGCCCCCCCCCCGGCCCGGCAGCCTGAAGCGATAGCCCAGGATTTAAAAGGTGCAAAAAAAATCAGATGTAAGGGGGCGTTCTTCCCTTACTGAAAAGTAAGTCCCGCAGAATCCAACAAGACTTGTTTCCTAGTAAGCATGTGCTGATTATTCAGGGCCGGGCTCACGTTGTAGAACTGGGAAAGGTGCAGAAGAAGGCAAGATCGTGGGGCCTAGAGCACCTTTCTTATGAGGCGAGGCTACAACACCGGGGGCTATTTAGTTTAGAAAAAAGGCGACTGCGGGGAGACATGATAGAGGTCTATAAAATCATGCATGGTGTGGAGAAAGGGGAGAGAGAGAAATTCTTCTCCCTCTCACATAACACTAGAACCAGGGGTCCTCCCATGAAATTGATTGCCAGGAAATCTAGGACCAACAAACGGAAGTACTTTTTCACACAAAGCGTAATCCACTTGTGGAATTCTCTGCCACAAGATGTGGTGATGGCCAACAACCTGGAAGGCTTTAAGAGGGGTTTGGATAACTTCATGGAGGAGAGGTCTATCAAGGGCTACTAGTCGGAGGGCTATAGGCCACCTCCAGCCTCAGAGGCAGGATGCCTCTCCAGAGCGTATCTAGGGAAAATAGCACCTAGGGCAAGCACTGAATTGGCGCCCCCAGCCAAACATCTGACACCCACCTTTTAGATAACTTTACCATAATATCAGCTGAAAAATACAAGTCAAGCTCGTTAATCTTTTAATATTTCAAAAACTATTTAGCATTGGACGTAGCCAGGGACCATTTGAGCATCCACAGTGACCATTTTGTTTTTGGTGGCCATTTTTTAAAAAATTTAATTTAAAAAAATGGCGCCCCCTTCAAGTGGCGCCCAGGGCACGTGCCCTATCTGCCCTACCCTAGATACGCCCCTGTGCCTCTCAATACCATTTACACGGGAGTAGCAGCAGGAGAGAGGGCATGGTGATTTCTTGGTGATGCCCTCAATTCCTGTCTGTCCCAGAGGCATCTGGTGGGCCACTGTGAGAAACAGGATGCTGGACTAGATGGGCCTTGGGCCTGATCCAGCAGGGCTGTTCTTATGTTCTTCTGCCTGTAGTGATTTTGTTTCAGATAAAACTTTGCACTTGATTATAAATAAGCTGTGAAGGTGCCTTTAAAGCAGGGGTGGTCACCCTGAGGATCTCCAGCTGTTTCTGGTCTATCTCTCCCATCATGCTCAGGGGCAATGGCTGGGGATGATGGGGATTGTAGTCCCAACAACTGCTGCTTTCTAACCTGCGGCCCGGATATCTCCGGAACTGTCTCCTCCTGTATGAACGTGCCAGAAATTTCAATCTATTTTTGAGGTTCTTGAACTTAGGAAGCTGCTTTCTACTGAGTCAGACTCTCAGTCCATCTAGCTCAGTGTTGTCTGCACAGACTGGCAGCAGCTTCTCTGAGGTTGCAGACAGACGTCTCTCTCAGCCCTGTCTTGGCAATGCTGCTAGGGAGGGAACTTGGAACCTTCTGTATGCAAGCAGGCAGATGTTCTTCCCAGAGCGGCCCCATCCCTTAAGGGGATTATCTCACAGCACTCACATGTAGTCTCCCATTCAAATGCAAACCAGGCTGGACCCTGCTTAGCAAAGGGGACAATTCACACCTGCTACCATGAGACCAGCTCCCCTCTTCCATGTTTCCCCTGCCTTCAGGACAGTGGCTGATCATCATGAGAGAAAGACCTTCTCAGTGGTTGAAATGTCCTCTCTGAGGAGGTCCACGTCTCCATCACTGACCACCTTTTGGCTAGCCGCGAGATCTCTCTGAAGCTCACTGTTACCCTGAAGCAAGCGAGCGAAAAATAAATAAAGACGTTGCTTCACAAATAGGCATAATATATTGATGGTTTCAGGAGAGCGAATACCCTTGCGTCCAACATGCCTGCTTTGACCTTTATTTTTATGAACATGAGTTCTCTAACGTGAACGGCACACACACAGACACACACACCCTGGCAAAGGTCCACCTTTCTCTGAGGCTCTCGTCTCCCAAACCACTTTCTTAAAGGTATTGATCTCACACCACTTGATTAAGTTAGCATCGGACAGAAAAATGACTGCGTATGTTTATTCAGAAAAGGAGTCGAGAAAATGTGTATGGTAAATGGAAGTCCAGAGCACACCATCCGTTGCCAATAAATCCAGCCCAACAAAAGTTTGAACATGCTGAAGTTCCTTTGTGCAGAGAGACCTGCCTCCTAGTGGCTAGTTTCCCCCAATAGTAGTGGTAGTAGTAGGCCATTTAGCATTGCACATTTTTTATTGTGACACATTTCTTCTCTTGCGGGAGCGAACAGCGATTGCCCCCTTTGCTAAGCAGGGTTCACCTTGGTTTGCATTTGGATGGGTGACTACCAGTGTTCCCTCTCGCAAGGATCCCCAGACGTTGTTGACTACAACTCCCAGAATCCCCAAGCAAAAGCCATTGCAGCTCGGGATCCTTGGAGTTGTAGTCAACAACATCTGGGAATCCCTGTTAGAGGGGACACTGGTGACCACATGTGAGCAGGGGATGGGACCATAGTTCAGTGGCAGAGCATCTGCTTGCGTGCAGAAGGTTCCAGATTCCCTCCCTGGCAGCATCTCCAATACAGGGCTGAGAGAGACTCCAGCCTGCAACCTTGGAGAAGCTGCTGCCAGTCAGTGTAGACAATACTGAGTTAGATGGACCAAAGGCCTGACTCAGTATCCTACGTTCCTGTGAAACTGTCTGAGAAAAGTCTCTGGTGTTTCTGCTTGGCGGAGCCCTGAATTCCCCCTTGACTTTCATTTTCTCCTTGGAGGAACCCTCTCTTTCAGATTCACGTTGGAGAGATCATGGTTCCCACCTTAGGTTCCCACTCATCCAGGGACTCACAGCCTTGGGCCCCCGGATGTCTTTGGACTACAACTCCTATCGTCCTCTGCCAACCCTATCTGGGGACCCAAATTTGAGAGCCCTGCAGTGAGTGAAGCAAGCTCTGTTTGCTGGGGTTTGGGGGGTGGCGGGGACTTATTCTCAGGCCCAGCTCCTTTATATCCAGCCATAAAGTTTCAGGGTTAATGCTAAGAAGCATGACCTTTCAGTTTTTGTCACCCCCACACCAAGACCTCAAATATGTCAAATTCCTCCCCGCCCCCCGTCAGAAACACAAAGCTGTGAAATAGCTGGTGAGAAAACTAAAGTGGTTCAGGCACCCCTCACAAGTAGAAGGAGTCCTGACGGTCTTGAGGGAGAATTCTTCAAGCTGGGACGTTTTTTCACTTTTTTTGGTTCAAGCCCCCCTTCCTTTCTCCTCAGCACTGAGTTGCATTAGCTCCGCCCACCTGGTTGTCTGTTAAGTACCCTCTGCGTCAGCAAACATTCCATTCCATTGTCCATAAAGCCCCTAACATTCCCAGCTCTTTCAGAAATCAATAGAAGGTTTATAGACACACACACCCCCCTTAACTCCCATCTTTCAAGGTGGATAAATAGCAATCCACTTCGGACCTGGTTGCTAGGAAGGCTGTAGCAACAAAATTGACAGAGCCGTCAGAGCCCAAGAGCAGACACAAAGTCAAACCACAAAATGCAGCTGGGGGTGATTAGGGAAGATCTAGACCAAACCGAACGAGCAGCGGAGAGTTGAAAGACACAGCTCGCCCAGCTGAAAAGTAAAAACCAATTGCCAATCATTTAGCGTCTCCCCACTGAAGGTTTTAAAGGAGGCGGACCAGCTTTGCAGTGGGTCAGAGAGAAACCACGTCAGAGGGGGCTGCTTTGGAGAGGATGTGCCCAGTTCAGATTTGCATCTCTTGCCCCAGGAGGGACCATCTGAAAAGGTTCCTGTGCACACACACACACACACACACTCCGAGAAAAGTTCTGGTAGCTAAAAACAGGTTGGTTTGCTCCATCTCAGAGGCAGCCTTTCATATCCCGACCCAGTTCTCCGGGCAGGTTTCACGGCTTAATTAATTCTCCGTGGACCTGCCTTATTGAAATGTCACAGATCAGGCAGAAGAACGCGTTTTTATGGTGTTTTTGTTGAAATGGAGGGTTTTCTAAACAGAAAGCTAAGCTTCCATTATGTTGGTTGTCTGTTAACTGCCCTCTGGGGCCACAAGCATTCCTTTCCATTGAGTTACACTGGGCCGTTTGAGGAGGTTTTGTTTGTTTGTTTGTTTGTTTGTTTGTTTGTTTGTTTGTTTTTGCCCCATTAAGGTTTTCTTTCTTCCATTTTTTTCTGAAACAAACATATCTGAGTCTGCAAGTACCTACCTCTCGTGTGCAGGTGTTCTGGTTATGCAGGAATGATGGGGTGATGTGGCATTTTTCACTGTGGCCTCCTTGGACAGAACCTGGCACGTCTCCTTTGGGATATTCACTGCCCTATCTGGAGAAGTCAGGGAGGGAACTTGGAACCTTCTGCTCTTCCCAGAGCGGCTCCATCCCCTGAGGGGAAGATCTTACAGTGCTCACACATGTCGTCTTCCATTCAAATGCAAACCAGGGTGGACCCTGTTTAGCAAAGGGGACCATTCATGCTTGCTACCCACCAGACCAGCTCACCTCCCAACCTTAGGTCCCTGGATGTTGTTGGACTACAACTCCCATCATTCCCAGCCACAATGAGTTGCAGCCTGACATAATCTGGGATCCCAAGACAGGGGACCCCTGTCCAAGGAATGTAGTCCTAGTCAGGTTGTTATCCGATCTGAATCTGCCTGTTGCATTTTTGGTGATCCCAATTAAGAGATGGGCTAATGTTTCATCTGATATCATTATACGCCAGAGGTTGGTGAACTAAATGTGTATGAGAAGATGGCCCAATAAATAAATAAAAACAAAATGAAAAACGAAACAGATAGTTTGGTGGTAAAAAACAAATGGTTCTAGTAACAAATCTGTCTACTTTCCTTTCACTGTCCCTACAACTGTCCCTAATTTGGTTCAAATCCAGTAGGCAGTCCACAGGTTAGCCCACTTGCGCCTCAAAGGTTTATGCTTCCACCTTCTTGAATCAGGGTGGATGACATCACAAACTATGAGGTGTCCCTATGTGTCACTCACGACAAATGTACCCAATTTGGTTCAAATCCGGTAGGCGGTCCACAAGTTAGTCCACTTGTGCCGGAAAGGTTTGCGCGTCCACCATCTTGAGCTGGGACAGATGACACCATCACAAATTATGCCATGGTGGCATCCCCTATACAGCTTTAGCAAATCGGGTTCAATTCAGTTAGGAGGTTCACAAGTTTGCCCACTTGCGCCTCAAGCCTTTATGCATCCGCCATCTTGAATTGATGATGATGGCATCATCACAAACGATGCCGTCGAGGTGTCCCTGTGCGACCCTACAACTGAACCCAATTTGGTTCATATTGACCCCAGCATTGTGAAGTTGATGCGGGACACACACACACACACACACACACACACACACACACACACACACAGCCAGGTGATCTCATAAGCCTACTGGGAAATGGGCTTTAAAAAGGCCATCATGTCGCTCGGCTGAGCAGTAAGGAAGGCTGAGTATTTTTTTGGACCAAGAAGAGCCACCTTCAACCCGCCTCCTTGATTTTCTCCCCACAGGGTTCACCAACTACATGCGCAGCCCGGCTGGGGATATCTTCAACCCGGAGCATTACCACGTCAACCAAGACATGTCCCGCCCGCTGAGCCACTACTTCATCACCTCTTCTCACAACACCTACCTCATGGGGGACCAGCTGATGTCTCAGTCCCGGGTCGACATGTACGCCTGGGTCCTGCAGTCAGGATGCCGTTGCGTGGAAGGTATGGGCCCTACCCCTCAAGCCCTGGGGAATGATTGATTGGTGGGTTTCCGCCGGTCGTCTCTGGAAGAGGAGGTGCTAATCCACCTCAAGGGGACTTGAGAAGGAGGAGAGCTGGTCTTATTTATTTATTTATAAATTTGATTTACATACCGCCCTTCCGAAATGGCTCAGGGCGGTTGGTCTTGTAGTAACGAGCAGGAATTGTCCCCTTTGCTAAGCAGGCTCTGCCTTGGTTTGCATTTGGATGGGTGACCGCATGTGAGCGCTCTAAGATCTCCCCCTTCGGGGACAGGGCTGCTCTGGGAAGAGCATCTGCATGCTTGCAGAAAGTCCCAAATTTAGTTCCGGATGGCATCTGTCGGTAGAGCTGGGAGAGACTCCTGCCCGAATCCTTGGAGCGCTGCTGCCGGTCAGTGCGAGGTTTCAGGCAGGAGTCTTTCCCAGCCCTGCCTGGAGATGCTGCCAGGGATTGAACCTGGGGCCTTCTGCCTGCAAAGCAGATACTCCGCCACTGAGCTATGGCTCCATCCCCGAAGGGGAATATCTTACAACACTCACACACGTAGTCTCCCATTCAAATGCAAACCAGGGAGGACCCTGCTTAGCAAAGGGGACACTGCATGCTGGCTACCACAAGCTCAGCTCTCCTTCTGGAGAGGTCTTCCAGGCAATTCAATTCCCCCTGGCTTCATCTGTCCTTGACTCAACACCTCCCCACCAGCCCCATATCCCCGTAACTTCTTCTGGGGAAGGACCATGCACCCGGGGTCGACGTGGATTCCAGTAGCACGCATCCCAGCAGAGGCAGGCAAACGACAGAGGCACACAACTCCCATCACACATGTTCTCTGAAAGGAAACTAGCCCCCGGGGAAGCAACAAGTACAAAATGTAGATCCTGGAACCAAACTTGCCCATCGTCATCGTCCTCGTCGTCTTCCTCTTCCTCTCCCTCTTTGCAGTGGACTGCTGGGATGGACCCGACGGCGAGCCCATCGTCCACCACGGCTACACCTTGACCTCCAAGATCCTCTTTAAAGACGTCATCGAGACCATCAACAAGTATGCCTTCATCAAAAGCGAGTACGTACCTGGCATTTAAACACTGGGGAGCCATTCGGGGCAGATTGAACCGGCAAGATTTTACACTGGGACGTTTCGTTTTTATTGTTGGTATCGTGGAGTGACAGCGGTGAACGTTGGAGATGGGAGGAGAGGTTGGTCTCCTCCCTCCTCTCCACCTCCCTGCTTCTTTGTGGCCTCCGGCTCCTCTCAGAGTCACTCTGATCTTGGCCAGCGAAAGACTCTTTTACTGCCCTTTGCTTCTGGATGCCTTGAACCTCCAGCCTGCGGTCCCTGTAGCCTGTGAGCCCGCTGGGGTGGTGGGCGATGTTCCCCGTAACACAGATTCCCAGAGGCTGTTGATTACAACGGCCATCATCCCCTGCTGCTGTGGCCTTTGGTGGGGGGTGATGGGCATTGTAGTCAGCATCGCCTGGGAATCCCTGTTACAGATGCTGTTGTGTTCATTGTGATTTTTGGCAAGGTCTGCGCCGCCAGAGAGGGGAAAGAGGCGCCCTCATTGCAAGATTTCCAGCTTTCGGTGGGTTCTCGTGCTTGGATTGCCCTGACCCTCGGGCTTGCAGTGGGCAGATGGGCAATTTAAAAGTTGGTTAAGAACACAAATGCCACTATACAATTGTGTCAATATTGTCAGAGGACTGGAAATGGAAACTGGCAGGAATGTCCTCCAAAGATGACTCCGGGGAGAGAGGACAAGCCTTTGCTCATTGTTTACCCTATCCCTTCCCCTCCCTTCGGTTCAAAAATGACTGCAATGTTTAACCCCAATCATTTGGAGGGAGGAATAAAGAAGAGGTGAGAACACAGAGAAAGCTGTAAGTGCAACAATGCACTTTTTCAAATCTGTCTATCTGTCTATCTATCTATCTATCTATCTATCTATCTATCTATCTTTCTATACCACCTGATATGTACATCTCTAGGCAATGTACAAAATTTAAAATATTTAAAAGTTACAGATTAAAATACATGACCATAAAAACTATAGAATAAAATAGATATTAAAACCAGTTTTTTTCCATTATTAAAATTAATCTTCTTTATTTTTTGCTTTTTCTAAGCAAAGAGGCATCTTTAAAAGTGGCGGTTCTCTTTATATTTAGCAGGGGGAGAGCAACTGGCCCTGTCCATCCCCAGCACAGCATCCCTCCAGTGGCTGTTGCTGGTGTCTATCTTGCACTTCTTCTTTTTAGATTGTGAGCCCTTTGGAGGGACAGGGGGCCATTTTATTTATTTTTGTATTTTTCAATGTAAACCGCTTTGAGAACTTTGGTTGACAAGCGGTATAGAAATATTGTAGTAGTAGTAGTAGTAGTAGTAGTAGTATTCACGGCGTTGTTGTCGTCGTCGTCATTTTCATTATTATAGCATCAGTTGTTGTCGTTGTTGTTGTCGTTGTCACTGTCATGTTCATCATCATCATCATTTATCGTGGTTGTTGTGGCTGTTGGTGGCTTGGCACTGACCGCTTGGCTTTGGCGGCTCCAGGAACCCGCCTCGTCCCCCTTTCCCCTCAAAGCTGTATTGATGAACTCTAAGCCAAATGGAGCCCTTTCAGCAGCAAAGCTTAGAGACTCTAAAAATAGATCTCGAAACCCCAAAGGAGACCAGGGCGATTGATTGATTGGCTTGTGAGTGCTGTCCTTTGCAGGCCTGCTGCCAGCGGTTAGATGAATCTTGGCTGGCAGGAGGCCCTCTTGCTTTCTCTGTCTGTGGTTTATAGATGAAATATGCTCAGTAATAGAATTCTAGGGCTGTAAAGGACCGGGCAGCTCCCACCCATCACCCTCCTCTGAGAGCAACCTAGCTCAAAGGATTGATTGACTGATTGGCTTGATTTAAAAGAGGTACCGTATTTTACGGACTATAAGACGCTACGGACTATAAGACGCACCTTAATTTTAATCCAGTTTTTCAGAGTTTTAACATATTAAACTGTTAAAACATATAAGACGCTCCTGAATTTTGGCGGATATTTTTCGAGGGGAAAAAGTGAGTCTTATAGTCCATAAAATACGGTTTATGCTGCTGTTCTGCATAAACTAATTCATGACGACTTACAGCAAAATCCATTCTTAAAATATCACAGGAAAACACAACTCCTCAAACCACAGAAATGCTGGATAAGCTGATTGTTAAAATGGGGCAATTACAGAGAAATGTATAGAGTTATGGGAAGGCCTGCTGAATGAATGCATGAATGGAAGAATATGGTTTGTTTTCATCTGTGACTGGTAATCCCAACCAACAACAATAGGGCAGTGTAATTAAACATGCAGCAACCCAGAAAAGGCCTTTGAGAAGAAAAAGATCCCATTTATTCCAAGGCACAATCTGTGCTGTGTATAAGCCACAGGAATGCTGCAGAAAGTGTACTGGACACAAGAAGCCTTATGCTTCCGAAAAGATACTTGAAAGCGTGCGGGCAATAAATAACAGTGACATCTCAGCAGCTGAGTGAGAGCTCCTGTGGTCAGAGGGCAGGGCTTCATTTCTTGGTGTAGCTCCCTGCCCTGATCTCCATGGGTGGCGAACCCAGCATGGATTCTGCAGAACAAAGCAATGTGCCTACCTCATTTATCTTAGCTTGCACGCAGGAACTTAGGAAGCCACCTTATGATGAGTCAGACCCTTGGTCCATCTAGCTTAGGATTGTCTACACTGACTGGCAGCGGCTGCTCCAAGCTATCAGGCAGGGGTCTCTCTAAGCCCTATCCAGAGATGCTGCCAGGGAGGGCCCCCTGGGGGCCTTCTGCGTGCAAGCAGGCAGCTACTCTACCACTGAGCCGTGGCCCATCTCCTAGGGGGGCTAGCCTTCAGTGCTCACATGTAGTCTCCCATTCAAATGCAAATCAGGGCAGATCCTGCTTAGCAAAGAGGACAGTTTATACTCACTACCTCCTCCTAATTGAGGCAGCCCTTGGCTTTCTGTAGCAGCAAACTGTGAATTCTTTGTACCCCCTGTGTGTGTGTCCAAGTGCACACACATGGACATGCCCGCCTCTTGCTCAGGAAAGATGAATGCAGTGGGCGTGAGAGAACCAGGAAGCTGGTCAAAGAGAGGCGTGCATGAAAAACCTCCCAAAGCTATGCCTGGAAAACATATGAAGCTGCCTACTGAGTCAGACCCTTGTTCCATCTAGCTCAGGATTGTCTACACGGACTGGCAGCGGCTTCTCCAAGGTTGCAGGCAGGAGCATCTCTCAGCCCTGTCTTGGAGATGCTGCCAGGGAGGGAACTTAGAATCTGGCATCTTCTTCTTGCAAAGCAGATGCTCTTCCCAGGGCGGCCCCATCCCTTAAGGGGAATAGCTCATGGTGCTCACATCTCGTTCAAATGCAAACCAGGACAGGCCCTGCTTAGCCAAGGGGACAGTTCAAAGGGACAGGGTGCTCGCTGCGCGTTGATCCTTCCTGTCCCGTTTCCATCTGAGCGATCTGGTGGCTGAGTGCAAGCAACCTCGATGCCTGCAGAGGGGATAAATTGGGCCGCATTCCCTGCTGTTTCCCCAGCCACGGTTTTATTTATGAGACACTTTATCTCTGTGTCATCGCCTGTGCGTACGCAGACGTCTGCAGCAGCTTTTTGCATATAGGCAGAAGTCGGGGGCTGTGGGGGGCAGAGGCGGAGGAGGGGCTAGGATCCACTACATGGCCAGCCGCCATCATACATGTGAGAATTAAGAGATATTAAGCTACGGCTGGAGGACCTAGAAGCAAGTGACACTCAGCTCGGGCCTCTGCTGTGCCGAGGTTTAGCATGAACAAAAAATGGGCATCGGGAAGGAAACGGAAGCCACTAGGCAGGTGGTTCATTATCCCGAGAGGAGCAGATCTTTCACTTGCAGGAAGCAGACCAGGGACGGAGCGAGACCCGCCTGCTCCAAGTGGGGGCTTGGTGTCCATGGGGCAATTTGCCCTGCCCTTTAACAGGGCGGAGAGAACCGGAAGCCCATCTGTGACCTTGCTTTGGTGTGGAGGCAGTGCGTCTCTGCATCCTGCTCTCGGGGACACATTGCCTTCCTCCTCTCTCTGGCATGCCGTTCCCCCCCCCCCCAAATGTATGCCCCTTGCTAGGCCTAGCGTCAGCCCAGCTGTGAGAGCAAGTCTCGTGGCGCTGAAATTCTCCCCATTGCTAGCAGGATCTGCCTTGGTTTGCATTTGGATGGAAGACCACTTGGGAGCACTGTAAGATATTCCCATAGGGAATGAGGCCACGGCTCAGTGGAAGGGCATCAGCTTCCACGCAAGAGGTCCCAGGCTCACCTCCTGGCAAGCTCTGCAGGCAGGGCTGGGAAAGACCCCTGCCTGAAACCTTGGAGAAGCTGCTGCCGGTCAGTGCAGACAATATTGAGCTAGATGGACAAAGGGCCTGACTCAGTAGGCAGCTTCATATGTTTGCCAGGCATCGCTTTGTGGAAGAGCATCTGCTTTGCAAGTAGAAGATGCCCGATTCAGTCACTAACAGCAGCTCCAGGTGAGGCTGGGAGAGACTCCTGCCTGAAACCTTGGAGAAGCTGCTGCCCATCCCTGGATCAGACCGTTACTGAACCAGTTACTGAACTCGATAGATAGACCAATGATCTGACTCATTAGAAGTCTGCTCCCTAGAAATAAGGTCTTATTTCTAGGGAGCAGACTTCTAACGAGTTTTCTGTATGGCCTACGGCCGCAATAAATTGAATTGAATTGAATTGCTCCCGATATCCCTATAACTTGCCGCTTTCCTCTCCTCACCCCTCTCTCCCCGCTAGATACCCCGTCATTTTGTCGATCGAGAACCACTGCAGCGTTGCCCAGCAGAAGAAGATGGCCCAGTATCTCATGGAGATTCTGGGGGACAAGCTGGACCTGTCTTCAGTGAGCAACGAAGACCTCACCCAACTGCCTTCCCCGGAGAACCTCAAAGGGAAAATATTAGTCAAGGTAATCCATGGTTTTCCGTCTAACGTTCTTCCCCTGTGGACCACTTGGCAAATGCCTGGGCATCATGTCGTCCCCAGTCGCAGCTATTCCCAGCTTCCAGCGGTACAGCACGTCCTTCAGCCGTTTCTCTTGCTCTTTGCCACGGCCGCGGCGGACGTACACCCAGGCGGCGAGGTTTGTTTGTGGTGTGTCTAAATAAATAACCGTGGTTGACTGTGTCTGAACTCACGGTGTCTCTGCAGAGTCTTCCCAACGCCAATCAAACTCTTGTGCCCTGTACCATGAAGCTTGTGAAATTTGCTCGGGGAGAGCCCGGCTGGCTTCAGATCGGCTGCCAGCTTTTTGGCTTCATCTCCTGTGCTTTTCTTACATTCCTGTTACTTGTGTCTTCATATCACTGCTAACTTTCGCCCATGAGCCAAGCTGGGGTGGTGGATACCATCTGGCGGGGAACGGATGTTCCTGGGGATTTTTGTCAAGGGATACCCCTGCTAGAGATGAAAAAGAGGGCCTTCTCGGTCGCTGCCCCCGAGATCGTGGAATGCGCTCCCTGCTGAGATACGATCCTCCCCATCTCTGGCTATTTTCAAAAAACACCTGAAAAACCCATCTTTTCACCCAAGCTTTCTCAGCTTCCTAAATTTCTTGGATTTTAATCTCTGGTTTATTTTTAAATTGTTTTAAGTCTTTTGTGTATGTTTTCAACTGGTTTTATGCTATTGTTAACTGCCCAGAGACGAAAGTTTGGGGTGGTGTACAGATTTGATAAATAAATAAATTAATGATGAATTTGATAGGGGTGGCCGCATTATTAGGCTTTTGGTGTGTTCTCGGGCTTTTATTGTCCTGGCCATCGGGCTTGCAGTGGCCAGATCAAAGCTTTGGAAAGTTTTAAAAGCCCAGAAACGGCTCTAAAATTGTATCCATGTTGTCAGAGGAATGAAAATGAAAATAGGCAGGAACGTCCTCCAAAGATTACTCTATGGAGAGAGGGCAACCATTTCTTCATTGTTGCCCTAACCCTAACCCTTTGCTCTGCGGAAAAGCGGCTGCAAAATAGGCTGCAATTACCCCCACGATTTGGGGATAGGGATTAAGGGGGCTTGATAACACAGAGAAAGCTGTAAGTGCAACAGTTGTGTTTTTGAGCAACCACTTGTATTCTTGAGCATTCTAGTAGAGATGTGCACAAATCAATTGTTATGATTCGATTTGAGTTCGAATCAGCCTGATTCGATTCGACCTCGAATCAGGGCAGATTCGATCGACAATGACTCAAGATAAGGCAGCTTTTTCCTATGTTCCTGTGCCCATGCCCAACAAGAGTGATCAGCTGGCCTCTGTGCCACATGGCCAGTGGTAATATTCCTTGTTGGAGAGTCAGAGCTGATGTTGAGAAACCCTGGCCTGGGCAATCCTGAACCAGGTGTATCGATGGCCCGATACAATATAAGGCAGCTTCATATCTGTATGCCCAGGCACGAGTGAGATCAAAGTCACAAGATACATGCACTCCTGTGGCTAATAAGCCCGCTGGCAGTCTGAGCACATCGGTAGATTGTCACACCAGTAAGGGCGAATTTACCCTCTGCGTAGCCTATTTGTTAGGGCTGTTATCTTTTCCAGAATAGAACGGGAGCATTTTATAATAATACACAAACAGCATGCAGAGCTTGTCAGGCTTGGACTCTTCCACAAACTTCTCTTCCACTCTTGCTACTTTCTCTCCCTCTCACCTGGAGGCTCATTGCACTCCCCCAAGATTTCCATCCAAACTGCTCCTGCTGCTTCTGGCCCTTTGTGGATGATTGAGTTTTGAAGTGCCCGGGATCAATGCCACTTTCTCAGAGAACCTGAGCCCCGCGCTTAAAGCAATCCATTTTGATGGAGCTTTGATAAATGCTTGGGATCCTTCTCTCGTCGGCCAACCCAGCCTTTGAGCAGATGAAGCTGAAGGCCTTCGATCTCGCCCCATTAAGATGTTGAGATGGAGATGAATCGATAAAGATATATCAACTGGCCTGAGTTGGGCTCCTCCGTTTTGATTGCTGCTGGAATGACGACCTGCTGGTCTTGGGCAAAGTTTGTCCATTCAAAGTGACAGGGGCTTCATTAGAAGGTGTTATTTTGGGCTCCCAAATGGTCCGTATGTGCCTGCATGTGTGCATGCAGAAGGTTCCAAGTTCCTTCCCTGGCAGCATCTCCAAGACAGGGCTGAGAGAGACTCCTGCCTGCAACCTTGGAGAAGCTGCTGCCAGTCTGGGTAGACAATACTGAGCCAGATGGACCAAGGGTCTGACTCAGTAGAAGGCAGCTGCCTATGTTCCTAAGCTGCCTTATACCGAGTCAGACCCTTGCTCCATCTAGCTCAGTATTGTCTGTATAAGTATAAGTATAAGTCAGACCCATGCTCAGTATTGTCCACCGAGCAAGCTAGATTATCCATCTAGCTCAGTATTGTCTGTATAAGTATAAGTCAGACCCTTGCTCAGTATTGTCTACTGAGCAAGCTAGATTATCCATCTAGCTCAGTATTGTCTGTATAAGTATGTCAGACCCTTGCTCAGTGTTGTCTACCGAGCAAGCTAGATTATCCATCTAGCTCAGTATTGTCTGTATAAGTATAAATATAAGTCAGACCCTTGCTCAGTATTGTCTACCGAGCAAGCTAGATTATCCATCTAGCTCAGTATTGTCTACACTGATTGGCAGTGGCTCTCAGATGTCTTCAGGCAGACGTCTTTTCCCATCATGCAGAAAATACTATTTTCAATCTCTGGCAGCATCTCCAGGTAGAAAGACTTCTGCTTGAAACTGTGGAGAGCGGCTGCCAATCAGTGTAGACAATACTCAGTTATGTGACTTGTCTACTGAACTTGCTCAGAGCAAGGGTCTGAGCAAGGGGTCTTCCCCCATCATGCAGAAGGTCCCAGTTCAATTGCTGGCAGCTTCTCCAGGTACAGTTGTGAAAGACCCTTGCCTGAAACCCTGGAGAACTGCTGCCGGTCAGTGTAGACAATACTGAGCTAAATGGACCAAGGGATCTGACTTGATATGAGGCAACTTCCTTGGTTCCTAGCCATCCTCCATGCCACCTGCTGTTGGAAACAGGTCGTGGAGCAATTTTAGCCCCTGGCTGTTGGTGTCATATATTCAAAAACCATTTCGCAAAGATGCAATACCCCCCCAAATGTAGCTAAAGATAAAGTTGTGCCCTCGAGTCGGTCTTGACTCCGGGCGCCCACAGAGCCCTGTGGTTGTCTTTGGTAGAATACAGGAGGGGTTGACCATTGCCATGTCCCGCACAGTATGAGGTGATGCCTTTCAGCATCTTCCTAATATCGCTGCTGCCCGATAGAGGAGTTTCCCATATTCTGGCAAACACACCAGCAGAGATTCAAACTAGCAACCTCTTGCTCGCTAGGCAAGTCATTTCCTCACTGAGCCGTTAGGTGGCTAGGACTGTGTTAAGACAGCAACGTCCCAAGGGGTGGTCGCATCTTCAGTACCACTTTCTCATATTCGGTCAAATTGTGGTGCTGCGCTGTGTGGTATCTTCCAGAAATGCTTCTGCAAGAGTTTTCAGAACAGCTCGAAGTCCTTTGTGTTAACCTTCTACTCATTACTTTTGATCTAAGCCACGTTTTGCGTTGGAATTCTTGCAGGGCTGAACGACCCCTCCCGAGTGCTTTGCATTGATTCTGGGGTGGCCGCTTTGTCAGCTTAATGACATTTTTGCCTTCCAGGGGAAGAAGCTGCCAGCCAACATTAGCGAGGATGCAGAGGAAGGAGAAGTGTCTGACGAGGACAGCGCCGATGAGATTGATGATGACTGTAAACTAATGAATGGCGATGTAAGTGTGGAAATGGGGAGCAGGGTACAAAAGTTGACGCAGCCCAGACTTGGGAGAGATATGAAGGCGTAGTGTATGTCGATACTGAGGCTGAACTGGAAAGAGCTTGCATTAGCTGTGAAAGCAATTTACACCCTTTTTAAAAAGTCAATTCAGAGTGAGGGCAGGAAGCATTGCTGCCCTCGCTCTGATTTGACTACCTAGTGTCATGACGTTATTTTCAAATGAACCCTGATTGGGCCTATTTGATAAAAAATGGTGTAGAAGTTGTAGGAACAAAGAGAGAAACCAACTGCTTGCAAACAGCCGTTGAAAGAGATAAAGGATTATCGAAGAGAACCCCGGGAGCCTCCCCAAAAGCCCCCTTTTGCCCCAGGAACATGCACAAGTAAAATTCAGCACAGCTCTATTCTTAATTAGAGGTGAGCAGAATTTTATCCATAGAGAGCTTCCAGTTCCAATTTTTTTTTTTTTTTTTGAGAGAGAGAGAGAGAGAGAGAGAGAGAGAGAGAGAGAGAGTGTGTGTGTGTGTGTGTGTGTGTGTGTGTGTGTGTGTGTGTGTGTGTGTGTGTGTGTGTAACCAGCAGACCTATTCTGATGCACCCCATGGCCACTACTGCAAAACTGGTGATGGGAGCTGTGGCAATCCTTCCAGTGGACGCTGGTTCCCACCCCAAAATTCCTCTGGGACAATGCAACAGCATCACTTAGCTGGGTCCACCAAGCTGGAAGGGCAGATATGGCTGCCATCACTGGTAACCCCTCCAAAGCTTTCACCCACCTCTTTGTTCTTTACTCCGGGGGGGGGGATGCCATAATGCCCCCCCTCCCAACGGGGTGTGTGTGTGTGTGTGTGTGTGTGTGTGTGTGAGAGAGAGAGAGAGAGAGAGAGTGTTTCAGTTCAGTCCTGTTCTGAAACTCGATTCATCGCTTTCCATTGTCTGTAGATCACCCAAGAAAGAGAACCAGGGATGGACTATGGACCAAGCCTTATTGGTGCTTTTCCATGGGGCAAACACCAATGGTTTCTGGTGCTTCCCTCCATGAGAAGCCCCAGGAAGGCCAAGTTTTAAGGGCCAGGCTCAACCTCCTGCCTTGCTCCATCCCGTGATCTAGAGCATTGAGTTTCTCCTTTCTCTCCCCGCTCTCTCCTGATGGGCCTTTTGCTAGTAGATTAAAAGAGAGAAGGCTCAAGATTGTCCTGCAAACCTCAGCGGCTTCTCTAAATCAGAACGGCCACACTGTGGGTGCATAGCTGAGCCTGTTGGGATCCTTTCGTTACAGCTTATTCTCATGGCTGCTTTCTCCTTCACTGTGAAAATCAAGCATTTCATAGTCGGAATCCAGATATTTCACAACCAAACAAAGCATACCAAATGGCCGGGGGTGGCGGAGTATATTTCATGACATGAGCTTTTTAAAACAACACCACCACGTATCTGGGGGACTGAGGAAGATCTTGAGAGATCTCATCCAGAACCTATCTAGTTCCACAGATTTTGGACTACAACTCCCATAATCCCCAGCCACAGTGGCCAATAGCCAGGGATTATGGGAGTTGTAGGCCAACATTTGCAGGAGGGCCGAAGTTGAGCAGCCTTGGTGTAGACAATCCTGAGCTAGATGTACCACTGGTCTGACTGGGTAGAAGGCAGCTTCCTATGTTCCTATGACCAGCTCTCCTGCCTTCAGTCACTCAGAGAGCTTACATAGGAAGCTGCCATATACTGAGTCAGACCATTGGTCTATCTAGCTCAGGATTGTCTTCACAGGCTGGCAGCGGCTTCTCCAAGGTTGCAGGCAGGAATCTCTCTCAGCCCTATCTTGGAGATGCTGCCAGGGAGGGAACTTGGGACCTTCTGCATGCAAGCAGAAGAGCGGCCCATCACTGGACAACCTTCATCAATGAGGGAGGACTTGAACCCAGATCTGCTCAGTCCTAGTCTCACACTCTAACCATTATCCCACACAAATTCCCTGTGTGCAGGGAGGAGGTTTTTTGTGGGGGAGAGGTTTCAATCATGTAGCCTCCATCCCCTCCTGAAATAGGGAGGTGCAGGAGAACCTTTACTACTTGATTATACGACAAATACTTATATACTGCTTTTCAACCAAAGTTTGCAAAGCAGTTTACATAGATATAAACAAACAAACTGCTCCCTTTCCCCAAAGGGCTCACAGTCTAAAAAAGAAACATAAGATATACACCAGCAGCCGCCACTGGAGAGATGCTGTGCTGGGGATGGAGAGGGCTGGTTGCTTTCCCTCTGCTACATACAAGAGGATCGCCACTTTAAAAAGCTGCCTCTTTGCTCAGTTAGCAGGGGATTCTTCTAAACCGGTCGGTTTCCCTTATGAGCAGTGGGAGGAGGGCTGGGGCCCTTCTTCTTCTTCTTCCTCTTCTTCCTCTTCCTCTTCCTCTTCCTCTTCTTCTTCTTCTTCTTCTTCTTCTTCTTCTTCTTCTTCTTCTTCCCTTCTTCTTCCCTTCTTCTTCTTCCCTTTCTTCTCCTCCTCCTCCTCCTCCTCCTGTTTCTTCTTCTTCTTCTTCTTCTTCTTTATTCAATTTCTATACCGCCCTTCCAAAAATGGCTCAGGGCAGTTTACACAGAGAAATAATAAATACATGCGATGGATTCCTGTCCCCAAAGGGCTCACAATCTAAAAAAGGAGGGTTCCTTTAATATCCGATTGGAGGACAGTGTTTGTCAATGGGTGGGTGGAAACCTGCAATCGTTCTGATGCCTGATGTTCCCCTTGACGGCTTTTTGTCTCCCTCTCTTGCTTGACATTCCGTCCTTTGCAGTGGAAGGTACAGTCCGAGCCGATTGTCGGTCGTAGCGTTTAGCGCGCGTCGCTTGACACAGCAATGGAGCGAACTGTTGCTTTACCAAACCACAGCTGGGTTGAGAGGGCGGAGGGAAATTGGGGGGCGGGGCTCCAATGTGACCGACGGGAAGGCTTGCATCGTTTTGTATCGGAGGGCAGACCTTAGAATGGCACACGCTCTTCAAAGGGACCAAAGGCTCACTGTGCTTCTACTTTAAAACAAACGCATAGTTGCATTAAGAATAGTTGGGGGAGGAGAGCTGGCCTTGTGGTTCCAAGCACGAATTGTCCCCTTACTAAGCAGGGTCTGCCCTGGTTTGCATTTGGATGGGAGACTACCTTATGTGAGCGCTGGGAGATATATTCCCCCTTAGGGGAGGGGGGGCGCTCTGGGAAGAGCACCTACCGGCTTGCATACAGAAGGCCCCAAGTTCCCTCCCTGGCAGCATCTCCAAGATAGGGCTGAGAGAGACTCCTGCCTGCCACCTGGGAGAAGCTGCTGCCAGTCTGTGTTGGCAATATTGAGCTGTAAGATATTCCCCTTAGAGGCTGGGACCATTGTTCAGTGGTCTTGCATCTGATTTGCATGCAGAAGCTCCTCGGTTCAATCCCTGGCAGCATCTCCAGGTAGGGCTGGGAAACGCGCCTGCCTGAAACCCTGGAGAGCTGCTGCCAGTCAGTGTAGACAACCCTTTAGCAGCGAGAGGAGCAAACATGTATTTTCCCCTCTCCAAAGAGACTTGGAGGGACGTCGGGCAGATAAAGCAAAGTGAAGAAGAGTGTTCTTTTCTCCCAACCGCTTCCTTCGCTGCATTCCGCAGCTTGTTACATTCTTTTTATTAAATAGTCCACGTAGGCCTAGTTTGGCGTTACAACTCTGTCTCCATTAGCCCTTAATTTGTTTTGTCTGCCTTTCTTTCCCCCCCCGCTTTCTGCAAGGAGCATCTGGCCTTCCAGATGTGCTCGGCTAGCCCTGCTCATGAATGACACTTTAGAAGCACAGAGAATGACAGCTTGTTTTCTGATAGTATCAAGTGCCGTATTCTGGGGCTAATTAAGAAGCTGTGGGCTGTCTTCCTTTGAAGGGGCATCTTGATGGCAGGTTAGAGCCCCCAATAAGTATGGGAAGCACACATATTATATGTTACGTAACATACAAATGTGTAGATAACGACAGATGCCTTTGTTTGAAAACCTCTGACAAAGGATAGCCCACCAGGGTGAGAGGCGGATTGTTCCTCTGTCGATCAGCTCTTACACTTGGGAAATCTAAATTATGGATGTGCCAATTGGTTCGGAGTTGCATCGATTCGATTCAAATCGAATCACCCCTTAAAAGGCCACTTTGATTCAAATTCAACACAAATTTTGGAAATTTGAACTGAATTTGATTCGAGAGCCATTTGGCACCCTTTAAAAATCAGTCAGGCCCCCGATTGGTTAAAGAAGGTGCCCAAACAGGTTGAATCAAATTGAATGGTTGTCCTGAATTTGAATCTGATTTGAATTCGAAATGAATTTTTGGAATTCAAACTGAATAAAAAAAATTATTTCGTGTACATCTAAATATTTCTGGAAGTGCTGAAAATGTTATAATCCTTCTGGATGCGTAACTAGAGCACTTTTGGGTGAGTGTGAGGTACTGGCTTGGGATAACCAATGACCAGGCCAGTTTCACAAAAGATGAAGAAAAAAAACTAAGGGAGTAAAAAACCCCACCTAACTGCCCTAATGTAATTCAGTGGGGTGGAATGTTCACAGACTCAGGGGACAGTTAACAGACCTCCAGGTGGGAAGAGCTTATGGAACTCAGAGGCAAGGAGGAGGGGGAGGAGGGCTTGAACACAAAGAGCAGGAAATTTTTCACCTTAAAGAATACTGCTACGCGGGGAAATGACTTGACTAGCAAATCAGAGGTTGCCGGTTCGAATCCCCGCTGCTATGTTTCCCAGACTGTGAGAAACACCTATATTGGGCAGCAGTGATATAGGAAGATGCTGAAAGGCATCATCTCATACTGTGCGGGAGGAGGCAATGGTCAACTCCTCCTGTATTCTACCAGAGACAACCACAAGGCTCTGTGGTCGCCAGGAGTCGACACTGACTCGGCGGCACACACTTTACTCTCAACAAAAAAGACAGTCACAACCCTTTCTGCTTCAGAGGGAGAAAGATATGAGACTGAGACTCCTCATACTTTTCCAGCACTTTTTCACTGCTGAGATTTTATGTTGTGAAAAAGGCCTGAAATCACATCTCTGTAATTTGACATTCCCCTGTCCTACACTGACTCATGTTCCCTGCCTCACCCCCACCTGTACCCTTATTCATTCCTGCCCGCCCAGCTTTAATGGATAAAGTTAGACTGTTCTGCCAGATGTTCTTCCCATTAGAATGATGAGCTTTCAGAAATTCACCTCGATGCTGGCAATTTCCAGCGGGAGCAGCCGTGGTTTGGTAACAACGCATGTGTCACCAAAGTTCTTGTTGCTAACTGTAGGAGGCTTTTTAAAAAAAATTGTTTTCTCTTCTTTTGGTTCTCTTCCAGTTTTTCCAAAAGTTTTCCGACTTGCTTTTTCTTTTAACAAGTTTCGCTCTGGTTGGCCACAGGTTGTACACATCGCAAACACCTTCCAAAGGGATTGAGCCAATTCTGGACTCTTCTCACGGCGTCCGGCATTGGGAAGAAATATCATTCTAGCGGCAAGAACAGAATGATACTTTGCTGCACCACGTAGAAAGCATGGGTCGTATCTGCACTCCAGGTGTCAACTGGATTCACAGTCCCTGGGAGTCGTAGTCCTGTGAAGGCAATTTGCGGAGAGAAAAAACTACAATTCTTTTGCCAAACTACAATTCCCAGGATTCAAGCCACGGGACTTAAAGTGGCATAAAATTGGTTTCTGTGTCGTTACGACCCATGGGTTTGCCCGTCTGGTTTTCTTGGCATGAGGTAGTTGACTAGTCTGTTCGGATCAAACGTAGAGCGCGTTCTTTTGTTGATGTTCCCTTGGTTTCCTCCTTTACATCATATCTGGAGACCCAATCTTTACACCTCTTGCTTGTCTTGACCTTTCCGTGCCTTTCCACAGGCCTCCTCGAATCGGAAGCGAGTGGAGAACATTGCAAAAAAGAAATTGGACTCCCTGATCAAGGAATCCAAAATCCGTGACTGTGAAGACCCAAATAATTTTACAGTTACCACCTTGCCGTCGTCTGGGAAACCCGGCCATAAGCATGATCTGAAGAAGGTAAGCCTTTCGTACCGTGCTGTGCAGGGTGTGGGGTGCCCGAAATGTCAAATTGGAAATGTGTGGAACGTTCTCATGGAGAACCGGGCGCCTCTGTCATGACTGTACCACATCAGGCTGAAAGTGTGGTGCTTGGATCACTAAATGCTCCCACACACACACACACCACACTGTGTGGGAGGAGAGCTGGTCTTGTGGCAAAGGTAAAGTGTGCCGTTGAGTCGGTTTTGACTCCTGTCGTCCACAGAGCCCTGTGGTTGTCTTTGGTAGAATACAGGAGGGGCTGACCATTGCTGCCTCCCGCGCAGTATGAGATGAGGCCTTTCAGCATCTTCTCATATTGCTGCTGCCTGATATAGCTGTTTCCCATAGTCTGGGAAGCATACCAGCGAGGATTTGAACCTGCAACCTCTGGCTTGGTAGTCAAGTCATTTCATTTCCCCAAGCATGCATTGTCCCCTTTGCTAAGCAGAGTCCACCCTGATTTGCATTTGAATGGGAGACTGCATGTGTGAACCCTGTAAGAGATTCCCCTTAGGCGATGGGGCCACTCTGGGAAGAGCCTCAGGATAGGATACTTGCATGCAGAAGGTCCCAAGTTCCCTCCCTGGCAGCATCTCCAAGATAGGGCTGAGAGAGAGACTCCTGTCTGCAACCCTGGAGAAGCCGCTGCCAGTCTGTGAAGACAATACTGAGCTAGATGGGCCAAGGGTCTGACTCCGTATATGGCAGCCTTGTATGTTCCTTTTTATTCTTGTTAAGGGAGCTCTTGGTGGCCCCCAAACGGAGTGTGTAATCGCAGTTAATCCTGACTGATGGCCGCTCTGCCTTTTCGCTCTGCGGGGACGGCTGAGCTCAGAGTGCTAATGGGGCTTTCTTGGCGTCCCCCTAATCATGATAAATATTTCGCGCCGGCCCAGATTGGCCGTGGTTTCCGAGCGCGTGCCGTCAGCCATGCACCGGGCAGTGATGCACAGAGAGCCGTCTTGATCTCCCCTATGAGGAACCATTCATATCACTTTTCTGGAGGCTGTCCTGGAGAGAACAGCCGCCGAGGCCGGTTTGAGAAGGGACCGTTGCGCGTTTGCCCAGGGGCAGGAGAAGGGAGCAAGGTGTGGTCAGTGAAGTGAATTCCATTTGGAGCTCCCACAATGATTGGGGCTCGATGGAGAGCCCTGTGAGCCATGAAACATACTGAAATGTTGGTGGGGGGATGCCTCATTTTCTGTTGCGGTGGAGGAGATGCTTCAGTCAACAGCCCTGTTCTTCATCATCCATTTAGGCTGAGCAGAACTAGGCTGGGATATGGATGCCAGGGAGCCTTATGTATCCGTTTCCAGTGGCCCCCGTAGGGCAGCGGTGGGCAGACGTGTGGCTGGGGATGATGGGAGTTGGAGTTCAACAACAGCTGGAGGGCCAGGTTTGCCCACCTCTGGCTTAGTGTCGTGACCCCGGAACCTGGAGCCCCCTCCCACAAGTAAGGGGTGGAGAGAGGCGTCTGGGAGGCATCAGCAACCTGCAGAGAGAGGATTGCTGGTCTGGTGGTAGCAAGCAGGACTTGTCCCCTTAGCTAAGCAGGGTCCTCCCTGGCTGCATATGAAAGGGAGACTAGAAGTGTGAGTACTGTGAGATATTCATTCCCCTTAGGGGATGGAGCCACTCTGGGAAGAGCTGGAGGTTCCAAGTTCCCTCCCTGTCAGCATCTCCAAGATGGGGCCGAGAGAGACTCCTGCCTGCAACCTTGGAGAAGCTGCTGCCAGTCTGGGTAGATAATACTGAGCTAGACAGACCAAAGGTCTGACTCAGTATATGGCAGCTTCCAATGTTCCTAAATTCCCAAGATTCAAGGTTCCCTCCCTAGCAATATCTCCAAGATGGGGCCGAGAGAGATTCCTGCCTGCAACCTTGGAGAAGCCGCTGCCAGTCTGTGAAGACAATACTGAGCTAGATGGACCAACAGTCTGACTTGGTATATGGCAGCTTTCTGCGTTCCTGTGCCCCTATGTTCCTGGGCTCCTGATGACCCCAGGAATCCTCTTGCCGGCTGAACTGGAGGGAGGTCCTGGTCAGCACTGCCCTCCAAGACCCAAGGGGGAGTGTCTTGGCAGTGTCCTCCAATTCAGAGGCGCCTTCACAAGACCTCCCATCCATGATGGTGCCCCCCGCTCATGCCACCACTGGATCAGGCGCCTTCGAAATCAGGCAACCCCCGTGCGACCAAAACCACCTTGCCTTACCAGCTGGCTGCAAAGCCCAGCCATTCTCCAAGAGGCACCGTTGGAGCAACGTCCTAATCGGTGCTGACCTTGGTCCTGGCCCATGGCCGTGGGTGCTGTCCAAGGTCTGGGGTGCCCCTGGGTCCTCCCTTGGAGAGACTGTGGCAGTGTCTGGAGCAGGATCTTTATCTAGTACCTGTTAGCTTCCAGGATTCCTGCAGAGAATGGTGGGTTACGTGGTCCGCTCCAGCAAGATATGTCTTCCATCAGGACTGTGGTCAAGATTAGTTTGCACAGATTAGTTATTCCCCAGCAGTTACAAAGAACTGAGTCAGGCCACTTCTCCATCTAGCTCAGTTCTGCCAACACTGACTGGCAGCAGCTCTCCAAGGTTTCAGGGAGGGGTCTCTGAAGATATGAGGCATCTTCATATGTCCCAGAAGGTCTCAGGTTCAATCCATTGGGTTAACAAGTAGGGCTGAGAAAGACCCCTGCCTGCATCCTTGCTGCTGCCAATCAGTGTGGACAATACTGAACTAGATGGACCAAAGGTCTGACTCAGAAGGCAGCTGTGGATATTCATCAGGAGCATCCATAGTTCGGTGGCAGAGCATCTGCTTTGCATGCAGAAGGTCCCAGGTTCCCTCCCTGGCAGCGTCTCCAGATAGGGGCTGGCAGAGACTCCTTCCTGAAATCTCGGAGAGCTACTGCCAGTCAGTGTAGACAATACTGAACTAGATGAACTAAGGGCCTGACTCAGTAGGCAGCTCCACATGTTCGCCAGGTGCATCCACAGCATGGATGCCGGCTGCCCGGGAACAGTCTAAAATTGGCGTGTCAGCCCAGACGCCCAAAGCAAAAGGCGGGACGGGCTTTGGTTTTTGTCCTTCCTCGCTTTTAACCTGGGTAGTGGATCTGGGCCACTCGAGATCAGAACTGCTGGGTTGCCCCAGATGACCCCAGATTCCCGAGCTCACCCTCTCCCCCAAATCAGCCTCTGGTTGTGAAGAGAGGCTCCAAATGAACCACTCTCTCGTCCCGGGGTGCACTTCTGATGACCCTCCCGAAAGGGGCCAGATAACCGCTGGAATCGGGTCGGGGAGGCCAGGTGGCCACGCCCGGTAGGACCCTGCGCCAGGAGCCGGGCGGAAGCGGATGTTCGGCTCCTTCTCCCCCAATCCCTCCCCAGGCCCCCTACCTTTGGATGCCCCTCTCTGGCCTGCCGCCACCTCTCAGGACAAAGGCATTTTCTGGCCCACATTCACGAATGGAAAGGGGGAAAGGATGACCCGCCGCCTCCCACGTCTCCATCAGGATCTGCCCGGGAGAACAACATGTTTCATCTGATCGCGGGTGATGTTGCTTTCTTGGTCCACGGCTCCCGGAGGGGAAATGGAAAGCAATTTCTCAGCCCCTCTGCTCTCCGTTCTCTCCCTCCCTCCCTCTCTTTTTTACGCGTCCCTCTGCTGCGACCTTCTGACGATTGCCCTGTAATTACCAGAGGGTCGTGGCGGTGGGGTTTTTTTAAACAACGGCTCTCGCAGTGCCAACCGCATCCGTGGGTTTCTCAATACTGCCGATCTCTTTCTGCGAATGCCTCTGCAAGGGACGTGCGGCCCATCCTGGCTAGCTTGCCTGTGCCCACCAGCCAGGGAGTTTGTGACCGGGGCGAGACGTTACTCCCTGCTCCCGTGAAAACCTGCCCTCGGCCGCCGCTGTCCCTCTACAGAAGCCTTCCTTCGTCTTCCTCCGCTGTCTGATGCAAGGCCGCCCTCCTTAAGGACAGGGATTTTTCAGCGGTGGCACCCAGGCTGGGGAAGAGCCAGTCCTGGAGTCGTGAGCACGGATTCTCCCCTTGGCTAAGCAGGGGATGCCCTGGTTGGCATTTGGATGAGCGGCTTCATGTGAGCTCTGAGGGGAGGAGGCCATAGCTATGGGGTCGATCACCTGCTTGGCATGCAGAGGGTTCAATGAGATCACATCTCCAGGTAGGGCTGGGGAAGACTCCTGCCTGAAACCGGGCTGCCGGTCAGAGCAGACGCTGCTGAGCTTGAGGGTTCAATGGTCTGACTCGGCCGAAGGCAGCTTCCTATATTCCTAAGCCCCAAGGAGGCCACGCAGACATTGGGAGGGGAAGTTGGCAAGATCTCCTGGACATCTGCTTAACCCCTAAATATGGAGATTACTGTGGTAATGTTGTTAAGTCTCGAGACCTGGCTCTCGAGAGATGATCCCGAACTTCCCCGCTCTCAAAGGAGGGGCAGCAAAGGAGCAGATGTCCTTCTGCCTGCAGATTCTCTTGGGCCTCTTTTTCATTGCCGGGTGCAGTTTCAGAACATAAGGACAGCCCTGCTGGATCAGGCCCAAGGCGGCCCATCAAGACCAGCATCCTGTTTCCCACAGCGGCCCATCAGATGCCTCCGAGAAGAGCCAAGGGCACGCCCTCTCTCCTGCTCTTGCTCCCCTGCAACTAGTATCTAGAGGCATTATGCCTCTGAGGCTGGAGGTGGCTTATAACCCCCAGACTAGTAGCCATTGATAGACCTGTCCTCCATGCCTTGGCCTAAGCCCCTTTTTATCCATCCAAGCTGGTGGCCATCACCACATCCTGTGGCAGAGAGTTCCATAGATTAATGATGTGTTGTGTGAAGAACTACTTTCTTTTGTCAGTCCTCAGTTTCCCGGCCTTCAGTTTCATGGGGTGAGCCCTGGTTCTAGCGTTGCGAGAGAGGGAGGAAAATCCTTCTCTCTCCACTCCCTGCATAATTTTACACGCCTCTATCATGTCTCCCGACGGTCACTTCTATTCCAAACTAAAGAGCCCCAGATGCTGTAAGGAAGATTGCCTGGTAAGGAAGGTGCTCCAGGCCCCTGATCATCTGGGCTGCCCTCTTCTGCACCTCCTCCAGTTCTACAATGGTCCTCCTTAAGATGCGGTGACCAGAACGGAAAACAGTTCTCCAAATGTGGCCGCACCATCAATTTCTACAAGGGCATTCTGATATCCGCATTTTTATTTCCAGTCCCCTTCCCAATGATCCCTCGCGTGGAATTGGCCTTTCTCACAGCGGCCGTGCACTGAGCTGTCCACCACAACCCTTGGCATGCTGTGATCTCTCGCGGGCCCTAGTAGTCTGCACTCTCACTTGCAATCTCTCTTTCTTTTGCTCTCCCCACCGCTGAGAAACGAGAAGGGGGTCGAAGGAGGTGTTCAGGTCCATCCCGTACTTCTGTGCCCAACCCTAAGCCGGGCATGTCACCGTGGGTTACAGCTTTGGCACGTTCTCCGCAAGGCTCCCTTGGTGGCCAACCTACATTCTGGGCAGCCCTTGGCGGGTTGCGTAACTCCCTGCCACCGCGGAAGCTTGGCGCGATCATAGGAACATAGGAAGCTGCCAAATACTGAGTCAGCCCATTGGTCCGTCTAGCTCAGTATTGTCTTCACAGACTGGCAGCGGCTTCTCCAAGGTTGCAGGCAGGAGTCTCTCTCTCTGCCCTATCTTGGAGATGCTGCCAGGGAGGGAACTTGGAACCTTCTGCTCTTCCCAGAGCGGCCCCATCCCCAAAGGGGAATATCTTGCAGTGCTCACCCATCAAGTCTCCCATTCATATGCAACCAGGGTAGACCCTGCTTAGCTATGGGGACAAGTCATGCTTGCGACCACAAGACCAGCTCTCCTCTCCTAAATCGAGAGAAGCATCTGAGTCCTTGTCGTTTAATACCCACACCTGATCTTGGAAGCTTAAGGGCTCTTGCCATTAGCTGAATGCCAGTTAATCAGCTGTCGGGATGCGACTCGGAGCCCTTCTAATCCCACCGTCAAAATCCTGACTGGCTGGTTCAGAGACAAGCTTTGTGGCCAGCTGTTGCCACTGAGGACTCGGCCCTGGAAGGAAACGAGCCCTTCTGTGAAACGGCTCTTCTACAGGGTGGCCCATCTTCCTCTGGAAGCTCCTCTCCCAAGTTTTCGTCCACAGGGCAGCTGGCCTGGGTCGGTGCCATCTGGGGGGGATGGATGCTCCTGGTGATTTTTGAGTCCTAGAAACGGGAAAGAGGTGGAGGACAGGCCCCTCCATGGCTACTAGTCTTGATGGCTATAGGCCACCTCCAGGCTCGGAGGAAAGATGCTTCTCAATCCCAGTTGCAGGGGAGCAACAGCAAGAGAGAAGGGGAGACCTTCAGATGTTGCCTTTGGGCTCCTCAGAAGCATCTGGTGGGCCACTGTGAGTAACAGGCTGGGCCTTGGGCCCGATCCAGCAGGGCTGGGTCTTATGTTCTGCTGATCGCATTGCAAAGACTTTCAGCGCGATCTCATGCTGTGAATGTCCCGACCATTGGGGCCTTCTGTGTCTAAATGTGCAAAGAAGTTTTAAAAGCTTTGAGGTTCTATATAGTACAACTTCTATACAACTGTATCAGTGACGTCCGAGGAATGGAAATTGGCAGGAATGTCCTCCAAGGATGACTCCATGGAGAGAGTCCAGCAAATTGTTCATTGTTACCCTGACCCCGACCCTGAGCCCTTCCTCTGTCAAAAGCGACTGCCGTTTCCCCCGAATCATTTGGGAGCAGGGACGAAGAAGAGGAGATGACCTACAGGAAACTGTCTGTGCAACAACACTGTTGCCCGTTCCCCATCTCTAATGGGGTAGATATTGCCAAAACCCACGTGGAGTATTTCGTTTCCTAAGATGGGACCGAGGGTCAGACGTTTAGGTCTGATCCTGGGCTATTTCAGGACAGCGTCCTTCCCAGTCCTACATGGGCATGCTGGGAATCGAACCCAGGACACTCCACACGCAAAGTAGAAGCTGCAGGGGAGGAGAGCTGGTCTAGTGGTGGCAGGCATCCATTGTCTCCTTTGCTAAGCAGGGTCTACCCTGGTTTGCATTTGAATGGGAGACTACTGAGTGAGCACTGCAAGATCTTCCCCTTGGGGGATGAGGCCCCTCTGGGAAGAGCACCAGCATGTTTGCATGCAGAAGGTTCCAGGTTCCCTCCCTGGCAGCATCTCCAAGACAGGGCTGGGAGAGATTCCTGCCTGCAACCTTGGAGAAGCCACTGCCAGTCTGTGAAGACAGCACTGAGCTAAATAGACCAATGGTCTGACTCAGTACGTGGCAGCTTCCTATGTTCCTAAGTGTTTCTAATCCCTCCCCAGTTGGTCTAGTTCTCACAGAAGTGGTCAACCTGAGTCTAGGTTGAACCACTTCAAAATGGGGCGGGGTCTCACAGGATTGTATGCCCCTCCCTGCAGAGAGAGAGAGAGAGAAATGAACCATTTTGCAAAGAAATCTGACCAGTCAGGGAGAAAGCTAGGCTCGGACTTTTCCTCCTGGCTTGCTAGTTTTCCATGTGCAGAGGATTGGGGTTTTTAAAGATCGCTTTTGGCGGAAGAGTATTGCGTGAGCCCTACCTGCAGGCTGAAGTGTCACAGCCAAACGCAGATCTACCAGCTCAGGGAGAATCCGTCCCTTTTTGCCGGAGGTTGTGGAAATCGGTTTTGACAGGTCCTGTTTGTAACTTCTAATGTTTCCTGACGGAGCTGCAAGATTGAATGCTCTGTGGGGACAACTTCTGAAACGAACGGGCCCAGTTCAATCCCTGGCAGCATCGCCTGGTAGAGCTGGGAGAGCCCCCTGCCTGAAACCTCAGAGAGCTGCTGCCAGTCAGTGTAGGCAGTCCTGAGCTAGGCGGGCCAAGGGCCTGACTCCGTATAAAGCAGCTTCCTATGTTAAGTGGGTGGGGGGCAGAACGGAAGGCTGCCGGCTGCCTCATCTCCCCTCCTAGTGGCTCTTGCAGACTTTTCAAGCAGGGAGGGAAGAAGCTTCCCTTCCACAGCTTGCAAGGATCAGGTCAGTCCCAAAGCACTGCTCCAATGGCAGTGGTGGGGGCCATCTTGCCAGGGCCCCAATAATCTGCTCTGCCCCCTGGAATTCACATGTCTGCCTAAACGACCCTGTCAAATTAAATGCTGCAGAAAATCCCGTGCTTTCCAGTGCCGCCACATGTCGTGGAGCCGTGAGCATCAAGATCTGAGTCGGGGAGGCAAATCGAGATATGTGCATGTGTGAATGAACTCGCCCTGGTTGATCTCAGCCGTCAAGGCTTGTGTCCTCCCGTAATTTATTTCCCCAGATCTGCTCTCAGCTGCCTTTGCCACTGGTGCAGCTGCCTTTCTGCGTGAAGGAACACCGCCCTCTAGAGGGGCAATGATTCCCCGACCCGAGAGCGCGATTCGTTCCGTTCCGCTTCGTTCTCCCGCATCGTAAACCCCATTTCACATTGCTCATTTGTCTTTTGGAAATGGCTGGAGGTCAGCATGAGTTATACGCCTTCCGTCGCTCGGCAGATATTACAGTAGCCTTCTGACGGGGTTCACATCCTGTCTGGATTCCGTTTTCATTCCTGGTGTTGTTCACAGGTTTCGCCCTCCGAGGAGTTCGAGCATAAAGGAGTCTGGTTCTCATGACCGTTAACATTGGGGTCGGGCAGGCTACCCACATTCGTCACGGCCATCCTTTGCATGAGCGTCATGATCATCAAATCTGCCCGGATTTGTATGATCGTCAGAACCTGTGCTTCCCCCTCCAGTCCAGGTTTCTGCCAGCAGTGCTACCCAGGTTTTGTATCTAGCCATTTACCGAGGGCTGAGTAGAAGAGAGCCAGTCTTGGGGTAGCAAGCATGAACTGCCCCCTTTGCTAAGCAGGGTGCACCCTGGTTTGCATTTGAATGGGAGACCACAGGTGAGCACTGTAAGATCTTCCCCTTAGGGGATGGGGCCACTCTGGGAAGAGCATCTAGGTTCCAATTTCCTTCCCTGGCAGCATCTCCAAGATAGGGCTGAGAGAGACTCCGGCCTCTAACCCCGGAGAAGCTGCTGCCAGTCTGTGTAGACTGTGAGCTGGACAGACCCATGGTCTGATTTGGGATATGGCAGCTTCCTATGTTCCTAAGACTAATTAAAACATTGTTTAACCATCCCCTTTGCTAAGCATGGTCTGCCCTGGTTTGCATTTGAATGGGAGACTACATGTGTGAGCCCTGTAGGACATTCCCCTCAGGCGATGGGGCCACTCTGGGAAGAGCATCTTCATGTTTGCATGCAGAAGATTCTAAATTCCCTCCCTGGCAGCATCTCCAAGAAAGGGTTGAGAGAGACTCCTGCCGGCAACCTCGGAGAAGCCGCTGCCAGTCTGTGTAGACAGTGCTGAGCTAGATAGAGCAAGGGTCTGACTCAGTGTACGGCAGCTTCCTAGGTACCCTGATTCTCCAGTTCTTGTGAGGACCCTTGTGCCTCCTCTGCCCAGCCACCAGCATCCAGCTCTGGAAACGGAAACTGAAGCCCAAGAGAATGGAGGCCATGCTGCTCCGTACCTGCTAGGCTATTCTCAGAGCAGGTTTCGGCACTCTCCAGTGCCTCCGTTGCTTTTTCAGTTTCTCCCTGTTCACCTTCATCAAAGTAGTCCAGGGACGGCTTTTGATTCCAGTACAAATCGGAAGCCGAAATCCATGATCTCATCTGAAACGACATCCCGAGCGACAGTTGTTTAACAAGGCAGAACAGCCGAGGAAGGAATTGTCTTATTTGGGTCTCTCAGCAATTTGTGCCGTTTATGACCATGTAAGAATACCATTTCCCCCTGCACCGATGTCCTTTTAGAAGTCTCCCTCTTTATTTTTGATAATGACATTTTGATGAGCAGAAAGGTGGTCGGTGTGTTGTTGTTTTTTAATGTTGCTGGTTTGAAGGATAAACCACCGGGGATAATCCACCGCCATCAATGAATAATGTGAGATGGCGAGCTTTAGAGATGCAAATGGGAACAGCGGAGAAAAAGCCGTCTTTAGCCGCCTGACTTTGTTGCCGTTTTTTATTAGCTTTCTTCCTAAATTGTTTATTAATGACTCTGGCTTCCATAGCTGAGTGAGCACAGTTAATGAGGAAGCCAGGTGAGTGGGTGTTTTCGAGGCAGGCAGGGTTTCCATCGACTGCTGGCACCAAGCAACTGTGTGGCATGGAGCGTTCACAGGTGATCTCTGCCTCCCTCTCTGAGGCCCGAGAATGTTCTTTTCCACAACGACATGGAGCACTTCTAAATAATTGAACGGAAAAACGGCCGTTTCCTCGCCTCCTGTCCCCTCGGCTCACTTTTAATTTATGTTAATTTCTCAATAGGTGTTGTTTCTAAAAATGCATCCAATCTGTCTGGCTCGAGTGTCTGAATCTGCTGCCCTACGAGAGCCTTTAACTGGCTGTCAGGGTGGCGGGGCTGTAGGGAAGCTATTGTGTGTAGCAGGTACTGCAGAGGGGGGTTTTTTTGGTTGTTTTTTAACATGCTGCTAAAAGTTAGAAACGGGGGAAAGCACAAGATGTGGCTACCAGAGACAGAAAATCATGAACAAGAGAGTTGATGGTGTCAACTCAGGGAGGAGGAGCTGGTCCTGTGGCAGAAGGCATGAACTGCCCCCTTTGCTAAGCAGGGCCCCCCCTGGTTTTTGTTTGAATGGGAGACTACATGGGTGAGCACTGTAAGATATTCCCCTTAGGGGATGGGGCCGCTCCGGGAAGAACATCTGCATGCTTGCGTGCAGAAGGTCCACAGTTCCCTCCTTGGCATCTCCAGACAGAACTGAGAGAGACTCCTGCCTGCAATCTTGGGGAAGCTGCTGCCAGTCTGGGTAGACAATGCTGAGCTAGATGGACCAAGGACCTGGCTGGGCATTCCTCTGACCCAGTTGAGGATCGTTTGAACGAATGTATTTCTGTAGGAGAGAGGCAGCCAAAGCAAATAGCATTTTGATACCTTGTGGTAGCACGTTTTTAAAAGAAATCCCAAATGTTAGGTCAGAGTTTCATAGTGATGTTCTCTCCCCACACCACCACCCATCTCCGCCTGTCTTTCTGTCTGTCTCTCTGTTTGCCTGTTGAGTCACTGATAGCTTTGTGTGTTGTTGTTCTTTGTTGCTGTAGAGCAAACACGAGGACGATGCAGAATCCGGGGAAGATTTGGTCGCCAACAAGCGCCACAACCGATCGCTGATGGGCAGCTTTTCCAAGCGCAAGGTTATTTGTTTATTCATTGATTTCTTCTTCTTTTTGCTCCATGCCGGATGGATTTCAAAAACCCAGATATCCAAGCCTTATGAAGTTAGGACAGGGAAAGGTGACCAAGTCAACGTGGTTGCCACTGACAATATCCCATGGAGCGGAGCCTAGCCTGTCTTCCTTTCCTTGTGGCTAGCTGCAAGTCGGTGGGGGGAGGGAGAAAGCAGTAGTGAGAGAGAAAGAGAGAGAGAGAGAGAGAGAGAGAGAGAGACAGAGAGAGAGCTAGCAAGAGACACAGAGTGCGAGAGAGTGCTTGCAAGAAGAAAAGACAGAGAGAGCTAGCAAGAATGAGAGTGAGAAAGCGCTAGCAAGAAAGAAAGAGAAAGAGAGCTAGCAAGAAAGACAGAGGGAGGGAGAGAGCTAGCAAGAAAGACACAGAGAGAGCTAGCAAGAAAGAAAGAAAGTCAGAGAGAGACAGCGCTAGCAAGAAAGAAAGAGAAAGAGAGCTAGCAAAAAAGACAGAGGGAGGGAAAGAGCTAGCAAGAAAGACACAGAGAGAGCTAGCAAGAAAGAAAGTCAGAGAGAGAGCGCTAGCAAGAAAGAGAAAGAGAGCTAGCAAGAAAGACAGTGGGAGAGAGAGAGAGCTAGCAAGAGAGACACAGAAGAGCTAGCAAGAAAGAAAATCAGAGAGAGAGAGAGCGCTAGCAAGAAAGAAAGAGAAAGAGAGCTAGCAAGAAAGACAGAGGGAGGGAGAGAGCTAGCAAGAAAGACACAGAGAGAGCTAGCAAGAAAGAAAGTCAGAGAGAGAGAGCGCTAGCAAGAAAGAAAGAGAAAGAGAGCTAGCAATAAAGACAGAGGGAGAGAGGGAGGGAGAGAGAGAGCTAGCAAGAGAGACACAGAGAGAGCTAGCAAGGAAGAGAGACAGAGAAAGAGGATGCTAGCAAGAAACAGAGAGAGAAAGAGAGCACTTTCTAAAAAGACAAAGAGAAAGCTGGCAAGAAAGACAAACAGGAAGAGGAGAAAGAACTAGTGTGTGTGAGAGAGAGCGTGCTATTGAAATGTTAGGCCCCTATTCTGTCCAAAAAGGGCTCTCAAAGTGGCATAGGGACAAAAATTGCTTTAAAAGTTGGGACGAGACACAGTGCCAACTTCACACCTCCATTGGCAGGCAGCAGGATGGGAGGTGCTTCTCAGGAGTAGCGGTGCCTGTGAATGTATTTCCAGCAGCTCCACGTTTATTTCCACAGCCGCCCGCCCCCTTTCCCCAAAGACTGCCCCTTGGAACAAATGATGAGCTAGAATTGCTGGGAGGTGCATTCTGCAAAAACCAAAGGTGGCTGGGGAGAGCTTGGCTGCCGTTGAAATGAAACAGAAAGAAAAAAGCCCCGGGGGCTCAACACAACCATTCCGCTCTTCCCCGATGCCTTCGAGCCCTTTTGGCCCAGTACTGTTAAAAATACAATAAAACAAATCGATACGCTCGAAATCAGTACACAAGAAGAAACAGACTCTGGCGCCGCTGTAGCACAGGAACAAAATTGGCCACGAAAGCCGTCCCGCCGGGGGAACCACATCACGAATCCCACCTCAGAAAGGGGGATGGCATTTGCCCAAGGCCGCAAGATCAATCAGCCCTCCCGAGAGAGGGAATTCCATGCTCAGGGGCATAGTAAGGTTGAAGGTAGCCCAGGGGTGGTGAGGGTGGGGGTCAACCTTTTATGTCCCCCACTTCCTGCCTTCACAGCTGTTCCCAGCTGGCCAGCTGCCCCCACAACTACCCAACTTGGGGCCGGCCACAGTCTAATGATGTCACTGACGCCAGCCAGTTCTCCCTGGGGTGGGACAGCGCCCACCAGCTCAACAATGCGGCCAATGCGGCAGGCAGGAGTGACTGTTAAGTGGCTCCTGAGTCGTGCGGTCCAGGGCTCTTGCCCCCCCTGGCCCAGAGGCGTCTACGCCACTGTCCGTGCTCTAGGCACCACATCCGAAAAGGCCCTGCTGCGGATTGCCAGCAACCAAACCTCTGGCAGGAGGACCACAGAGCAGGGCCTTCGTCGGAAAAGCTCGGGGGATCCTGCCGCTGTATCGTCTCTGTGTGTGTTTTCGGCGCTGTCCTTTGGGACTGAGTGTGATGTGAAATTGGCACACATTCGTAAGTGACGCTGACGTGAATTGCCCAGAGACAGCCTTGGGTAGGGTGCGTTCTCCCATTTCGAAGCTCCGTCGGAAAGTAGCTTTCTGGGAGCAGGGAGGAAATCTTTTCAGACCCCCGACATGTGTAAATGTTAACTTTTTATCGAGACTGATCACGCTGTTTTCCCTCTCGTCTGCTGTTGTGGTGCCATCCGCCCCCCCCCCATCCATTCTCATTCCTAGAGTGATCCCAACCAATTAGGGATCATGTCGCGAACACCATCGCTTTATCTCGAATGCCTTTGCTCAGGGCTTCTCAAACTTGGGTCCTCAGATGTTGCTGGACTTCAGTTTCCATCCACTCCGTGCCCAACTTTGTCCCTGTGGCTGGATTGTAATGCCCATCATCTGCAGCTGCTGAGGCCAGTCGGGAAGGATGATGGGAGTTGTAGTCCAACTGCAGCTGGAGTGCAGCCATGCCCCAGTGAAAGGCAAAGCTGCCAGAATGAGGCACTTCCTTGCCTCACTTGGAGTTAATCAATGGTGTTGTGGAGGTTGGAGCCCCTTTGAATGGAAGCTGTGCCTTGTCCTTAGACTTGGTAACTCTGGAGGTGGTAACTCTTGGACACTCTGGATTTGGTAGCTCTTCATCCACGTGAAGCTGCCTTATATCCCTGGAAGAATCTCCAAGTAGGGCTGGGAAAGGCTCATGCCTGAAACCTTGGAGAAGCTGCTCCCCCTGCTAAATAAAGAGGATCACCATGTTGAAAAGGTGCCTCTTTGCTCAGCTTGCAGGGGAGATGCAATAAAATGGCTCCTGGTCCCCAGAGGGCTCACGGTCTAAAAAGAACGATACGGCAGATGCCAGCAACAGCCCCTGGAGGGATGCTGTGCTGGGGACGGATAGGGCCAGTTGCTCTCCCCCTGCTCAATCAAGAGAATGGCCTCTTGACTCAGTTAGCAGGGGTTACCGAGCTCTCAAGGCTCCCCCTCTAGAGGCAAATAGCCAGTTTGGGAGAATAGCCAGTTTGCACCCTCTCGGCCCAGTTGAATTGCTTTTTGTGGGTCCTTTCCCTCAGTTAACGGTTGGGTGTGCTCATTCGTGGGGTCATGGCTTAGGATTCCCTGCAGAAGGCCGGAGAAATGCATCCCTTGATGAGACCCTCGAGGGGAAGAAGCCAGCAGACATGGCTTCCGTTCGGGGTTCCCAACCTGTGGGACTCTCCTCCAGAGGTTGCTGAACTACAACTCCCATCATCCCCAGCTACAATTGTGGCTAGGAGGTTAGGGAAGTTGTCGTGCCGCAACCTCTGGAGGTCCCCCACATTGGGAAGCCCTGGCTTGCCTGCCTGGCTCCTCTCGTTAAAGCCTCTCTCATGCAAGCTTGAGACCACCAGCTCGCTTCCCACTGGCCAAGCCGCTAGTCCTCCTGATTCTGCTTAATGCCTTGGGCGAATTCATTCCTAACGGTGACTTCAGGACAACTGGCCTGCAAAGCCGTGAAATCCCGCTTCCGCAGAGAAGCAGACCACAGCGTGACATCTTGTGGTGGTGTCATCCCCATCACGCTAAACCAGTCTGAAAGCGCTTTTCTGCACTGGGCAATCGCCACCGCCACATTGTCGGTCTCTCCGGGCTTCTCGTCTAAGGGCCTTTAATCCTTGTCGGGCATCTGGGGGGTGTGTGTGTGTGTGTGTGTGTGTGTGTGTGTGTGTGTGTGTGTGTCAAAGCCTGGAGTCTTCCCGGGAAAGACATCTTGCCTCTCCATCTCCTGCTTTCGGCAAGAAGCCGTTCCCGAATGGGAGATCTCACACTCGGAGCACACGCAAGGTTCCCTGCTTCCACCCCTGGCATCTTGGGGCCGAGAGATCGCGAGAGATCGCGGGTTGCGAGCCTGGATGTCCCGAGATCCCGAAGCTCCCCTGCCACTTGGAATGGGCAGCCCTGTGCTGGTTGGGGTAGAAGGCAGATTCCTACGTTCGCACACTCCTTATTTGTGTCCCAAATAAAAGCAAGGCAGCCCAAGCTTTGGGGTACGACTGGCCCTGAACTTTCAGACACGCGGGGTGGAGAGCCAGTCTTACGGGAGCAAATGGGAGTTGTCCTCTTTGCTAAGCAGGGTTGGCCTTGGTTTTTATCTGGATGGGTGACTGCCTGTGGACGCCGTCTGCTGTAAGAGATTAGGAATGGGGCTGTACTTCAGTGGAGGAGCGTCTGCTTTGCATGCAGAAGGTCCCCGTTTCAATCCCTGGCAGCATCTCCAGGTAGGGCTGGGAAAGACTCCTGCCTGAAGCCCCGGGGAGCCGCTGCCAGTCAGAGTAGGCAGTCCTGAGCAGAACCTGACTCAGTAGGCAGCATCATATGTTCTTAACACATCAAAAAATTTTAAGGCCTGGGTTAAATAGGTGTGGCAGGTTTTTCCCAGGGCCTCCAAAACCTGTTTCACCAGCAATGACGGATGGATAAAGCAACTGAATGTAGACCAGGGCTGCTCAACATCAGCCCTCCTGCAGATGCTGGCCTTCAGCTCCCATAATCCCTGGTGATTGGCCACTGTGGCTGGGGATTATGGAAGTTGCTGTCCAGAAACAGCTGGGGGGGACTAAGTTGAGCAGGCCTGATGTAGACACTATAGGGAACAACACCTTGACTGCACCTTCAAAGAACCTTAAAAGCGATTTTCTTTCTGGGCACAGGAAACTGGCTTAGCAACTGACATACCCTTTGTGGGAAGCTACCCCTTGGGAAATGGTAATCCGTCTTCACCTCTTAGTGTGCACAGATATAAAATAGCTCACCTGCTGCTCCTGTTCACTCCAGCTGTGTGTCTCTGATTCCCCAGAAAAAAGGCAGCAAGCTTAAAAGGACCTCGAGTCTGGAGGAGGGAGAAGATGACCTTGACTGTCAAGGAAACATCGCCAGGGGTTCAGTGCATTACAGCAAGTAAGTGGCAATGCATTCTGGGGGACGTCTGTTGCTTTGGGCTGGTGTGTGTACACATGTCCAATCCTGACTTTGCCTAGAAGGACGACAGTCAAGCTTAGCTAGATGGGAGGGAGAGGGAGATTGCAGGCCTTCTGGTTCCAGAGAGATTCTTCAAAACAGCGGTGCCAGAGATGGTATGTTAAAAGCTCAGACAGGAGCTTCTGTGAGCCAGAATTCCCACCTGAAGCACCAGGTTAGATGAATCTGCAATTCCACAAAACGCAGAATAGCTCATCGCTTGTTAACCACAGTGACCTCAATGTGCCGGTTGAAGATGGGCCATAGGATGGAGTAGCTAAGCGGCATGGAATCCCAATTTTTTTTTTTTTTGGCTGGATTCCAATCTGTGTCCATATCTCCAGTATTGGAAAATTCCACTTATATCTGCCCTGTGGTTGAAACGGATCCGTTTATGCAGTTAAATGCAGAATCCTTCATTTGCAGAAATTCAGCTATGGAATATATCTGTTTGCAAAACGTGAAGTTGTTTGCGAAATTGCCATCAGATTAGGGCTGCAGTCGTACACACTCTTTCCTGGGGGTGCACCCCATTGAACTGAGTGAGGCTTACTTCTGAGTAAACTTGTATGGGATTGTGGTATAGGAACCAGATCTAGTTTCCCAGGGATGAAATTCTGTCTCCATTCAGTTCAATTGTGAACATTTTAACAGATATTTGATTTTCTCTGTGTTTGTTGTTACAGTGTATTTTGTTTGCTGCTGGAGATTTCTTTTGGCCACACACACACACACACACACACACACACACACACACACACAGATTGGATCTTGAGTCAGGTCTGTGGTTTGTGATTTTTGTCCCTATAGGACCAACAGGCAGAAGAAAACCATGCAGCTATCCCGTGCACTCTCAGACCTGGTGAAATACACAAAATCTGTTGGGATCCATGATGTGGAATCTGAAAGTAAGTGGAAACTGGAGTCTGCTGAAGATGACAGAAGAGAAAGGGTGGTTGTGTTCGCACGTAACACGGAACCACAGTTGAATGGGCCTGAGGTATCATGGCTGTTACGTCTGCAGGCAAGGAAATATGATTTGTCGTGGCGACGAAACCAAGGGTTCAGTTTTGGAACTCCAGTTTGAACCCTCGGATTGTAGTGAGTTTCAGTGCCGCAATCCAAGGTTGGACGCAGCCTGCATGTCATCCAGATTTGCAACTGCAGGCTGTGTCCTTTGGAACCGGAGTTGAGGGAAGAAGCTCCTCACGCAACTCCAGTGCAATTGGCTGTGCGGGCTGTCCTTCAGCCAATTCCCCCTCCTCTCTGCAGTCTCGTTGACTGTAGAGAGGACCCTCTCCCTGTCGTCCGAATGTGGACAGGAGAGCAGGGGGCGGAGCGGAAGCGGAACCACAGTTCCATTGGACCCGTGGTTCCACGTTATGTGCGAATGCAGCCAGTGGTCGAGTCAGGAATTAATTTCCCAGTGTCTTATGGTCAGAGTTCACTAAACGGGGGTTTCAAGCTGAGAAAATATTGGCTCCCCGTGCTGTACCTGAACCGATCTCTGCTCACTAACGTTGGCTTGTGAGGGGCTGGATAGCAAGCCCAGTTTTACTCTGGTTTGCAAAGTAAAGCTTGCTGTGCTGCCCAGATGTGTATAATGCCACTGGGAAACCACAGTGATGGCTGCTACTGCATCTCTGGAGGCTGCTCTGTGGAGACAGGAATGACCTTATAATGTAAGTCCTGAGCAGATGGTAAGCCACGAGCAACTCTTAACCCTGGGTTGCCTGCTGCCTGCTGGGAAATTCAGTGATTTCCAGCGAGGGTTAGAATAAACCAGGGCTGCACAACTTTGGCCTGCCTGCAGAAGTTGGACTGCAATTCCCACAGTTCCTGACTATTGATCGCTGTGGCTGGAGATGATGGGAGTTGTAGTCCAAAGGCAGCTGGGGAGATCCTGCCACAGTGAACCTGTCCACCGCCGTCATGTGGGGAGAGCGGGGGAAGATTCTTCCCGTTCCCCATTGTCCTCAGCGATTGCGGGTGGGATATGGTTTTGGTCCGTATTCCTCCCAGCCTCTCTCCTCCCTTGCGCTTTTGAAACAGGGGCTGGATGACCATAGATCAGGGATGCGGTTGCTCTGAGCAGAGGGTCCGGTCCCTCCAAGGTCCCTTCCAGCTCTTACACTCTATGGTTCTTTTATTCCTGCCACTGCTGCTGTAGCTTCTCCCCATTTCTATGGGAGGAGTGCTGCTCTTGTGGTAGCAAGCAATTCTGCTGTGAGATATGCCTCTGAGGGGAGGGGGCGCTCTGAGAAGAGCACTTGCATGCATGCAGAAGGTCCCAGATTCCTCGGGCTGAGAGAGAGACTCCTGCCTGCAACCTTGGAGAAGCCGCTGCCAGCCTGGGTAGACAATCCTGAGCTTGGTGGATTAATGGTCTGACTCAGAAGGCAGCTCCCTATGTTGTCAATGGGGACAGTGGAGGAGCCCCCACCTGTTGCTGCCAATAAGCCAGGAGGGGGTGTGCCAAGGTCAAACAAATCAGCAGCAGCCAGTGTGTGTGTGGGGGGGGTGACGCACATGGTTTTGCATCAGGGCCTTCAGATACCTGTGATGCATAACCCCCCCTTCCCCCCCCCCTTTTGCTTAAGAGGACATTTCCTGTTTTGCTTCCTTTCAGTCTCTTCTAGCTGGCAGGTGTCCTCCTTCAGCGAGACGAAAGCTCACCAAATTCTCCAGCAGAAACCGGCCCAGTATCTGCGTTTCAACCAACGCCAACTGTCCCGCATCTATCCGTCCTCCTATCGGGTGGACTCCAGTAACTACAACCCGCAGCCCTTCTGGAACGCCGGCTGCCAACTGGGTAAGAAGGAATCAGGAAGAAGGAGAAGGGGGTCTGGTGGCAGCAAGCATGGAGTGTTCCTTTTGCTAAGCGGGGTCCACCCTGGTTTGCATTTGGATGGGATACATGTGAGCACTGTAAGATTTCCCCGAAGGAATGGGGCTGTTCTGGGAAGAGCATCTGCCTGCTTGCATGCAGAAGGTTCCAAATTCCCTCCCTGGCAGCATCTCCAAGATAGAGCTGAGGTTCCAAGTTTCCTCCCGCCTGCAGCCTTGGAGAAGCCGCTGCCAGTCTGGGTGGACAATCCTGAGCTAGATGGACCAATCATTGGACTCGGTAGAAGGCAGCTTCCTATGTTCCTTAAGGGAGGAGATCTGGTCTTGTGGTGGCAAGCATGAATTGTCCTTTTTTTCTAAGCAGGATTTGCCCTGGTTTGCATTTGGATGGGAGACTAGAAGTGTGAGCACTGTAAGATATCCCCCTGAGGGGATGGAGCCACTCTGGGAAGAGCATCAGAAGGTTCCACGTTCCCTCCCTGGCAGCATCTCCAGATAGGGCTGAGAGAGACTCCTGCCTGTAACCTTGGAGGAGCCGCTGCCAGTCTGTGTAGATAATCCTGGGCTAGGTGGACCAAGGATCTGACTCAGTAGAAAGCAGCTTCCTATGTTCCTAAACAAGAGCAAAATGGAAGACCCGAGGATGTAGATACTGAAGCAGAACTACTTCATTGGCAGCTGATTAATACTTTATGTATCTGCACAGACACAAGTAGAGAGTTTGTGTTTCCTTTTAAGCAAAAGGATGTTCTTTTCCAAGGGCAACTTTGAAGGAGCTTCTTTTTCTGTCTCCTTCCTCTCTGGCTGTATTTATCGCTGTTCTTAAGAATGAACAGGGAGAAAAGTCGCTTTTTCCTTTCTTCTCTTCTGTTGTTTTTGGTTTTGAATGGTGATGTGAGCTCTCGCAGTTTGTATCCTTTGGAAGCACAATAATAACTTCCCTTCCCTTCCTTTTTTCTGAAACGGAAGGAACAGAACGTCAAAAAGCAGATGGGTTTTCTGTCCCACTGAAACGGAAGAGGAAGAGAGACAATGATGTTTCATATTAAACCTTTTATTTAAAACGAAGAGAAGAGAATGACAACATTATTTGACTGCAAGACTGTGATTAGTTTACTTGTATCTTGCCTTTCTGCATAAAAATATACTGGAGGCGGCTAACAATGAAACCGCTAATGCATCCAAAAACCATATAAAATGTCAAAAGACAGACGAACAGCATCTGAGAGGCAGGATTTCTACAAAGTTGGTTGGAAGAAAATTGCCCTCCCTCCCAAAAACATGCAGGAATAGGGTCAAGTGATTTCATAATCGGGGCAGTGCTATGGGGAAAGCCCTTTTTACTGAACGACCTACCACACCTTTGATGCAGAAAAGAGTCCTAGCAATAGGTTCCCTCCGGCAGATTCATTCAGGAAGGTGAACTGGAGCTCACCATAGCCCGTGGTGGCTGGCAACCACGAATTGCACAGCTGGAGATCCCGAGGTGGCAGGTTCTAGCTCAGTGGTGGGCTGGGAAAGACCCCTGCCTGAAGCCTTGGAGAGTCGCTGCCAGTCAGTGTAGACAGTACTGAGCTAGACGGACCGAGGGCCTGACTCAGTAGGCAGCTTCATTGGGGGTCAGCCAGAGCTCAGTGGTCCTGCATCTGATTTGCATGCAGAAGGTCTCAGGTTCAGTCCCTGGCAGCATCTCCAGGTAGGGTGGAGGAAAGGCTCCTGCCTGAAACCTTGGAGAGCTGCTGCCAGTCAGTGTACAGTACTGAGCTAGAAGGACCGAGGGTCTAATTTTGAGAGAAGCAGCTTCCGATGTTTCTGTGAAGTGGGAGAAGGTGGTTTAAAGAAAACCCCCTCTGACTCACCTCTCTCCAACCCAGCAAATGCCTCCGGGGCTTCCAGTTCCGTATAATTTTCACCAAAGGCTTTGAATTCCATTGCGGCTTTTTAGGGGATTTTGTTTTATTTTCTGGATTTCCATATCTTCAGCAAATATCCCTAGGGATTGTACGCTAGAGAGCAACGAAGCCGTAAAAGGCAAAGAAACAACGGCAATCAATCAAACAGGGAAAGAACAGAGAGAATAAAACAATAAAATTTTAAAAGTTCACCTGATCTTCTGAGGCTGGGAGAATGATATTAAAAAAACAACCCCTTGTATTGTAATATTTATAATTTAATTAACGAGAGGACTGTGTTGGTTTATTTATATCTATGTAAACCGCCTTGGGAACTTTGGTATATAAATATTCATTGTATTCATCATATCCGTGTTTACCCTGCCTTTCAACTGAATGTCCCCCATGGTGACTTTTGAGCAAGGAATCCACACACTGACACATGCCCAACTTCCGAATTCCCAAGGATCCCACGTGGATGTCCATGCTCATCAAATTCAGGGAGTGAGGGCTAATTTCCTGCCTCTTTGCCATGGGACGATTCACTCGCAACCCTGAAAGTGAGAACTGAGGAGAGCATCGCGTTCACGTCAAAGATGTCGTCAGGGAAACTCCAAACCGTTCTCTTCAGAATTACCCTCCTCCTGGAATGTAAACCTGTGGAATTCTCTGCCCCAAGATGTGGTGACAGCCAACAGCCTGGATGGCTTTCAGAGGGGTTTGGATAATTTCATGGAGGAGAGGTTTGTTCAGAGACAAGCTTTGTGGCCAGCTGTTGCCACTGAGAACTCAGCCCTGGAAGGAAATGAGCCCTTCTGTGAAACGGCTCTTCTACAGGGTGGCCCATCTTCCTCTGGAAGCTCCTCTCCCAAGTTTTCGTCCACAGGGCAGCTGGCCTGGGTCGGTGCCATCTGGGGGTGATGGATGCTCCTGGTGATTTTTGAGTCCCAGAAATGGGAAAGAGGTGGAGGACAGGCCCCTCCATGGCTACTAGTCTTGATGGCTATAGGCCACCTCCAGGCTCAGAGGAAAGGTGCTTCTCAGTCCCAGTTGCAGGGGAGCAAGAGAGAGGGGAAGACCTCCAGATCTTGCCTTTGGGCTCCCCAGCAGCATCTGGTGGGCCACTGTGTGAAACAGGATGCTGGACTAGATGGGCCTCCTTGGGCCAGGTCCAGCAGAGTTGGGCCTGATCCTGACCTTGGGCCTGATCCTGCAGCACTTTTCTTATGTCCTTATCCATGGTATACCCGGCACCAAAGATGCTGTTGATCTCCTCTGATTTATTCTCATTCTCTCTCTCTCTCTCTCTCTCTCTCTCTCTCTCTCTCTCTCTCTCTCTCTCCATCTCTCTATCTATCCAAAGATGCTGTTGATCTTCTCTGTTTTATTCTATCTATCTATCTATCTATCTATCTATCTATCTATCTATCTATCTATCTACCTATCTGTCATATTTCTATACTGCCACACAAATGTTTCTGAAGAGTGGCCGGATCTCATTCTGAACAGACAGATTTGTCTGGAAAATGCCCTCTGCCATTTATCGTCTGTTTCCCGCCCCCCCCCCCCACTTCTCACACCACAGTTGCACTGAACTACCAGTCGGATGGGCGAATGCTGCAGCTGAACCGGGCCAAGTTCAGTGCCAACGGGAATTGTGGCTACGTCCTCAAGCCCAGGTGCATGTGTCAAGGTAAGGGGCGGCTGGCGAGATCAGCGACTCCTGGGATGAAAAGGGGCCGCTTTCCCAAAGGCGGTGGGTTAGCTTTGACTTTTGAGGGATTCCTGTATTTATTACTAGTGTATTGCTTGTGGGTTTGTTTTTTAGCCTTGCCTTTTCAACCAACAGTAACCAAGATGGCTGGCAGTAATAAAATCATAGTACTTTGGGCAGGATTGGTCGAATTGGCCATGGTCAAGTGGCATTGGAATGAATGGGGCTTATTTTAGCCATGATTAACTCCTTCCTTTATTTCCATGGTGCTTAGTCATGACTGCTTTTGTTCTCTTGGGTCACCGTATCCCCAAAGGGAAATTATAGAAGGTCCAGAAGAGGGCAACCAAGATGACCAGGGGCCTGGAGCCCTTTCCTTATGAGGCAAGGCTGCAACACGCGGGGCTTTTTAGTGGATAAAGACGACTCACAGGACACATGATTGAGCTCTACACAATTATGCATGGTGTAGAGAGAGAGAAAATTTTCTCTCTCACACAACACCCGATCCAGGGGTCATCCCATGAAACCAATGGCCACGAAGCTCAGGACCGAGAAAAGGTCCCTTTTTCATACAGCATGGAATTAACCTATGGAATTATCTGCCACAGGTTGTGGTGATGGCCACCATCCTGGATGGATTTAAAAGGGACATAAACAAATCGAGGGCTATCAATGGCTACTAGTCTGGTGGCTATAGGCCTCCTCCAGCCTCAGAGGCAAGATGCCTCCAAATGCCAGTTGCAGGGGAGCAAGAGCAGGAGAGAGGGCATGGCCTCCCCTCTTGCCTTTGGGCTTCTCAGAGGCATCTGGTGGACCACTGTTGGAAACAAGATGCTGGACTAGATAGGCCCAGGGCCTGATCCAGCAGAGTTGTTGTTATGTTCTTCTTATGTTTCTGGCTCCCATAGGGTCACTCTCCGCTTCTCCTGCCTTGCTCTTTGAATTTGTACCGCTGCTGTTTGGAAGCATGTGTCGTCTGGCTCCCCGTACCTGACTGGGCACTCTTCCAACCTTGTTTAGGGTCATAAGAACCGCCCCATGACCGAGCTGACCAGTGGGCCAGCAGAGTAGAAGGCAATTCTGTAAAGGGCTTTTTGGTGACTGCTTGGGCCATATCAGCAGAGATGTGCACAAAACATTTTTTGTTGTTGTTTTGAATTTGAATCAAATTCAAATCTGCTCCAAAAATCTGAATCGAATTTGAATTGATTTGACCCTGTTTTGGTGTCTTTTAAAACCAATCAGGGGGCTTGAGTGGTTTTTAAAAGGTGCCAAAGGGCTCTCGAATCAAATTCGGATCGAATTTTGAAAATTTGATTCAAATCAAATTGCCCTCTTAAGGGGTGATTTGATTTGAAATCAAATCACTCAGTCTCCCAGATTTGTGTCAAACGGATTCAAATTGATTCGCATTTGAATCGATTTGCACATCCCTACACATCAATGTATTCTGAGCAGGTTTAGAGGTATCTGGCTTCAAGACTGAGCGAGCAGCCTTCGGGGACCACGTTTGTGGCCGCCATAGCCTGTGGCGCCAGGCGTTTCAAGATGTTCTCAGGACCACTTCCCTCAAGCTCAGGTTTCGTTTCTTCCCGTTCTCCTCCCAACCTTTCCTCCCCACTTTGTGGCTCTTTCCTCTGATGCATATCCCTCCTTACCTGCCTTTTTGATTTCCCTTATCTGCTCCTGTACACACCGCAGATAAATCAGGTCACGACTAAACACTCTGAAGACTGCTGCAGAAAACAGAGTTGTCTTTTTTTCAGGCACTTCAAGCCCGGCCTCATTGTCTTGATGGCTCTGCGCCCCTGGACTCTGATTAAATTAAATTTTGTTGTTGTCGCCGCCTTCTGCTGATAAGCCTCCTGTCCTCCCTGCTGTTTTTTTAACAACTGAGGAGATGTATGCTCCTTCTTATCCCCGATCCCTTCAGTTTAACTGCCAAACGAGACCATTTTCTTTGTTTCTTCCCCCTTCCCCCCCTGGAAAACAAGATTGTAGGTCAACAGGCTGGGCATGCATCTGTGGAGAAACTGGCTTTTGTGAGGTTTTTCTTCCCTTGTAAAATAAGTTTCTGGCCCTCATGACAAGAGAGAAAGACATTTCAAAATGCACAGGCAGGAGAGGCGTAGTGGAAACTGCAGGGCTGTTACTTCTCGGCTTCTCTGGCTGTTGAGGTGGGCATGGCCCCGGAGGCTGTTATGGAGGGTGCCTGCACTTCTGAACTGGCAGCTACATCACAGGCAGGCAGCATCTCCTTAGGCATCAGCTGAGAATGTTGGGCTTGGAATTGGAGTGGATGTGTTTGAAGACGGGCTGAAATTTGGGGAAGGCAGAATTCACCCGTTGTGCACTTCTCCTTCTGGTGGTCACTGGCTTAAGCGGCCATTAACTTGGACGCGTGTCCGAGTGGTGCTACATCATTGTGTAATGGTCTCAGGGGCATTGGGGTAAAAGAAAATGTGGCCATTGACCAAAGTGCTGTGTGAACGGTGAGTTTTCCCACCCCACCCAACATTTCACCATCCTCCCCCAAATCCCCAAAATTGCCCCAGTCTGCTGTTATCTAAAAAAGTGGTGGCCATTTTGTCTCACTCCTCAGAATCAGAGTTTGGATGAGACTGGAGGTAAGTGTGTAATCAAGATCAGGCTTCAAAACACAGGAGCATATTTGATTATTCTGTCCACAGATTGCTCAGACTGAGAAACCAATCCTGAAGCAACAGTCATATATGACCGGCCACATGCCTATTGGCTCCCCAGATCAGCTGATCTGGCTGGGCTGATGAGTTGCAGTACCCTCTCTGGCCATTATCTTGGTGGCGCTGCAGTGCAGCAAAGACCGCGCCAATAGCTCCCCCTGCTGGAGAGCTTTCCCTGTGGCACAGGGAGTAAGGTATATGGGCCCTGCTCCAGGTTCCCTCTTTCAGTCCTCTGAGGCCTTACTCCAGGGGATGCTGGGATTTGTAGTCCACAACAGCTGGAGTGCCAAGGAGGAGATGGAGAGCCATTTTTGGAAGGGCAGTATAGAAATCAAATAAATAAATAAAATAAATAAAGTTGCCTACACCATGCAAGGGAGGAAAGATAAAGGACACTGAAGTCTTAGATGTGATTATGGATTTTTGGCAAAGGAACAGAAAGTAGATCATATGTGTTGGACAGAGAGGCTGACGTATTGAGTGACTGATCCACTTGAAGGATGTATTTAATGAAGTAGAGCTTTACTACCAGAAAAAGTAATGTTGATGTATTATGGCGTACTGTGAATGCCACAGTTGGTATACTATAATCAATTCAGAAAGATTCATTGTGATGGAAGTATTTTGATTTTCTGTTATATTGTTGTTTTGCTGATCGGTGGAAGTGAATACATGCATCATTGCGAACGAAAAACGAATGAAACAATAATGATAATCGTGATTTTTTTAAAAAGGCATTGTGTACCCAAGAGAGCTGTTTTTCTTTGGGGTTGTGGGTGTGGAATGACTCAACTCTTCCTTGAATTTGTCTCTGTGTTCTGTGTTGTGCTTCTCCCGGACTGTCCCGCATTCATACACATCCTGTGCTCTCTTCCGAAGGTGTCTTCAACCCAAACGCGGAAGACCCGCTGTTCAGCCAGATGAAGAAGCAGCTGGTGTTGAGGATAATCAGCGGACAGCAGCTACCGAAGCCCCGAGACTCCATGCTTGGAGACAGAGGGGAGGTATGTTGCTGGAGAGAGAAGCCGCGAGACCTGATTCACGGAGCAGCTGATACGTGCTCCGAGAGACCTCAGGAGGCCCGAAGCAATCGCCGTCATATATCCAAAAGCTACAGCCACCTGTGCAGAGCTGCTACTCAGTACAGGAGACCCTCGTTACCCGAGGGCGCTCCAGCTACAGTTTTGCGTATCTGTGGTCAGGTCATAAGAGTCCTTTAATCGTGGGGTGGAAATAAGGCCATTTTTGCCTCGCCGCCCTTCCCAAGTGGCCGGAAATAGCTTCTGGCGTCATTTCACGGCCTCCGTTTTGTGTCGCGGGGCCATTCTGTGGCTCTTTCCTCCGATCCCCCACCAAAAAACTCCAAACAGGCAGAAACTGGAGGATTTGGGGAGATGGGGAGCAAGGCACCTCCAGTGAGGTCCCCCAAACCGGAGATCACCGAAATCCCAACACTGTAATTGGAGGGTTTGGGGGACATCGCTGGAGAGGAAGCAGTGCTCCCTCGAACAGGGATTCCCAGATGTAGTGGACTACAACTCCCATAACCCCCAAGCAAAAGCCATTGCAGCTGAGGATTCTGGGAGGTGCAGTCGACAACATCTGTTAGAGGGAACACTGAGGGTACGATACTGTGCTTATTTCTGTTCTCCCCCCTTTTTTCTGACACTCTTTAGCACCCTCCAGTGTGCTTAGGAAACACCCCCACACCCCCAATAGGGTTAAGGTCTCTTTATTCACGGTTTCGGTATCCGTGGCAATAGGCCAGAACGGAACCCCCATGAATAAAGAGGGGCTCCTGTTTCCCCTTCTGCGATCATTCACTCCCTTCAGTTTCCACGGCTGCCCGGCTGCTTTGCACAGCAGATCCGAAGAAAGCATGAGCCAGCTGGGGTGCTTGGTACCGTCTGGGGGGGTGGGGAGAATGCTCTTGTGATTTTTGACAGGGTCTACCCCCTGGAGATGGAAAAGAGGCGAGAGCATTGAAAGACTTTCGGTGGGTTATCGTGCTTTCATGATCCGGACCATCGGGCTGCAGTGGAGAGCTGGTCTGGTGGTAGCAAGCATGAATTGTCTCCGTTGCTAAGCAGAGTCTGCCCTGGTTTGCATTTGAATGGGGGACTACATAAGAACAGCCCCGCTGGATCAAACCCAAGGAAGCCCATCTAGTGCAGCATCCTGTTTCACACAGTGGCCCACCAGATGCCACTGGGAGCCACAGGCAGGAGTTGAGGGCATGCCCTCTCTCCTGCTGTTGCTCCCCTGAAATTGTTATTCAGAGGCATCCTGCCTTGGAGGCTGGAGGTGGCCTTTAGCCCTCCGACTAGTAGCCGCTGATAGACCTCTCCTCCATGAAGTTATCCAAATCCCTCTTAAAGCCATCCAGGTTTTTGGCTGTCACCACATCTTGTAGCAGAGAATTCCACAAGTTGATTATGTGTTGTGTGAAAAATACACGTGTAAGTGCTGTAAGATATTCTCCTTAGGGGATGGGCCCATAGCCCAGTGCAAGAGCATCTGCATCCTTGCATGCAGAAGGTTCCAAGTTCCCTCCCTGGCATCTCTAGATAGGGCTGAGAGAGATTCCTGCCTGCAACCTTGGAGGAGCTGCTGCCAGTCTGTGTAGACAGTACTGAGCTAGATGGACCAAGTGTCTGACTCAGTGTAAGGCAGCTTCCTGTGTTCCAGTGGCCAAATTTGCAGTGGGGTTTAAAAAGTTTTTAAAATACAAAAAATGACTATACAATTTTATCAGTGTTGTCAGAGGCACAGAAATGGAAATTGGCAGGAATGTTCTCCAGAGATTACTCCATGGAGAAAATACAACCATGTATTCATTCTTGCCCTAAACCTGACCCTGACCCCTTTCCCTGTGCAAAAATGGCTGTAATTTTTACTTGAATCGTTTGAGGGTAGGGAGAAAGAAGGGACAATAACACAGAGAAAGCTATGAGTGTGGGAATGCTATAGTCTAACACCCATCTCTTGGGGAGTAAATGTTGCCAAAAAATCATTTGTACCCTGAGATGGTACTTATGGCCAAGATGTGTGGGCCTGGCTCATTGGCTAGAAATACTGTAGACTGTCTACACTGACTGGCAGCAGCTCGCCAAGACTATAAGCAGGAGTCTTTCCCAGCCCTACCTGGAGATGCTGCCAAGGATTGAACTCAGGGCCTTCTGCATGCATCAAATGTTCTCCCAATGAGCTACGGTGCCATCCCCTAAGAGGAATATCTCACAGAACTTAGGAACATAGGAAGCTGCCATATAATGAGTCAGACCATCAATCCATCCAGCTCAGTATTGTCTTCACAGACTGGCAGTGGCTTCTCCAAGGTTGCAGGCAGGAGTCTCTCTCAGCCCAGCCACAGAGATGCTGCCAGGGAGGGAACTTGGAACCTTCTTTCTCTTCTCAGAGCGGCTCCATCCCCTGAGGGGAATATCTTCCAGTGCTCACACTTCTAGTCTCCCATTCATATGCAACCAGGGTGGACCCTGCTGAGCTAAGGGGACAAGCCATGCTGGCTCCCACGAGCCCAGCTCTCCTCTCCTACTTGCATGTAGTCACCCATCCAAATGCAAACCAAGGCAAACCCTGCTGTACCAAAAGGACCATTCATGGGCGCCACCACAAGACCAGCTCTCCACCCCAACGCGGTGGGCGGGCCATCTGAACTACCACAAAAGTTGGCTTGCCCGCAGGCCTTTCAGAATGCCCGCAAGGCTGATCTCTACCGCCGCTTCTGACGGCCGGGGGACGATCCCGCAGCCTCCCTTTGGCCCGGATTACGCAACGTGCCTCGTTCCCCCGCAACCTAGCAGGTGCTCCAGCCTTTTCTCTTTGTGCCGAAAGAGCCGAGCTTGTGTGATTGTCCACAGGGTGCCTTGGGGGAAGACGGCGGAGCGATGCCAAGTCGTTCAATCACTGTGACAGGGCCCTATTCAGGACACCTCTCTGGAAAGCAAAACACCTCCGAACGGGGGCCAAGGAGAGACCCGGAATCTCGCTGTGTTGGTTTTTGTATTTTTTCTAAATGCCCACATAAAGCTGCCGAGATTGTCAGCCAAGATGGATGGGGCTGCTTTTTTAGAATCACCTCCTAGGCTCTGTCTGGCCCTGCCACCTCCCACACCTTATTGTGCCTTCGTCGTTTTTGTTTGGGGGCAGGGAGGGGCTTGCTTTGTGGGTGTCCCCCCCTCCCCTCCAAATGCTGTTAGCTGCCCATGACAAGTGTCCACTCTGGACTGCATCTCACTTGACTTTGGCGACTTGGTTACAGGAGGCCCGAGTGCGAAATATGCGCACCATGCTCACTTCTGGATCTTGCACATATTTTACCCGGGGCCGTTGCTCAGTGGTAGAGCATCTGCTTTGCGTGAAGAAGGTTCCAAGTTCCCTCCCTGGCTTCTCCAAGATAGGACAAGATTTTTTAATTTTTTTTTTAATAGGACAAGATTTTTTTTATTGAACCAACAAGCTGGGTGAGACTCCTGCCTGCAACCTTGGAGAAGCCGCTGCCAGTCTGTGAAGAAAATACTGAGCTAGATAGACCAATGGTCTGACTCAGTAGAAGGCAGCTTCCTATGTTCCTAGACAAATAGATAGATCTTTATCATGGTACTTGGCCAGATACAATTAACAGCAATTACAGTTCATTACAGCCTGCAGTCAGTATAATCAATCTATCACATTAACCCCATTTAGAGTTTGCCTAGTAAGGTGCACATCATTCCCTTACCAGCTGAGGGAGTCTTAACCATTCCTTGGTGAATGTTACACACAGTGCAAAATTTGGCAATACAGGAGGTAACAAATACATCCTATATGAATTTTATGCAACATATGTATATGTATTTTATGGAACATATGTTTCATCAAATTCCATAGATCTTCCCAGCAAACCTGTTAAAGCCGGTAAGATCAATTTACTGCATGTTGTGCTGTAAAATGTGCAGGGAAGTTACATATGCCCCACATTTTCTCCTTCCCTGGAACCACAGCGGCACCTGCGCAGACGATGGGGTATCTTTTTCTCTCTGCCCTCCAACCATGCCAGTTGTGACCCCTTGTGACGAAACAAGGGTTGCTCTATGCCAGGGTTTCTCAATGTTGGGCCCCCAAATGTTATTGGACTTCAGCTCCCATAATCCACAGCCCCACTGTCCTTTGGTTGGGAATTATGGGAGTTGAAGTCCAATTACATCTGGGGACCCACACGCTGAGAACCCCTGCTCTATGCTTTCCTGGGATCTACCCTCAGTAGAGAGATTGCTCTGATCCCAAGCCTAGGAGCATTCCATTCCTTCCAGGTAGGCTGCCACCAGCTGAAGACTGATCTAAAGCCACTGACCAGGCTTAGACATGGTATTCGTCACACCCCTACTGAGGGAGAGAGGAGTGTGCCACTCGGGAACGTAAACTTTATCCCAGTTGCTTTATCCTAAAGCACAGGAACAGCTCGCACAAAAATCACCTTCCGAGATAGAATTTCTCGGACACTCACTTCAGATTTCTCCCCTTGGTCTTGAGGACACTGTTCAGACCTCTGATAAACAGTTTCACGGGCACTTTCCCCCCTTTCAATTAAAAAAAAAGCCAGAATGCAGTGATTTCCTTCCCTTGCTCTTAAATGTTTAGTTTGAATAGCTTCCAATTCAGCTCCAAAGCAGCCGAGCCATTGATTTAGCCTGAAACAGCTTAATGGATATCGGCACAAAATGCCCCCCCCCCAACTGGTAAAATCTCAGAATTGTAGCAGTACTTTGCTGCGTTGTTTGCATTATATAGTCCAAATCAGCATTTTTCTGCCACCCCCAAATACTTAAAGCACTTAACCTGTTCAATCGTATTGCCATTAATTTTTCCAGTTGTATAGTTTGAGACTCTTAACAAGTACCATTACTTTGGTTTTCTGATAATTTGTTAGTAAATGGTCTTCTGCGCAAAACTGGACAAGCACTTTCAGTGTTCTCTTAAGACCAATGGGCGATGAAGAGAAGATGACTGTGTCGTCTGCAAAAAGGAGAACAGACCTACCTCTCTTCCGCCTAGCTTAGAGGGTGCATGTTGCCCTGTTCAAATACCTGACAAGTGAATTAATATAAAAACTAAATAACAGGGAGACTAGAACACATCCCTGTTTAACACCGATACCGGTAGAAACTGAATCTGAAAGGTCACCACTCGGATTACATCTCACACGGAGGGAAGTATTACTATGTAATCAAGAGTAATAAACGCTTATCAATCAAGGTTGCCCGAAGCTTTGACCATAACAAACCTCATGAGATAGCATCCATGGGGGAATGTAAAATCAATAAAGGCAGCATATAATGATGAGCTGGGTTTGCTGCCGTATTTTTCTGCAAGGTGCTGGAGTACTAAACTTTGATCTGACACAGAGCAGCTGGCTCTAAAGCCAGCCTGCTCTTCTGCAAAAATGGGTTCTTGTTCCAAAACAGTCTTTCAACTTCCACTGCAGGTGTCTTGCATGAAGTTTGCTAATAATACTTTGCAAACCTATTGGCCTGTAATTGCCCGGTTCGCCCCCTTTCCCCATTTTTTTTTGAGATAGGGATCATTATGGCAAGACCCCAATCACTTGTTATATCCGCTGTTTTATCTATGTATATTAAAAAGGATGCCAGTCCGAGGGGCCCAGCAGTCAGCATTTGCCTTTATTAGCTCAGCAGGTATGCCATCACAACCCGGGGCCTTGCCCGGTTTCAATTGAATAATAAGTCTCTCAACCTCTTCAATGGAAACTGCTGGCCAGTCAGGTGTAATCAAATTACCCAAGTCTAACGACTCTGCATTCTCAGCCTGGCTTCCATGAAGGTTCTTAAAGTGCTCATCCCATGTCTCTACCAGGATATAATAATCCGCTCTATCCATGCCCTTATTAGGACGCTCTGTGGTTATACACCAGAAGGTGACATGATCCCTACTCTTTACGGAGTCAGTTATTAGCTGCCAAGAGTCTTTCAGTGCATTCGTATTTTTATCCCTAAGGCTTTATATTGCTTCTTCGCCAACACTATCTCCTCAGTCAAGACTAACCCTGGATTTGACCTGTATCGTTTGTAAGAATCAGAGGTTTGGTTAGAATTCATATCAATTCGAACCAAACCGTGTTGCTCTGAACCAGTTCGGTCGAACCAACTGGCCGGTCCAATCCATTTGATCGAACCAGTTTGGCGGCTCGGGCGGCCAATATACTTGTAAAGGGGAATCCGGCGAGGATTTCCCTTTACAGGTACAGGGGTGCGGGACTCTCCTAAAGGTAAGAGGTGTTTAGGCAGAGACATAATAAGTGCCTTACCCAGCCTGTGAAGCTGCTGGCACCACTGCTCACCCTCTTGGCACAACCTCAAGCATACTCCTCCCTCCTTTACCAAGCCACGGCTCAGTAGCTTGGTAAAGGAGGGAGGAGCCCACTTGGGGCCATGCCGGGAGAATGTTTGGCAGCTGTGCCAGCCAGGTAAGTAGCCTATTACCTTTTCCACCGCCCCCCCACTCCACCACTCCTTGCCGTTGCAAACCGGTTTGCCCAAACTGTGCCTTGTTTGGTCCCAGACCACACCACCCCCAGTTCAATCCTCAATCAAACCTCCGAACCGGGCCTGGTTCGAGGCAAACCTGTTTGCAGTGATCCATTTGTGCACACCCCTACTGGTCAAACCAATCTTTATATCTCCTAGATTTCTGTTTCCTTGATACACCAGTACTTTTCTGAACCAACAAATCAAACTGCAAGATCTGTCTCATGGAATTATAATCGGAAATTTTAGAATTGACCACATCATCAGATAGAGAGCTTGATCGCAGTTCTTTCATCCGATCCAACTTAAGGACTGCACCCATCGTGAAGTTCAGCTGTTCTGTTCATTTTAATCTAACTATCCTGAAATCCGAATTATGCAGCACACTAGTTGCTGATGGTGGCAATCCAAGGAATTCAGAGAGAAAATCACCCGGAGGTGATCACTACCTAAACGTACTAACTGATGTGGACACTTGAATGTAGATTACCTAAACGGCAATCTACATTCAAGTGTCCACATCATTTAGTACGTTTTGGGACACTAGGATCTAATCAATTGTTGATGTTTTCCCCAAGGTTAACTCTTCCAGCTGATCCTTATCTATTGCCCCGTTCAAAGCACATAGATCCAAGCAGTTTGCCAACTGAGCAAGACAAAACCCTGCAAAATTACTGATCTTATCCTTTGTCAGGTCGCTAAACACCCTTGTCCCAACCTGGAGGGTAGCAATGAAAATGTGCATGCAATTCAAAATCATTCGCATCTAACCGAACTAAATGATGTACAGATCACTATGGCCTCCGTGGTGGTTGTCCTAAAATGTAAATACTGTTTACGGTGGAATTGTTGGCTGGAATTGTCCATTTCATCCCAGTGTGTGATGGTCTTTTGCAGATCATCGACCCATTTGTGGAAGTGGAGGTGATTGGCTTGCCCATGGACTGCTGCAAAGAACAGACGAGAGTCGTCGATGACAACGGTACAGCTTTCCCCCTCCCGTTGGCCTCTCCTGTGTGGTTGCTGCTTCTGCTACACGCAGCACACAAGACCAAAGTAATCCTGAAGTGCTATACAACTTTGACCCTCCGCCTGTTTTAGACTATAACTCCCAGCATCCCCAGCCACAGCGGCCAATAGGTCAAGATGATGGGAATTATAGACCAATATCTGCAGGAGGGCTGAAGTTATAAGAACATAAGGACAGGCATCTTGGATCAGGTCCAAGGTCCATCTAGTCCAGCATCCTGTTTCACACAGTGGCCCACCAGATGCCTCTGAGAAGCCCATGGGGAAGAGCTGAGGGCAGGCCCTCTCTGCTTCTATTGCTCCCCTGCAACGGGTATTTAAGAGGCATCTTTCCTTTGTGGCTGGAGGTGGCCTGTAGACACCAGACTAGTAGCCATGGATATACCTGTCCTCCATGAATTTGTCCAAGCCCCTTCTAAAGCCATCCAAGCTAGTGGCTATCACCACATCCCATGGCCGGCAATTCCATAGATTAATTATGCACTGTGTGAAAAAGTACTTCCTTTTGTCGGTCCTAAATTTCCTGGCTTTCCGTTTCATGGGCTGTCCCCTGGTTCTAGTGTTGTGAGAGAGGGAGCATTTTTTAAATGTCTCCATGCATAATTTTAGAACCCTCTATCGTGTCTCCCCGTAGTAGCCTCTTTTTCGAACTAAAAGGCCCCAGATGCTCAAGCCTTGCCTCATAAGGAAGGTGGTCCAGACACCTGATCATCTTGGTTGCCTTCTTCTGCACCTTTCCTAGTTCAACAGTGAGGAGGTTTCACAGCCCCGGGGCTAAGATCTGGGCAGAGGAAAACTCCCAGCTCTTGTAACATTGCAGAGAGAACAATGCTATCCATAGGCTACTGTTCCCTGTCTCTCCTTGAAGATCCATTCTACTCTCCGAGTCCCACCAAAACCCCACCTCTCTGCCTTGCAGGCTTCAACCCCATGTGGGAAGAAACCCTGGTGTTCTCTGTATGCATGCCGGAAATCACGCTTGTCCGGTTCCTGGTGTGGGATCATGATCCCATCGGGAGGGACTTCATTGGGCAGAGGACGATATCGTTTACGAGCATGATGCCAGGTAAGAGGAAGCTTCTGCTGCTACTACTACTACTAGTAGTGTTTATATACCGCTTTTCAACAAAGGTTTCCAAAGGGGTTTACATAGAGAATTAACTAATTAATTAATGAGATGGCTCCCTGTCCCCAAAGGGCTCACAGTTAACAAAGCAACATAAGAGAGACCCCAGCAACAGCCACTGGAGGGATGCTGTTCTGGGGACGGAGAGGGCCAGTTGCTCTCCCCCTGCTCAATAAAGAGAACCACCACTTTGAAAAGGTGCCTCCTTGCCCAGTTAGCAAGGGGGATTTCGGCTGCTTTCTTTTTCCTGTGGCTGAGGTGCTCCGCGGAGCTCCTGTTTCATATAGTCCCTGGCCCACGGCCACACATTTTGGCGATGGGTACCATCTCCAGGGACAAATGCTCGTCGTGATTTTTGGCTACATCTGCCCCCCTTTAGAGATGGACAAAACTGCTCCCCGTTTTGCACAGGCCCCTGCATGAGAGGAGGGATTTCAGCATCAATGGGGTCCACTTCAAAGCTGCTCTTGAAAGGAACCAAAGTCCTTTTTGGTCTCATTTTTGCTGGCAGCACACCAGTGCCTGCAATTACAGCCCATAATGTTAAAGCAGGCTGGCAGCTGAAAATCTCCAAAATGCAGCAGCCTTTTAACACATTCTTCCCCCATTACTGCCTCTGCCCATTTCCCTTCTCTCTCTCTCTCTCTCTCTCTCTCTCTCTCTCTCTCTCTCTCTCTCTCTCTCTCTCTCTCTCTCCCACCTCCTGCAATTCAGATAAAAGCTCCCAATTTTTTGTTGTTTTATCCCCCCCTCCCGCTCCTCCTCCTCTTCTTTCAAAGTGGAGGAAACTTGGCAAAGGAGAAAGTTCTTCAAGAGAAGGAAAGAACCCATCTGGCTTTTTGAAAAAAAAAGGAAGAAAGAGCGTTCTCTGATTATGACATCAAGAATGGCTCCCAGGGGAGCAGCGGATCAATTAGGAATTCTGGGATTGACAGCTGCAATAATGGGGGAGGAAGAGAGGCCTTTGATAAGGAGGCAGAGGCAGCTGCCTCTGAACATGGCAAATGGGCCCGTTTCCTAGGCAGATGGGAGAGAAGGAGCGGAAGTGAAAACCTGGGAGGCTCTGAGACCGACCTTGTTAATTCTGGTTCTTCTGGCTGTGTCAGGACTGCTCGCATGCATCACCTGGAGGGTTTTTTGCTTCCGACAGCATTAGGATGGGAAGCTGCCGCCTACTGAGTCAGACCACGGTCCAGCTAGCTCAGGACTGTCTGCACGGATTGGCAGCGGCACTCCAGAGTTCCAGGCAGGAGTCTTTCCCAGCCCTACTGGAAGACACTGCCGAGGCTTGAACCAGAGACCCTTCTGCACAGAAAGCAGATGCTCTACCACTGAGCTACGGCCCCATCCCCAGGGGATGCGTCTCCTGTTCCTGCTCTCCCCTCAACCCCGGAGGCCTTTCCTCATCTTCACTGGCCTTGGCAGTTTCGCTGCCTCTTTTCCTCCAGGCTTCCTGACATAGGGCCATAGTGAACTGATTTCTACCGAGTCAGACCCTTGGTCCACCTAGCTCAGTAGTGTCTCCCCAGGCTGGCAGCAGCTTCTCCGGGGTTGCAGGCAGGAGTCTCTCTCAGCTCTATCTTGGAGACGCTGCCAGGGAGGGAACCTGGAACCTTCTGCCTGCAAGCATCCCTGAGCAGCCCCATCCCCGAAGGGGAATATCCCCCAGTGCTCACATTTCTAGTCTCCCATTCAAATGCAAACCAGGGTAGACCCTGCTGGATCTCAGCTTGCCTCCAACTCTCATTCTTCCCTCAGTGTGCAGATGCCCTGACTTGCTGCTGGCTGGGAGCATGGGCGTTTGCAGGACTCTCTCCCGGGGCAGGGGCAAAGGCAGTGGTTCTATACCTTTTATCTGGGAGTATGCCCCGCTGAATTCAATGGGAACTGGCTCAGTGTGGGGGCAACTCTCCCTTCTCGCTCCCCCCTCCCCTGACACCCATGGCTGGATTTGGGGAGGAAGGAGACAGTGTGAAGGTGCTGTTGTGTGAAAGTAGACTAGCTGGTCTTCAGGCACCTTCCAATTCTGTGGTCCTACGAGTCCCACTCTAGGAAATCTGTGCCGATCTTTCACTCCCCTCTGCTCTGCTCTGCTCTGTCTTTCAGGTTATCGGCACGTGTATTTGGAAGGCATGGAGGAGGCATCCATCTTTGTCCATGTATCTGTCCATGACATATGTGGTAAGGTGAGTAGTTATGGGGCTGGGATGGGGAGGTTTGTCCCTCCCTGTGGGGCAGGGTGCGGTAAGAGAGGAGTAGCTGTTATTTGGCATGCGGGCAATTCCTTTAATGTCCAGTTTCTCGGTGGGGGGGTGGGGGCCGAGCAATGGGGGAAAAATTGTTTTCACTCGTTTTGTTAAAACCCGGCATTGATCAGTGCGGCTTGCATCTTAGGTGTTCCCCGTTCTCTGCTAACTCACAAGGCAGCGATCCACCTGCAGAACGCCGCCACCGAAAATGGGATTGCACAGGACTGCTCATGCGCCCTTGCGCATGGGCATCGGCGTGGCTAGAGCGTGACCTTGGCCCCATGTTTACAGGGTGCAAAGTCGGCGTCCACAATCTCATGACGGGTCAACAGTTAGAGTTCAATGTCACGGTTTTTATTTTTTACAGTGGAATGATTAAGACAGTTCCACAAGGGCAGCTGAAAAGACAAACGCGAGCTCGCGCGGAGGCTTAGTGTGGGCAGCAGGCCAGGCAGAGTTCTGCTCCTGTAGCTTTTTGTTGCCCCTGTATCTGCCATGTAACACAACAAAGCATGTTTAGGTATTAATGAGGCACTGGTAGAGGGAGGAGCAGGTCAGAGATGTGTGACCATCGGACCAGTAGTTATTTATTAATCGATTGATTGATTGTTTGATTGCATAGCAGCTTTTGATCAGGAGCAGACACAATCATTCTGAAGCATGGGGACTTGTGATTTCCCTAGGCTCTTGGGATTAGACTAGCTAGATGAGGCATTAGGCTCACTTGGGTTTTCCAGCCTTAATATAGGAGTCATCATAGAGAATATAACTCCTAATACAGGAGTTATACGTAGTTAAAAGAGTCACCTTTTAAAGTCGTGGTTCTCTTACATTTATCAAGGGAGAGCAACTGACCTTGTCCAACCCCAGCACAAAATCCTTCCAATGGCTGTTGCTGGTGTCTGCTTTATATTTCTTTTTAGACTGTGAGTCCTTTGGGGACAAGGAGCCATCTGATTTCTTTATTGTATAATTTGCTGTGAGAACCACTTGGAGAACTTTGCTTGAAAAGAGGTATATAAATATTCATAGCTTTAGCAGAGTCGCAGGAGCTGGATGGAAACCAGGGAAAAGAAAATGCCCCTATATAAGACACATAATTTACCTTGTGGAATCTGCTCCCCCTAACATGTTTTAATGGTGGTTGGCCTTCTGGTGGCTTTCAGAGGGGTTAGACAAGCTCACGAAACAGGAGAAGCCTCTCTGTCAGGATTAGCTCGGAGACCAAATGGAACCTCCCTGCTGAGAGGCAGTATATCTCTGAATCCCAGGGGCTGGGTACAAACAGCTAGGGAACACAGTAGCCTTCCTGCCCTGCATGTGAGCTTCCTGGAGGCCCACTGTTGGAAACAGGATGCTCAACTAGATGGGCCTTCAGTCTGATCCAGAAGTTGAACCTCCACGCTGAGATCAGTATATGCTGAGGCAGTATAGATCTAAACCTCACATGCTGGGAACAAACAACCAGGGAACACAGTTGCCTTGCGGCCTTGTTTGTGAGCTTCCTCCAGGCATCTACTTGGAAACAGGATGCTCAGCTGGATGGGCCTTCGGTCTGGTCCAGAAATGGAACCTCCATGCTGAGAGGCAGTATATCCCTAAATCTCACATGCTGGGGACAAACAACTAGAGAACACGCTTGCCTTCCTGTGCTGGAAACAGGACACAGGGCTAGCTAGCCCTTTGTTCTGATCCAGAAGAGCATCCTTTTAAACCAATAAGTTGTGGGAATGGGCTCCCAGGCGACTTAAGAATGCCTCTCATTTAGCCTTGGGGTCAATCCCCTTGCCACCCCCTTGACGCATTCTCAGGCCCGTTTGAAAGCACCCAAAGAGAGCCTTCTCTTGCGTGAAACTTTGGAAACCAATTAATAAAAGACTGAGGGGCAGGTCGGGCGGGGGGGGGGGTTTGGAGTGGAAAAGGAGGCTGATTTATTTTCTTTTTCTTTTCTCCGTTTTTCTGCCTGTCCAAAATAAACCTCCTCAGCCACCCTGCTCTCCTTCCATCGCCCTAATTAAAGGCAGGGAAATGTGACGGGAGACGGTAATTAGGGCAGCAAAGATGTCCGGGAAAGAACAAGCCCCGCTCTGTCTGTGTTCAAAGCGGCCCAGGGAGCAGCCAGAGAGCATCCGATCCCAGATGCTCTCGGACCGGGAGGGCAGAAGCAAACGGTTTTGAGTGTTGCATGGCAGCATCTGGAACCAGGCCGGAGCTCAAGGGAGTCCGTCTTCCCCAGCGCCAGCCTTGAGAATAAAAAAATTCTAAAGAAGAGGAGGAGAAACCGCAAAACGTTCAATTTAAAGAAACGTTTGGCTTTCCCCAACGGTGTTTCCTGCTTAAGGACTTCGCTGGGCCTTAACGTTATTTCTTTTTACATTTCTGTCCCCTTTCTTCCTCTGAAGAGCTCAGGGCGACGCACATGGTTGTGTCTCTCCTCACAACAACCCTGCGGGGTAGGCCAGAGAGATTAGTGACTGGCCCAGCGTCACTCAGCGCGTTCCATGGCTCAGCGGGGGATTTGGACGCGGGTCTCCCTGGCAGTGTTTCCCGTGACAGGGGTTCCCAGATGTGGATGGCTACAACTCCCATAATCCCCAGCCCAAGGCCGTTGCAGCTGAGGATGCTGGAAACTGTGGGCAGCGACATCTGGGAATCCCTGCTACCGGGAACGCTGCTCCCCAGCCCTACTCTGGGACAGCCAACGTGTGGCTCTCGGGAGGTTGCTGGACTACAACACCCATCATCCCCTGCTGTGATAAACTGTGGCTGAGGGAGGATGGGGGTTGTAGTTCAGGAACCTCTGGAGAGCCACACATTGGCACTGCTGGGTCAAGGGCTCCTTTGCTTTGCTTTAAGCCAAGGATTGTCCCCTGTAACCGGGGTTTACAGCCTCCAGTCCTGCAGGATCAGAAAGGTGAGGCCGTTAACTGTAGCCTGACTTCCCAAAGAATATTCTCCAATGCATCCCAGAGAACGGGTAGAATAATTCTCTGAAATATTCTCCCCCATTATCAACCATGCAGGAGGATATTCCAGGTCCATTCGCTGGCAACATCTCCTGGGAGGGCTGGGAAAGATTCCTGCGGGAAGGTTTGGAGAAGCTGCTGCCGGTCAGTGTTGACAGTCCTGAGCTGGATGGACCAGTGGTCTGACTCAGTAGAAGGCCGCTTCCTACGTTCCTGTACTCACACGCCCCTAAGCTCCTCTACCTTAGCCGTCGCCACCTTTTAGCGGAAGGCAATTGCCAGCCTTGATTAACCTCCCTTGATCAATCCCACATCATTCCTGCCCTCTTTGATTTCTCTCTTTCTGCTCGGCTACCTCGCTGATGGATAGTTTTAATTTGCAGCTGACTGACACTTCCTTTTAAGCCCGGACAGCAATCTGGGGGCTTGTTGGATTCTCATCCGGATGCTGTCCTCTCTCTGAAGAGCATCAAAAGCCTCCCGTCGTATCTCGGGAGCTCATCCTCGGCTGTCCCCCCCCCCCCTGCCAATTTCTTCCAATTTAGCAAGCTGATTTCCTTTTTGATTGCTTTATTTCTTTTCTTCATGTCCTCAAATCTATTACCTACCCCTTGTTGGGTCTCATTACCATTTCTGCCTCCTCTAACGTTGCTGGAGTCAATATGCTAATGCCTGGGTTTTTCTTCTCTGATAATGAAAGCCACGAGTGTTTGCTGGTGAATATTAAACAAAATGCCATCTGCACGTCCATTTCCTCTTGTCTGAAAAGTTGCCTCCCCTGATGTAATAGTTTTGATGGGACTCTAAAACTCTTAAGTTGCTGCATTTACCTGAATCCAAATCTAGGGTTTCTTCCCCCCCAGGATCTTTGGTGTTAGAAACTGGGAGGCCGCCTTAAATTCAGGGTCCTCTTTCTTGAGTAAATAGTATAACCCGTAGTTAAGCCATATTTTAAAAGGGAGTCATCTTAAATTCAGGGTCCTCTTTCTTGAGTAAATAGTATAACCCGTAGTTAAGCCATATTTTAAAAGGGGGTCATCTTAAATTCAGGGTCCTCTTTCTTGAGTAAATAGTATAACCTGTATTTAAGCCATATTTTAAAGGGGGGTTGTCTTAAATTCAGGGTCCTCTTTCTTGAGTAAATAGTATAACCTGTATTTAAGCCATATTTCAAAAGGGGTCATCTTAAATTCAGGGTCCTCTTTCTTGAGTAAATTGTACAACCTGTATTTAAGCCATATTTTAAAAGGGGGTCGTCTTAAATTCAGGATCCTCTTTCTTGAGTAAATTGTACAACCTGTATTTAAGCCATATTTTAAAAGGGGGTCATCTTAAATTCAGGGTCCTCTTTCTTGAGTAAATAGTATAACCTGTATTTAAGCCATATTTTAAAGGGGGGTCATCTTAAATTCAGGGTCATCTTCTATTCAGGTAAATCCAATATAAAGAGTTGTATCCCATGAGCTTCTGACAAAGGAGGCAGGTCTGGCCACACAAAGGAGGAAGAGGGGCTATTTCGGGGGTGAAACCTCCTGGCATTCCCGGAGGGGCGGGGCGGGGCAGCTCAAAGTATCCAGTTCCCTTTCAAAACTGACCCCTAAGGGTCAGGTTGTAAGTTACAAGTCTTGAAAGTGGCACCGGAGCAGGGAGGAGGGAAGGTTCCCAGCAGCCTCCTCCCTGTGTGTCTTGCCAACTTTGCAAGGAGAGGCACCCTTTGTAGAGGTTTGGGGGGACAGAGCAGTCCATGAGAGCGGCACCAGCAGTGCTGGCAGAGGGCCCTTTGCCACCCCAACATTCTGCCACCTGAGTCAACCCGCCTCACCTTGCCTCATGGAAGGACCGCCTCCCTGCATTCCTTTTCATGACAGCGGGTTGGCTGCTGCCCTTCCCCCCCCCCCCCAGGATGCTCCAGGAGCAAACTGTGCCGCAGCGCAACTCCTGTGGCATTTTGAGGAAGAAAGTTGGGAGAGCATCAGTCAGTATTCCCCCCCTCCTTCCCCAAAACCCCCTTTTTTGCTGCCTCGAACCAGACAAGGAAATAAGATGGGCCATATCAGGGCAGCATGAACGAACGAACAAAGCTCCCTTGTCCTGAGTCAGAGCATTGGTCCGTCTAGTCCAGGACTGCCTACTCTGGCTGGCAGGTGCTCTCCAAAGAACTGCTGCTTCTCCTGCCTGTTTCCCACACAGTCCTTTTTCCTGCCCTCCTAGAAAGTGGGCTGCATGACTGATGAAAAGGGGAGTGGTCAGTGAAAGAAGGGAGAAAAGTGGGAGAAGCGGTCTCCTGCCTTCGTCTCTGAACAAAGATACTCCCAGAAGTCTGTCGCATAGATATATGTGCTCCCCCACACTCCCCTATAGAGGTCTTCGCCTACTTTCCCAATTGTGCATCCGTATCATATTTATTACATTTCTCTGCCGTCACACACAAATCTCCCATGGTAGTTTGCCAAAAAAAAAAAAAAAAGCAATAAAACCACCATAAGAAACCAGGCACTAAGAGAGTTTTAAAAAATTAAAATGACAATAAAGCCAACTGGTTGGAGGTTTGCTTAGATAAATGAGGCTTGAGCAGTGTTCCCGGTAACAGGGATTCCCAGATGTTGTTGACTACAACTCCCATCATCCCCAAGCAAAGGCCATGCCAGCAAAGACTACAACTCCCAACCCCCCCGCCCCCAAACAGAGGTCATTCTGCCATTTTACTCTCTTGCATAATTCTGCTTCTGGTGGGTTTGGGACGTGCACAAGACATCTCCCTCGACATCTCTGGTTCCCCAGTGGCATTTGGGGCGTTTGTCCGTGTATTTTCAGGCACAGCTTTGTATCAGGACTAGAAACTTGAATTCTTGTTTTGTTTTGTTTTGTTAAAATGGCTGACATGATGACAAAAGTGACTCAAAGTTAGGCATTACCGAACTGGTCCTTTTGATTTCAAAGGGACCACTTTGAGTAATTTTGCCCAGCCAACGATTCTGAAGAAGCTGAATTCTCCATCTAGTATGACATCCAGGCAGTTGATCAGGGGGTGGTGAAGGTGACCTCCAAGGGTCCCTTGCAACTTGAAAGTTCTACAACTCTTTGCCTTTTCTGTTCTCCCATGGACTTACCGCTCGGATTACCTATCCTGTCTAATTAACTGTCTGACTTTGACTCTCTTTCCGAAACTGCTCTGCTGCTCGTCGTTCTGTCACTCTCTCTCGTATCCTATGCGTGTATCGTCCAATTTCCCATGTGTCGTTTCTTTCCCGCCCCTCCCCAGATGTGCAGAATATCTCTTGCAGACTCTCCTCTGCTTGTTGGTCCGTGCCTCACTTTCTGCCTTTACTCTGTCTGTTTGTGATTTCAGTGGATTTCTCTGTGTCAAAAACCGTCTCCTTTTAGAAGCAGAGCAAATGTAGACGCCTTGAAGGTACCCCCCCTCCTCCTGACTCAGGAAGGTGTCGTGCACTCCGTAGTGACACACGCTTGCATGCTTCTAACCGAGAACCCCATTAACATTCGTTGTCTTTTCCTTGATTTAGCTTTATGTTTTTCTCCTCCTGAAATTAAAAAAAAAAAATTTATTCCACTCATAACATGGATTGCCACATTTCCTGGAACGTATGCCGGGCCATTGAACGACCAGAGAGCTCTGCATTTACGAAGCAGATCCAGGATAACTCCATAAAATCCTCTGCCCCCCATTCTGCTGTCCATGGCTTCCCGTAACCCCACTATCGGCACCATCTGATAATTCTGGAAGTGGAAGAAACAGTTGTTCTGCTCGAAACCCGAGTTCTGCTCGAAACCATTCTAAACCTATTAGGCCTACTATGTTTAAGGACATTTGACTGAAAAAAAGGCAGTTGCTTTAAATGCCCACGTGGCGATCCAAACGCCCCGCTGCCGTTCTGTATGTGCTGGCAAGAAATATACTGGATCTCCTTCTAAATGCCTCCTTTCTTTTCTTCCAACCAAATTTGCACTGGATTTGGGATCTTGAATCACCCATTTTTGATTCAAGCGTCAATAGCTAGTCTCACGGGGATGCATCCAATACCGTAGACGGATTTGATTGCTCACTGTAGAATTACCACCGGGAGAGTCTTCACTGCACTTCACCCCCATCTCATCAGTGGGATTCTTTTCTTTCTTTGGGGGTGGGGTGGTATGGTGGAAATGGTTGTTTATGTGTGTATGTGTTCAGAGATTTCCCTCCGAATTTTGCAAATATTTTAATACCTGGGGGGCATGGAAGCCAACTGCCGTTTTCATGGTCAGAATATGCATTGCTAGCTTGAGTCAGCATTCCAGAAATGTAGTATTTGGACTTATCTCTCACCATGCACTGAGTAAAAGATTCCCTCGTGGGAATAAGTTTGAATCTTCCTTTGAACCCCTTTGAACCCCCTTGAATGCAATCTGCCTACAAGCATGGGTTGCAGAGGGATCCAGGGAGAGTCGTGTGAATATTTGGAAGGAAATGAATCAGTGGGGCAGGTCCGGGGAGAACCCTTGAGCTCAAGGTCCTCCTAACAATGAATCTTTCAACTAGGAATGTGCATGACATCGGCTTGAATCAATTCGAATTCGCCCAAAGTCGAATCAAATTCGGTCAAATTGATTCAAACGAATCTCCACTCTGTTTAATGACTGTGAACCTGAATCCGTCTGAGCTAATTTCATGCACATCCCTGCTTTCAATTCCCTCCTTTTTATACGCATGAGAATGCAGCGAAACCTGCGTTCAAAGTTCATCTCCCTCATTCCTGTCCGAGATCTCGAAGTATTAGTTCCATTGTGTTGCCCACTCCATTCCAAACCAAATGCGGATGGCTGATCCACAGTATTACTCATACATTGAACAACTTTTTTCTCGTTGGTGTCTGATGGCAATCTGTTTCCCAGCAGCCAAAGCAGCAGGAGCTAAGCCCCTGCTGTCTTCCGCTCAAAACAATTCCTTACGTAGAGACCCTCAGCATGGCAGACACACAATTGTAGGAAGCTTCAAGTAAAGCCATCCATTCTGACTATTAAATAACCAGTTGGCAAGTGCATATAAAACGGTGATAGGGCTGTCAATATTTTTTGCTGGGCTATATACAGAAGACACAGCGACTCAGAGACAGTAGGGGAAACCCATTGCGTTCCACACTTCACACAATCTTTCTTTTGCCTCTGGTCAAATAGGTTTTGCAGGTTTTGGAAGCACCACCGGAAAAAAACCTCCATTACCTGTTTGACTGGAGACCACCTAGTGGGCCAGGAAAAATGAAATGAACCCTTGTTCATGGTGGCGATGATGGTTCCATCAAATCTCCTTTGAGTACCTGGACAATCTGTGACGCTTAGTTTCACCAAATTCTAAACGTTAGGGGAGTTGGATTGGTGGGGGAAGGATTACCCGTGAATAATGTGCAATAGATTTAACTTTTCCTGCTCATAATACCCTCAATGCTTGCCTTCCATGAGCCAGCTGGGTTGGTTGATATCATAAGGGGGGACAAATGCTCATTCGGATTTCCGACGCGGTCTGCACCCCGTATCGGAAAAGAGGTGGAAAGAGGTGGAAAAGAGGTGATAGCATTGCAAGACTTTCAGCTTTTGATATGTTCTCATGCTTTGGTTGTCCCAAACATCAGGTCTGTTGTGGCCAGATGTGCAGGGGTGTGCTAAAAGCTTGGATAAGTTTCAAAAACACAAAAACTACTATTAGATTTTATCAGTGTTGTCAGAGGAATGGAATGAAAATGGGCAAAGCTGTCTTTCAGAGATGACTCCATCGAGAGAGGACAGCCATTTGTTGATGCTAATCCCCCCACTAATTGAGCAAAGAGGCACCTTTTAAAAGTGGTGGTTCTCTTTATATAACGGGGGGAGCAACTGGACCTATCCATCCCCAGCACAGCATCTCTCCCTCCAGTGGCTGTTGCTCGTGTCTGTCTTATGTTTCTTTTTTTAGATTGTGAGCCCTTCTTTCTTTAGACAGGGAACCTTCTTTCTTTCTTTCTTCCTTCCTTCCTTCCTTCCTTCCTTCCTTCCTTCCTTCCTTCCTTCCTTCCTTCCTTCCTTCCTTCCTTCCTTCTTTCTTTCTTTCTTTCTTTCTTTCTTTCTTTCTTTCTTTCTTTCTCACTTTGGGAACTTCTGTTGGAAAATGGTATATAAATTGTCCTATTCGTATTTGTATAATGCTGACCCTAACCCTTTCCTCTGTGCAAAAATTGCCTGCAATCCCACCCTAACTGTTTGCGGGGTGGGGATAAAGAAAAAGGTAAGAACACACCGCAAGGTGTCAGTGTGACAATGCTATCACCTCTTGCCAAAAGTCCCTATGAGCGCCTGTCCCCTGAGATGGTACCGATGCCAACATCTGTGGGCCTGGCTCATGGACTAATGTGCATGGTGGAGGGGAAATGGGGCCACTCCCTTGACCCCATAGTACTGGCCGTTCCAACTCCCGGTTTCTGAAATTCACTGCAACTGACATTGACTGCCATGTCTGAAAGAGGAGACCATGAGGCTGTTCTCAGGTGCAGCCTGACTCAGGCTGGGTGTTAGAACCGCTCGGATCGGGCCCGATCCTGGCAGGGCAGCGCCGCCTAGCCCGGCCGTTAGCCAAGGTTAAGGGAGTGAGCGCCCCCTTAATCCTGACTTGCTGCTCGCGTGCGAGCTTGGTCTGCTTCCAGCCTGGCCACACACAGAGACAGGCTCCTAGAGTGCCTAGCTCCTGGAGGAATCCCCCAAAGCACGACACTAAGTATGTGGTGCATTGTGGGATTCCCCGAAGCCAGGACGCATCGTTGTCCCGGCTCCCCGAACAGGGATCATGTGGGAGCATGGATGGCGTTCCCACCAACGTTCTGAACATCATCTGGAGGGAAGGTGAGTGAAACAAAGCCTCCCCCTGGTTGGGTCAATGACCTCTTTATGCGTAGGTTCCCCATTCTATAAGGAATCCCACACCACTGGGATTTCCAGCCACAGCTGTGCACACATTGGTGTCCATTGGAGGAGAGCTGGCTTTGTGGCAGCAAGCATGACTTGTCCCTCTAGCTAAGCAGGGTCCACCCTGGTTGCATTTGAATGGGAGACTAGAAGTGTGAGCACTGGAAGATATTTCCCTTAGGGGATGGAGCTGCTCTGGGAAGAGCAGGAGGTTCCAAGTTCCTTCTCTGGCTTCTGCAAGATAGGAGTGAGAGAGACTCCTGCCTGCAACCTTGGAGAAGCCGCTGCCAGTCTCTGTAGACAATACTGAGCTAGATAGACCGATGGTCTGACTCAGTATACAGCAGCTTCCTCTGTTCCTATGTCCCCTTTCAGAGCTGCCAGCAGATGTGCAGAAGCTGGGCCTGGTGATGCCTGGGGGTGTATGTCAATTTTGGCATGGGAACTGGTGGCCCTGATCCCCCATGCCTAAAAAGAGTCCATGCAACTGTGTTCAGTGGGACCCAGTTTATTGCAATGGGAACTGCTTTATTCACTAACACAAAGGTTGTGTGGTATATCTGGGACAACTCCAAGGCTTTCCCAGATTTCATCACATGATGCCACTAGAAAAGGACTGCACAATTTTGGCCCTCCCAGCTATTGGACTGCAGCACCCATCATCCACAGCCACAGCGGGCAGTTGTCAGGCATGATGGGAGTTTGTTTGTTTGACATATTTGTATACCGCCCAAAACTTACAAAACTCTGGGTGGGTTACAATAAAATAAGATGTCCACCATCAGCAGGAGGGCCAAACTTTAGAATTCTCTTCGAAATTTCAGTCTTTAGGAAATCCATGAAACCCACATGAAAAATATCTTTTATCTTACTGGAACATTTTCAGCTTCTCTTGAAATTCTTTGGAGGCGTTGCCTAAAGAAGGACCTCTGCCTTCACTCTCAGTTTTGCTTTGGCTGAAATTTCGGCAACCATCTCTAGTCCGAACGAAACTTTCTGACGAATGGTGGTTTTCCTTGAACGAGCATATTTATTTTTTAATACATGGATTTGTTTCATGAAAGAACCCCCCCAAAAAACTTTTCTGATGCTCTTAATGTTTTGGTTTTTTTTAAAAAAATAATTAGTTTGTGTGTTGCAAATACCTGCTTTTTCATTACCGAAGTAATGAAATACACAGTTTGTTTTAAGAGTCTGGGAAGCAAGCTTTGGGACATAGTTTACATTCATCGTATTCCCATAAAATGCTTTGGGCAATGGTGGGTGGGACCTAAAGAAGCACACTCTTCTCCGATTGGCCCACCCGGGTCCTAGTAAGCTAGCGATATCATCAGTAGGAGAGGATGGGACGTGATTTGTAGCGCAACATGCATCAGACCAGGCCACAGGTGTCATCAGCGAGTGGGAAGGAAAGGGCTACAAAATATTCGCAGAAGGTCACCAGTGTGAAATCTTGAAACAAACCATTCCTCATCCCTTCCTCTTCCTCGTGTCTTCCAGTCCAACCTGGACAGGCAATGTGCCCCCCCCCCGCCCCCGGCTAATCTCTCCCCTACCTCGCCGACATTGTGTAGATCTCCTCGCTGGGGGAAGCCACGTACATCTTCCGTTACGAGGGTTCTCTTTTTCTTTTCCAGGCCAAGCAACCTCTGGGCTTAAAAGGTCTCTTTCTCAGAAATCCAAAGCAGGCCTCTCTAGACAGTCATGCTGCTGGCCAACTCAACCGCAAACACTCCTTTAGCAGCCACCTCTTACGGCGGACAGCCAGCGCGCCCACCAAGAGCCAGAAGAAGACGAAGAAGGGCTTCCCCGAGATCGCCATCGACACCAAAGACAACAGCTCGGAAGGGGCGAGCGAGGACCACGCACTGGAAGACTCCTCCCACCCTCGTTTCGACCAAGAGCCGGGGTGCGCATCCCCGGCGCCTTCTCTCCGAGACGGCGCCCTCCGGGAGGCTTCAGGCAAGGGGGTGAAAGGTAAGGCCCACAGTGTTGGCAAGGGTAAAAGCAGCCCAAGCCGAGTGGACAGGGACGCCGCCTTCAGCGAGCCCATCCGGAGGTCCCACCGGGTCCGTCTCCAGGAGCCGCCCGACGAGAAGCCGAGCGTCTTTGCCCGCTGCACCATCAACGGATCGGGTAGGGTTGGCATGGCCACCAACTGCATGAAGTGCATGCTCGGCTCCAACGAGAGCCCCGATCTGGAGTGCAAGTGGAGCGACCACGCAGCCACCGGGCCCGCCGCCGAGGACAGCCCGCCCTGCAATCCGTACAGCAGCCTGGCGGGCGACGGGGAGAAGTTAGAGCTCAGGAATTGGGGGATCCGAGAGCAGCCGCGGCCGCAGTCGGACCGGCCCTTTGGCGGCGGCTACGGGGCCGCCGAGAGCCTGCCCAGGACCTGCCAGCCCTTTGGGGCCTCAGGGAAGAAAAACAGTGACCCTAAAAGCCACGGGGCGAAAGGTCACTCCCGGCAGCGGTGGCAAGCTCAGCCCGGCGGCAAATACGGGAGCACGGTCAACTTGGTGGCGGCCAGCAATGGCTCCGTCTCCTCCGACTCCAGCAGCCTGGAGAGCCTCGCGAGCCCCGAATTCCCCAAACGCTGCTCCGAGAGCTCCCGGAAGCAGGCAGGCACCCTTCAGAGGGAAATGAATGCCTTGTTTGCGGAAAAAATGGAGGAAATTCGCAGTAAATCCCCTATATTCTTTACTGGTAAGACCAGATCCTCTTCATCCCACCGCCTGCCGTAGCTTGTGCCAGCGTCTCCGTTTGCCCTTAGAAGTCAACGCATTCCTTTTTTAAAAATGTAGTTTGTTTTATTTTTCCCATTATTGCTTTGCGTTAGTGAAAGAAAAGACATTTATTCATAAGTGTGCTTCTGTCCGGGGTTGTGTCCGGTCTTAGATGAGCGTTCCTCCTGTGCCCCAGCCGTCTCCATTAGCAAACCCTCCTGTAGATTTCTGTGACTTGTCTGTATCCGTTTGTGGGTCTTATAAGCATGTCGCACGTGCAACAGAGCTTCTCTCCCCCCATCCTCCCTGCTAATGTATTTCTTCTCTGTTTTGGCCTTCCCTGAATTAACTGGATTTTTTTCCTCTGTTCTATCCTATTCCACATGCATTCTCTTGTCTGTGTAGTTAAGAACTGAAAGGATGAGCAAATCACAGGTAACTGTTGAGGTTTATCTTGCCTGCTTTCCCCTCATTTCTTCATGATAGCTCATAATTCTCTATGGTTGTCTCCAACTTCTGGACTCATTGCTTGATATACTCCATGCATGCTTTTGATTTGGGGAGTGGGGGTTAAGCCTTTTTCTTCTTTTGCATCTGAAGTTGTGCTGTGTAAGAGATGTGTATCTCTCCCCCACCCCAGGCATTAACAGCTCAAAAATATTACTGCACCAGCTTGTTTTTCTGTAGCATGCCGTGTGTGTGTGTGTGTGCGCGCGCGCGTGTGTGTGTGTGTGAGAGAGAGAGAGAGAATCTTCGGTTTATGTGAGGTTTTGGAGATAGGGGACAGTAACATTTGATAGCGATGTGCGAAACATTTCAGGTACAGAACAACCTGTACCCGAAACTGCCCATTTCGGGTGATTCGTTGCCAAAACAAATCACCCTTTTGCCCTCCTGAAATGTTTTGGAGCCGAAACGAATCACCCCCGTTTCGGCTCCGAATTATTTGGAGTTTTGGCCCTCCATTTTGTGGCCGATAAAGTGCTTCTTCTTCCTCCTCCATTTCCAGTTCTGACGTCTACTTGAATTTCTCGTCTTTTTGCCTCCCATTGACTTCAATGCAAAAAGGTCCGATCTGACGTCCACTTGAATTTCGGGTCCCAGGGCCAAAAGAGTGGGGTGGGGTGGTAGTGCCTAATGGGTGGAGGCTACCACCCAAATTACAGAGGGATTGGGCAAAGGGCTGGTTTTTGGTGATTTGTTGAAGTGTTAGTGTCTTTGGGGCAGATTTGGGGCATAAAGTGGGATCTGGGGTGGAAGAGTGGGGCGGGGTGGTAGTGCCTAATGGGTGGAGGCTACCACCCAAATTGCAGAGAGATTGGGCAAAGGGCTGGTTTTTGGTGATTTGTTGAAGTTTACGCATCTTTAAGATTTTTCTCCATAGGGAATCATGTGGGTTTCAGCAGCCCCATAACTGCACTTGGGGGGTACTGGGGTGGCCCAGAGTGAGTGGTGGTGTAGTGGTGCCAGCCACCCCCATGGGTTTCTAAGTTCTGAGTGTAGATTCTTTGGTAGCAAATGAGATTTTCAATACAAACCATGAATCCACTCTCATTTGCTACCAAAGAATCTACACTCAGAACACCTCAGAAACAACAGAACCCTGTACCCCATGGGTTAGAAACCCATGGGAGTGGTTGGCTCCCAATGTGCACTACACCACCACTCGCTCTGGGCCACCCCAGCACCCCCCAAGTGCAGTTATGGGGCTGCTGAAACCTCCATTATACCTTAGGAGGAAAAACCTTAAAGGGTTAGGGTTAGGGCTTCAACAAGGCTTCAACTTCAACAAATCACCAAAAATCAGCCCTCTGCCCAAATCCTTTGAAAAGATTCTGGTAGCTTCATTGCCCCCTTTGGGCACTACCACCAACCCCACACTGCTCTAGGCCACCCCTTTCCCCCCAACGTGAAACGATGCACCTCCATTATACCTTATGGGGGGAAACTCATGCTCGCTACCACAAGACCAGCTCCTGCCTGAAAAACTTTCAGCTTTCAGTGTGTTCTCGTGTTTTGATTGCCGTGACCGTGAGGCCTGCAGGGGCCAAATTTACAGTGGTGTTGTAAAAGAGAGCCAGCATAGCGTAATGGTTAGAGTGTTGGACTAGGATTAGCAAGACCCGAGTTCAAATCCCCATTCAACCATAAAACTCACAGGATGACTCTGGGCCAGCCATGTATCTCTCAGCCTAACCTACTTCACAGGGTTGTTGTACAGATAAAAATAAGCACGTACACCACTCTGAGCTCCTCGGAGGAAGAGCGGGATATACATGTAAAAATGAAATAAATAAATAAAGTTTTTAAAAGAGCTGCTGGCAGCCAGTGTAGACAGTACTGAGCAAGAGGGGCCAAGGACTGGACTCAGAAAGCAGCTGCATGTGTGTACCACTGAGCTATCCGTGGTAGAGCACCTGTTTGTCTGGAGATGGTTCCCAGTTAAGTCCCCATCATATAAAACAGGGCTGGGGAAGACCCCCGCCTGATCCCATTGTAGACAATACAAGACTAGCTGGACCAAGGATCTGATTTGAAGGCACCTGTGTCTATTCATCAGGAGCATCCATAGCTCAGTAGCAGGACAGCTGCTTTGCATGCAGGTCTCAGCTCCCATCCCTGCCATCTCCAGCTCGAGAAGGACCAGGTTAGTAAGTGCTGAGAGAGAGAGCTCTGCCTAGAGAGGCACTGCAAGGCAGAGCAGACAAGCCCGGGCTAGAGGCACCCGCGGTCTGACCCCAGGACATGGCAGCTTCGTATGGATGCCTTCTATTCCGAGTGGGCATTTTCAACAAGTGTGTGGTCCATGAGCCGGCTGAGGTGGTCTGGTACCATATGGGTGGGGAGGGGGGCGTGCAGATGCTCATGGTGATTATTCACAAGGCGTCCGCCCCTAGAGATGGAGAAGAGGCGATCACACTGCAAGATTTTCAGCTTTCGGTGTGTTCTCATGTTCCATTGCCTTGACCACCGGGCCTACAGTGGTCAAATTTGCATGGTATTCCAAAAGTCCTTTAAAACCATTTTAAAACACAAAAGCCATTATCAGAGTTTTCGGAAGAAACATTGGCAGGAATGTCCTCCAAAGATTACCTTGTGGAAAGAAGACAGCCATTTTTCCACCATGACCATGACCCTTTCCCTCGTACAAAAATGACTGCACTTTTACCCTAATAGTTGGGAAGGAGGGGTGCTAATAACCCCTTTTTATTTACGATTTTGGCTGCTCCTTTTAAACTTCTAGCTGTACACATTCTGTTTTTATGTTTTTTATTGGATTGTTTTTATCCTGTTGCTAACCCCCCCTGGGGTCTTAGGACAAAGGGCAGTATAAAAAATAAACAAACAAACAACGCACAGCAGATTGGAAGGGCAAGAATGTTATGATCAATTTTCCATCTCGGCGGGGACGGGGGGGACGTTGCCCAAAATCACTAGGAGCATTTGTCCCCTGGGATCGTACCAAGCGCCAAAATTTGAGGGCCTATGGACCAAAACCTTTTAGAGTCTGTATCCTATGGTTACAGGCAGTGTTCCCCCTAACAGGAATTCCCAGATGTGGTTGACCACAACTCCCATAATCCCCAGCCAAAGGCCACAGCAGTTGGGGATGCTGGGAGTTATAGTCAACAACATCTGGGCATCCCTGTTAGAGAGAACACTGGTCACAGGGCTAAAAATGGAAACCTGATCATGCAAGGCTGATTAATAGAAATGAATCTATCGCTGGAAATGAATCTACCCTTTGCCCTGGTTCATATATTTCCCTCTCCTTCCTTTTTCTCTTCCCCAGATGTCCGCCAATACTCGATGCAGAGGTCAATCACGTCATTATGCAACCTGGAGACGATCAGTGAGGAGCCCTTGGTTGCCAACGAGAACCAGCCCACCAGCACTTGCTTTCCTCTCCCCGAGACCCCTGCCAGTTATCCCAAGCCAGGGAACGTGCCCCATGGCTCTCATGAAGACTGGGCGGAAGGCAACGGACTACCCAATCGGCTCAAGGGTCTTCCTCTTCCACAGTGCACCGTGGTGGCCGCGGAGGAGAAAACACGACCTGCCCCCAGCACCGCCGCCACCGCACGGATTCTGCGACAGGAGTGTCTTAGGCAAAGCACCACCAAAGATGATGATGGCTGGAAGGGGGCATACAGCAATGGGGACCAGTCCGGTTTACAAGCTCAGGACCACATTACGTTAGCCAGCCATTGGCCCTGTCCTGCCGGAAGTTGTCAGAAGCAGAGAGATGTTGCAGAGGAAGAGCAGATAGATGTTGAAAGAGCGGAGGAGGGCAGCGCCGTGTCAGGCCAGCCACGCCAGGGCCACAGGGGCCACGCCACTGCGCCAACGCCACCTTGCGGATCTCTCCAAATAACTCAAGCTGCCGGCGCCTCCATGCCTCAGGTGGTTGTGAGGAGGTCAAAGAGTGAAGGGTACAAACTTTGCGACTGTTCAGGCTCAACGAGGTATCCCGGCGGCTTCTCCCCGGCTGCGGAAGTGTACTCCGATGCCACCGTCAACGACCGCATCTGGAGCAAGTTGGACTCCGGCAGCCACAGGGACAGCATGTCTTCCTCTTCCAGCATGTCCTCCAACGATACAGTCATTGACCTTTCCTTGCCCAACCTTGCTCAGAAAAGCCTTCCTGACCTCTGTGCCCGGTGTGAGAATTTTGAGGTCCTCCCCGAGCAAAGAGGCACGCGCCCCTGGTCGGCGAGCGCAGCATCCGGGCGCGACATGCCCACGGTGACCAAGAGCAAATCCAACCCAAACTTGAGGGCGAGCCAAGCGACGGAGGACGAGCTGTGCCCTCGGCCACTGGCCCGGGCTCCTGAAATGGGGTCGTCGGCCATTCCCAGAAGACACACCTGGAGCCGGCTGTACATGGAGACCCTCAAGCAGTCTTGCTTGAAGGCCCAACGCCCGGAGAAAGCCGAGACCAATCCGGCCAAATCGAAGAGCCTCGGCGACCTGACCTCCGACGACATCGCCTGCGCCTTCGAGGGCAAGTACCGGAGCATCAGCCGCGGCTTCGTCACCCGCTCCATGAGAGAGCAGCGCCGCCAGGCGGCCGCCAGGTTCTCGGCGAAGCCCCCGGACAAGCTCACCGAACGCTTGCGGAAGCTGACCACCTTTCAGCAGGAGGACGACATCACTTCCCCCACCAGCCTCGAGCCAATTGAGTCGGAGGAGGAGGAGGAAGGGGCGGGCCTCCTCCGAAGGTCCTCCTCGCGCAGCCAGAGCCGGGTGCGCTACATCGCCAACCGGGCCCGGCAGGCGCAGGAGAGGCTGAGGCTGAAAAGCTTAGAGCTGGCCCAGGGGAGTCCCATTGAGGAGAGAGGGAACCCCGAAGGGGCCTGCTGCTTCCCCAGAGGCGCCTGCATGGACGCGACGTCCCCCGGCCTGTTTACACCCCCACCCAAGACCCACGCGGACTTGAACCACCGTGATGCCCAGGTCGTCTTTATGTTCAAACTCTAACCCTGGGAAGGGCTCCACGAGGTTGATGTTTACATGCCTGCCAGAGCAAAACCAACAGAACATTTTTTTTTTAAATAACAAAAACAAAACGCACACCGTGCAAGAAAGCCCTTGTTTCTAGCTATTCCAAGATCCTCCTTCCTCCTCCTTCCAGCCTCCCAAAGATGTGTGTATGTGTGTGTGTGTGTGTGTGTGTGTGTGTGTGTGTGTGTGTGTGTGTGGTCTGTAGCATTCAATGTGGGAAGGGGGTACCTCGAATAGTCATAAGGGGGAACAGATCCTGGCAATACCCCCCGACGATCCCTAGGAAGCATGTCCACATTTGTGAATGGTGATTCTCTCCTCTTCTTTGCGGCCCCGTCTTTCTTGGGTGACCCTCTTGGTATGACAGAGTCCTCCACACACGACCGAGTTCACACTGCCACTTTCGGACGGCATCAGGTACTGCCTTAACCTTCCCGCATGCACCTGCTTTGCATGCCGAAGGTCCCAGGTTCATTCCCTGGCAGCATCTCCTGGTCAAGTTGGAAAAGAGTCACGATTGAAATCCTGGAGAGCTGCTGCCAGTCAGTGTAGACAATACTGAGCTAGCTGGACCGAGGGTCTGACTCAGTAAACAGCAGTTCTTAAAAGGAGGGCATTGGCTCCCCCTTTTCAAACAGGGGCTCCCCAGTTTTTAAAAAGGGGTCATGACTCATTGGTAAATGCATGCTCTGCTTACAAAAGGTTCCGTTTTCGGCATCTCCAGGTAGGGCTGGGAAAGGCCAGTGTTTGAGACCCCGGAGAGCTGCTGCCAATCAGTGCTAGACAATACTGAGCTAGATGGACCAAGGGTCTGACTCAGTAGAAGGCAGCTTCTTATTTTCATATGTATGTTCCTATGAACATTTTGCCAAGATGAGTGGGTGATGTCCCCCATCCCCAACCCAAATGTCGGCACTTATGGTCCGGTCCATGTGAATATAATTTAGAGATTTATCCTGTCCCTAACCCTTTCCCAAATCTGGCTTTCTTTTTATGCCATCTTAAATCTGTCTCAGTCACATGTAAAGTGGGTGGCGGGTATCCAATTCTTAGCGAGGGCGAGTGGGTGAGGAAAGCTAAATTCTCCTCTGCTGCTTGCTTACCTCCCCTAGCTTCCACCACCCCAAGAATTTTGCTCTCTGCCAAGCTGCCAACTTGACTGGAGGAGAAAGGGGCCTTTGGGCAATTCTAATGGTAACGGAATCAGGCATGTTACCACTTCTCCCATGGCTGTACCCATAAGCAAATTTTCAAGTTGATATTGTCAAGAGAACATCTTCTACTTTAAGGCTCTATTTTTGCAAATCCTTTCAATATTATTGTGTATGAATGGTGCAAAATACAGCAGTAACAGAATCAGAATTTTGGACATCATTTCTGATTCCGTTACTGCTGTATTTTGCACATTTCAGATGCTATCCATATTATTTAAGGGTATTGCAAAAATACAATCTTAACACGGGAGCTGTTCTCTTGCCAGTGGTGGTACAGAATATCAACTTGAAAATTTGCTTATGGTAAACGTTATTGAAAAAGTGGCAACTTGCCTGATTCCATGACCCTCCGAATTGTTTCTTTGGGTGAGGGAACAGCCAGCAAAGATAGTAACCTACAGGCACAGGGAAGGAGTTAGCACATCATCCACACAGCCCGTTTAGTCTAAAATGTGGATTCTCCCACAGCAACTTTGTATTTGTCCTGCATTTTAAAGGAAGAGGCCTGCTACCGTCTTAATTTGGCCCTCAGTTTTGTCCTGGCGGTTCCGGCTTCAGTTGTGACCCCTACTCCCAGAGCTTTCCGTCCACACTCTTTGCCAAGCGGACTTGCAGGCTGTTATTTCAGAGCCATGCAGACTCACACCAGAAGACACTCTCAACTCTGCAACTGATAGAGGCAGTCAAAACTCTTTTCTCCTGTGATCGTTTTATCCAATGGTTCAGTGAAGGGAGAGGTCCTGCCATTTGACAAGCAATTTTGAGCCCCTATTAAAAAATTCCCATTTCTCTCCATCCATTTTCCTTTTTCTGTTCATCAATTCCTCCTTCCCTCTTTCCATCAATCCATTTTTTCTCCCTCAATTTTTTCCATCTATTTTTCTTCTTCTCTACATCAATGAGATTATTTGTTTAGCCAGCCATAACAAAAAGATATTAGATTCCTTTTTCCTTTTTCCTTGTTTTCTTTTATTTTTTTTTTCCTTTTCCATTTTTCCTTTTCCTTCCAGTAAGGGGTTGGGGCAGCCAATAAAAGAGGCACCCGACGTTTCTCTTTCTCTTGGTTTAGCTCCATAACTCCTGAAAACATTATTTCCCAGAAATAAGGAGTAAAACAAAACCATTCTGTGATACTTTAAAGAGTCAGCTGTACATAGCACTTGCGGAATGACTTTCCCCTGTTGGTTTCTTGTTTATTTTGCACTGCCACGCAAAATCCATTTAAAAAAAGAAATTATATTTAAAACAAATTAGACATTAACTCTGTTTAGAGTTAAACAGAATAACCTTTTAAAACACTATTTGTTTTTCTTTTCTTTTTCATAATTATCATTTATTATAATGGATGTATATTTTATTGGGGAAGAAAATGGGGAGGGAGAATGTTTATGAAGATGCATTTAAAAAAAAAATATGAAAACTTACTTTAATTTTTGGCCCTTGTGGTATGGGGCTGGGCGGGGCGGGGGGACTGAGGGCTTTTTTTTTTTTTTTTTTTTTTTGGTGGGTTGGTTTGTAACATTTCTCTCAGTATATTGCAAATAATTTAAAATTTATTTGTAAAACTATCGGACGCTACACAAAATAAAGATTATTTAACCTATTCGCCTCTGGATCCACAGAATAAAGATTTGATTCTTTGGGCCCCCCCCCCCTTGAAACCGATTCCTTCTTTCCTGAACTTAAGCTCTGTTAATTGGGCCAAGAGGCACCATTTTGAGAGGGGTCCCTCTTCTGATCAGCAGCTGTCCTTATGCAGTTCTGCATCCTTCCCAGTGGCTGTTGCTGGGGTCTGCCTTGCCTTCTGAAGACCGTGGGCCCTTTGGGGGCAGAGAAGCGGGTTTAGGATCTCTTGTGGCACACAGTTTGGGAATCACTCCTGCAAATGGCCCAAGGAGCTCTTCTTAAAGTGCGGCCTCTCGTAGGAAGGGGAGAGCAACTATCCCTATTCAACCCAGCTCAGCGTCCCTCCCAGTGCAGGCTCTCTTAGGAAGGGGAGAGCAACTATCCCTATTCAACCCAGCTCAGCGTCCCTCCCAGTGGCTGTTGCTGCGGTCTCCCTTATATCTCTTTTTAGATTGTGAACCCTTGGGCGTCCTCCTGTGGCCCATGGTTTGAGAATTATCCCTGCCAGCTGGGCGCAAAGAGGCACCTTTTTAAAGATGGCGGCCTTCTTCTACTGAGTATAGCATCTCAGTATAGCATCCCCCCAGTCGCTCTGGCTGGGGTCTCTCTTGGTTGTCTTTTTCAACCCGTCTTTGGGCCAGGGAGCCATCTTCTCGTTCCTCTTGCTCCATAAACTGCCTTGAGAATGTGTGGTTGGTGAGAAGTGCTATATCAGTATATTAAATAATAATATCCATTGATAATCCGAAACTCATCTGTGCAGGGACGTTCTCCTGCAAAGTCCATTGAAATGAAAGGAGCACCATGAGAGCGGTGCATTTCAGTGAGGTCCCAGAGAACTTCCTGGGGAAGGTCTCTGGACGGGCTCAGCCATGGAATCACCGTATCGGAATCAGAACCTCTTGATTAAGTGTTCTTATTCGTTAACCCCCATTAGAGTGACACTTCTATTAGTTAACCCCTGCTAAGTGAACAAAGAGACGCCTTTTTAAATGGTGGTCCTCTTATATTTAACTGGGGGAGAGCAACTGGTCCTATCCGTCCCCAGCACATCATCCTTCCAGTGGCTGTTGCTGGTATCTACCTTATGTTCCTTTTTTAGATTGTGAGCCCTTTGGGGACAGGGAGCCATTTTATCCATGTATTATTTAGCTTGCTATGTCAACAGTATGAAGTATATAAATATTTGTAGTTGTGACAGTAATATTCATTTATTATGCATTTTTCTTTGTAAATAGTGTTGAGAACTTTTGTTGAAAAGTGGCATATAAATTTTTGTAGGAGAAGCAGCAGCTAAGGGTGCTAGCAGATGTTACCTTAAGTATATGCTTTGCAAGCACTTGGGCTTGTTTGTTTATTTGAGGCTGAAAAGTACTTAGATTTGCACTGTGATGGGGGTATATGGAAGGCTTGAACCTTCCCTTCCTCCCCAATCATTGCAAAAGACTCCACAATATGCTCTCCAAAATTCCTATGGGAACCCTTTTGTTCTGCAATGGCAAAGAAACTAAGAACACAAGAACAGCCCTGCTGGATCAGGCCCAAGAATGCCCATCTAGTCCAGCATCCTGTTTCCCACAGTGGCCCACCAGATGCCTCTGGGAAGCCTACTAGCGAGAACTGAAGGCAGGCACTCTCTCCTGCTGTGAATCCCCTGCAACTGGTGCTTAGAGGCATCTTGCCTCTGAGGCTGGAGGTGGCCCGCAGCCACCAGACTAGTAGCCATTGGCAGACCTGTCTTCCATGAATGTACCTCAACCCCTCTTCAAGCCATATCCAGGCTGTCGGCTGTCACAACATCTTGTGGCAGAGAATTCCAACGGTTAATTATGTGCTGTGTGAAAAAAGTACTTCCATTCGTTGGTTCTGAATTTCTGGACCTTCAATTTCATGGGATGACCCCTGATTCTAGTGTTGTGAGAGAGGGAGAAAAACTCCCTCTCTGTCCACTCGCTCTGCCCCAGGCATAATCTTATACACCGCAATCATGTACCCCTGTGGTCGCTTCTTTTCCAAACTAAAGAGCCCTAGCTGCTGTAGCCTTGCCTCATAAGGAAGGTGCTCCAGGCCCCTGATCATCTGGGTTGCCCTCTTCTGCACCTTCTCCAGTTCTACAATGCCCTCCTTAAGATACAGTGATCAGAACTGTACACAATACTCCAAATGTGGCCGCACCCTAATTTTGTAAAAGAGCATTTGTGAGGCCTGTAGGTCAGCTCTGACTGCCTTCACCGTCTCTGGCATCTGCATTGAGATCTAACCACCTCTGCCAAAGGTCCATGTGAGGATGGATGCTCTGCTTATGCAGGAAGAGAGAAAGGAGATATGGCAGTGTCTTTGGAGGGTGATACGAATCCTCAGAGGTGTGGTCTAAAACTCCACGGCTTGGTACTGCTTCTAATTCTAGGGCCATTAGCCTGTGGCGGTCACCAATGCAAGAGATCGTCCATCACAAGCCAGCTCAGGAGCAGTGGCCAAGCACAGGATTATTTTTAAATATACTTACATACCATTTTTCAACAACCAAATCTCCCAGCAGGATAAATCGCAAAATAAAACAGAAGGCCGTCCCCTGCTCCAAAAGCTGTGGCAAAATTCTGCTCCCTGAGACCTCGAAGAGCTATTTTCCTGACCGAGCTTTTAAGAATGGGCTCGCTCGCTCTCTCTCTTAAAGGATCCTCCCAGCACTGAGAAAAATGCACAACTGTAAGGAAGTCAGCCCGGCGGGAAATGGCTCTCACATTGAAAGTGGGTTTAGGGTGGTGGGTGGTTTTTTTGTTTTGTTTCCTTTTTTTTTTTTGCCAAAGTGGCCCCCACTTGAAAAACAATGATGATCACTGCTCCAGATCCTGATGATACCAGCAAGATCTGTCACCATCTGCCAGAGCGATCTTTGTTGTTGTAGCCAACCCTCTTGCGTGGAGACACCAGACCCCTTTCCCCTTGTTTTGCAAAGCCCTGAACTGAAGATTTCTGACTCCTTGATGCCTGAATACACAAAGTAAACAGATTCCCCCTCTTTCCCGCTTGTGTGAATCGACGTGAAGATCCTTTCCAAGCCCGAGGGGAACATCTCTTTCCACCCTCGCCGCTTTCCAAAAATGCTTCCCACTTCTTTTTTTAACTCAGAGAATACCTTTCTCTGGACAAAGGAGCCGCAGTAACTTTTGCTACGACCCTACGATGTCCTTCAAGTCCGGGACGGATCTTGCCAAGGGGGGAAACTGAATGATGGGCCGAAATTCGTCCCATATTGTCATCAGAATAAAGCGGCTCTCATTAATATTCGAGAGGCACCAGCTCAAAGTCTGCTGCCATTTTGCACCGGCCTGAAAGACTTTGTTGGGGGGGGGGGGGCTGTCTGTCTTATACGTAAAACCAGAACACAAGATGTTGGGCTCGGAAGCAGAGGAATGACCGTCCACACAACGTCCCCATCCAAACCAAAGTTTGCTCTTCTTCGTATCCATGCACCTTGCATTCACCTGATTGACTGCTGTATACATTCCGGATTTCTTTAGGAAAAAAAAGTTTATCTTGTTGTTTTTCATAAGCACTCAAAGCAACCACCTCCAAGGGTGCATATAAAGCAGTGGGGCCCTTAGAAATATTTAGTATTCTGCTCGGCCCTCCACAGACGGAGCAGGCAGAAGGCAGGGGACCTGTAGGCGGGGTGGCGGCGGCAGCTAGGGAAGCCCTAAATGCACCCACCCCCAATTATTTTTTTCCTGCCTCCTCCTAAAGTTTTCACAAATGAATAACTTTTGAACGGCTTTATTGGAATGAAATGGAGGGCAACCAAGTTTGTTAAACGTGCCCCCTTTTTTTTTTTTTTGTGCCTGCCCCAAACAAGACCACAAGAGGTGGTCTTGTGGGAGCAAGCATGAATTGTCCCCTTTGCTAAGCAGGTTCTGCCCTGGTTTGCATTTGGATGGGAGACCACATGTGACACTGTGAGATATTCCCTTTAGGGGATGGAGCCGCTCCGGGAAGAGCATCTAGGTTCCAAGTTCCCTCCCTGGCAGCATCTCCAAGACAGGGCTGAGAGAGATTCCTGCCTGCAACCTTGGAGGAGCTGCTGCCAGTCTGTGAAGACAATACTGAACTAGATGGACCTGTGGTCTGACTCGGTATGGCAGCTTCCTATGTTCCTGTGTGTTAGGCTGGCTGTGGGCCTGGAAGGCAGCGCAAGAAACGTCCAATTTGGTTTTCCTAAAAAGAGTGAGGTTTCTGGTCCTCATGCTTGCAAAGATAGCAAATATTTTGCATTTATTTCAGGCTTCTGAGTGTTCCAGACATTTTGCAGACCTCATCTTGTCATCCACTCGACAGGGGAGAGAAGGGGGAAAGTAGGCCAAGTGAATGCTGGGGACCCGTAACTGGATCTCCAGTTTATTGGATTCTCCGTAAGAAGCAGCCACGGAGAAGTGGGTTTGGATGTGACCGGGAGAAGAGGGAGGGAAATCGGAACCAGTTCTCTTGATAAAAATGACTGTCAGCATTGCTATTTGCCCAAATGAGGAGAACGGATGTAACTTTCCCCCAAAGCTGCGTCCAGGCAGGGAGTGATTTTCATTAGGAAGCAACGTAAGGGAAAGGGTTATTTCCTCTTTCCCTGCACCATGGAACAATTTTCAAAAAATCTGGGGTTTTGAGGCATGCCAGGAGCGATCATCTGATACGCCTTGAACTGCCTGGGGGTTATTTTTTTTTAATGAAAGGCAGTATATACATTTATCTTTTAAGGAAGGAAGCAAACCTCAGCAAGGGGAAATATCTTCAGTCCTAGACAAAAGGGCCCGGGGTCCTTAGCTGTTTGCTCTCATTAGTGGACGGTTGTGAGAAATCCTGAGATGATGACGACTTCCACTGCTCACCTGGGTCTCTCTTGAGGAGGAAATGACCAGCTCTCCAAGGCAGATGGGGCACGAAGGACCTCGCACAGCAGAAAAGTGACTCTGGTCCCCCCAGAGTGCAGCCAAGGAAGACCGTGGAGCAGAGTGCAGGTATGGCAGGGGAAGGAGAATTCAATGTTGGGTATTTCACATCTTCAGGAGAAGAGAACCAGTCTTGTGGTAGCAAGCATGACTTGTCCCCTTAGCTAAGCAGGGTCCACCCTGGTTGCTTATGAATGGGAGACTAGACGTGTGAGCACTGCAAGATATTCCCCTTAGGGGATGAAGCTGCTCTGGGAAGAGCAGAAGGTTTCAAGTTCCCTCCCTGGCTTCTCCAAGATAGGGCTCAGAGAGATTCCTGCCTGCAACCTTGGAGAAGCCACTGCCAGTCTGTGAAGACAATCCTGAGCTAGATAGACCAATGGTCTGACTCAGTATATGGCAGCTTCCTATGTTCTTTCCACCTTTCCAAGATGATGACTGGATCGCTTAGCAGGGGGCCACAGCTTAGTGGGTAGGGTATCCTAAAGCTCTGAGGTGGAAAGACCTCAACCCAAGATTTCAGAAAGCCGCTGCCAGTTGAATGAGACAAACGTAGACTTCATTGATTGATTGTTTGATTGCTTGATTGTTAAATTTATATACCGCCTTTCATTAAAACAATCCCAAGGTGGTTCACACAGAAAAATTAAAACAAGACTATAAAAATACACAATTAAAATATTAAGCTAAAATATTAACACATAAATATGACTAAAAAGATTTAAAATGCAAGCATTAAAAAGCATACAGAATACAGGAAGCAATCATATAAATGAGATGAGGCCTCTCTGGGAAGAGCAGCTGCCTGCTTGCATGCATGCAGATTTAGGAATATAGGAAGCTGCTGTTTGCTGTTTGCTGAGTCAGACCCTTGGTCCATCTAGCTCAGTACTGTCTACCCAGACTGGCAGCAGTGTCTCCAAGGTTGAAGGCAGGAGTCTCTATCTGCCTTATCTTGGAGATGCCAGGGAAAGTGCTTGGAACCTTCTGCATGCATGCAAGCAGGCCTGTGCTCCTTCCAGAGAGGCCTCCTCTCCTAAGGGGAGTGCTCACACGTCTCCCATTCAAATGAAAACTAGAGTGGGCCTTGCTTAGCAAAGGGGACACGTCATGCTCACGACAACTCCCATCATCCCAGCCACAATGGCCAAAGGTTCCTTCCCGCATTCAGTCATGAGAGGCCCCCTAGCTCTGAACTGAAGCATATGCTTGAGGTGGAATGCCCCTGCTTTGGGCCGCCTCACATTCTTATCCCTCCAAAGGAGAGCCAGCGTGGTGTAGTGGTTAGAGTGCTGGACTAGGACCAGGGAGACCCGAGTTCAAATCCCCCTTCAGCCATGAGACTAGCTGGGTGACTCTGGGCCAGTCACTTCTCTCTCAGCCTCTAACCTACTTCACAGGGTTGTTGTGAGGAGATACTTAAGTTTGTAGTACACCACTCTGGGCTCCTTGGAGGAAGAGTGGGATAGAAATGTAAAAATAAATAAATAAAATTGAACTGAACGTTCTCTGTTGACTTCTTCTGGCTCTGCCCAACCTGTATTCGGTCGGGCAGAGCCTAAAGTAGTCAACAGAGAATTTTCGGCTCGAATCTGGAGGGAGACCGAATGCGGGGGACCCCGTGTGTGTGTTTCCCTTTCCCTTGTGAGCAGATGTGGAGTTGAAAGCTGTCTGGACTGCAGATTGCTTCGAAGGCGGCCTAAATTGGGCACTGAATGACTGCTCAAGCAGCCCAAGGGTGCACAATGTTCTCCCGGCCAGGAACGGAAACAACAAAACAGTTCACACAAGCCTCCTTTTGGGATGCCCCCTCCCCAATCAGACTCCTCCTCCTCCTCCCAATTCTGAATCGGGCAAGAGGGCTTGTGTGCGGTTGATTTATCCGGTCATTCCACAGCCGCTGTCTGGTGGGTTGCCGCTCCCGCTGCGGTAGGGTTGCCGGAGAACTATCCCGATCAAGGTAGTCACTGACAGTAAGTGAGATCATCCAGTTTGCTCTCTTTCTCCTCTCTGTCCTGCTACTCCCCATGAAGACCACTTCAGTTTCTTCACTTTCTGGATACGATTGCCAGAAGCCAGGATACTTAGCCATTGACTTGATGAGAGCACCATATCTTCGGTGTGGGGAATCTGCACCTTTCCTATGAGTGCGTGGGTCTCTTTCCCCCATCTTTCTAATCCCAGCTTTATGAAAAAAAGGTCGTTTTTTGTCTAGAGGGTGCATCCGAACAGAAGGGCGTCTGCAATAAGATCCTGATCCTACGGTCGGATCATTATGGATGCTTCAGTCTCTGTTTGGTCCCTGACCCTTTCTAATGGGAGGGGGGCCACATTTTGACACGTGTGAAATATCAGGGTGGGATAAATTCTTGGGGAATTGACAGGCCAAAATGTATTTTGATGAGGCAGGTGGAATTTCTCAACTTGATTCCACTCGCTCCTAGATTCTAGGCTGTCCCGGGAGAAGATGTTTCCCTCTCTTCTGGGATGCATCAGATGTTTGCAGATTAGCACAGGCGTAGCCCATAAGACCATCTTGGTAGCCCCGGAGCGGAAAACTTCTTTCCCTCTCTGTCACGGGAAAGGAAACGCTTGCAAAGCTTATACCAAAGTGATATGTCGAATGAATTCCGCCCCCGCCCCCCAACGTATGGCTTTTATATTCTGGTTATTAATATTAATATTAACCCATGTTAACAATCCTGTTTTGTACGCATGCATACGTAATGGATACTTTAAAGGCAAGCAAGATGAAATTTCTCCGGCTGTACCCCGTTTTTTGCTTCAGGCGCTTCTCTACGTAGCTTGCCCCAGATTTGCTGCTGCCTCCTGTCCCACTTTGAAATCAACCCCGAAGGAGATTTGTATGTTGGGGTGTGTGTGTGTGTGTGTGTGTGTGTGTGTGTGTGTGTAAGATCAAAGCTAGCTTGATCCTTGGGAACTAACTTTGAGAAGTGGGGTAATGTGACAATACAATAAATCCTTCTTTGGGAATCAGATGATCCCAGGTGGTGTGGCATTTGTTGAGAGTCAATCCACGCACTCAGAAAAACCACATGGTACAGCCTTGCTGGGACTATGCCACTTCAGCCTGCTGGGACTGTACCACTTCAGAGGACAACATGACCGAATGTGCTAGGAAAAGAAAAAGTGTGGTAAAAGTGTGTAAGAATCTAGCCTGTCTGGCTCAAACCATTCTCCTTGCTCGGCTAGCTTTTCCGCAGAGTTTTCCCCTCCCATAGTCAACCCGCAGTTTCCACACACCCCATTCCAAAATGGTACGTTCCCAGCAGAACAGTATGGCCCGGTTTTTCTAGGCATGTTGTCCAGTCCTAAGATAAATATATCAAATCAAGGCCGGAAAACGCTGGCCCTCCAGCGGTTTTGAGGATGCAGCACCCACCGTCCCCAGCCATGGTGGCCAGTAGTCAAGGATGATGGGAGTTGTAGTCCAGCATCTGCAGGAGGGTCAAGCTTGTGCCGCTCTACACCAAATAAATTCCAATAACCTGAGATCTGCTTATTTTTCAGCAGGGGGATCTCTCCCGGCCACACCAACTTCTGTACCAATGGACAAAGCTCTCTGGGTTACCTTGCGAGTCTTCGCTGCCTTCCTTTTGCTCGGGGAACCAAACTGGACAGGTGAGAAAAGAGGCTTATAATTATCATCACACGCACCCTCTTGTTTTTATGAGAGAGAGAGAGAGAGAGAGAAAATGAGCATGCATTTAACGCTGGATGATTCCATAGAAACGTGGCCTGTGATGCAAAATTCCCCTGCAGTCTCTCCGTTGGATGAATCCCTGAAAATCTGTGTTGAATCAATGGTCTGGAAACCTTTTGTTCAATGAAGAAAGATGCCCCTAATTAAGTATGCCTCATTGAAAATTAAATGGAGAGTCGGGTCCCCCCCCCCACAAGACATATCGCTGCTGTTCCTGTGTAAATGTTAAACAATTAACAGATTCATCATTTAAACCATGTATGACTAAGCCCCTTAATTGGGTGACAGCCTGATCAAATAGGCAGTCAAACTGCTGGCCTCCTGCTCTGCTAACAAGCGTATGAATTCCACACAAAATTCCTGGTTCGGTGTTTGATTTATCCATTAATCTATAGCATCTTCACAGATCCTTCTTTTCCTCATTCTACTTGAGGTCGCTCAAAGAAACATAGGGAGCTGCCATATACTGAGTCAGACCATTGGTCTATCTAGCTCAGTATTGTCTTCACAGACTGGCAGTGGCTTCTCCAGGGTTGCAGGCAGGAATCTCCCTCAGCCCGAGCTTGGAGATGCTGCCAGGGAGGGAACCTGGGACCTAGATGCTCTTCCCGGAGCAGCTCCATCCCCAGAGGGGAATCTCTTCCAGTGCTCACACTTCTAGTCTCCCATTCAGATGCAACCAGGGCAGACCCTGCTTAGCTAGGGGGACAAGTCATGCTTGCTACCACAAGACCAGCTCGCTCTCTCTCTCTTTTTACGGTAAAGAATGATTTACAGTAAAGATAGAAACACACAATGCCGCCCCCTCCCTGGCTACCCCCGCCTGTAGAAGCCATCCACTCCAGGAAGGAATCCATTATATGATTTCCTTCAAACGCAAAATGACCCAGAAAGTTGTTGTCCTAACGTGTGCCTCCCTTCCAACCACCTATATTAATTGCATCATTTTTGGTTTAAGTGTCACCACAGAAGGGAGGCCTGGTCAGGATCAGGACCTGTGGCATGGGGCACTTTAACCCTTTGTCGTCCATGAGCCGGGCCCACACATTTTGGCCGTCAGTACGATCTCAGGGGACGGATGCTCCTAGTGATATTTTGGCATCCCCCCACCAGAGCTGCCTCTAACAGAGATTCCCAGGTGTCGTTGACTACAGCTCCCAGAATCCCCAAGCAAAGACTATTGCAGCTGGGGATTCTGGGAGTTGTAGTCAACAACGTCTGGGAATCCCTGTTGGAGGGAACACTGTCCCCCGGAGATGAAAACAAGGCGATCACATTGTTTCAGCTTTCTGGGTGTGATCACCCACAAAGGGTTAAAGTCCCCTGTGCCGCAAGTCTTAATCCTGATCAGGCCTCCCTTCCGCAGTCCTAGTCCAACACTCTAACCCTGACACCACGCCGGCTCTCATAACCACCGCGAAAGCAACATAAAGTCATCGTAAGCAAGCCATAGAATTGAAATCATGCCTCCGTGTTCGGATATGACAGACTAGATATGTACAGCCCTGTGGTTTTTAAAAAAATATTTTTAATTCAGTTTTTCCACAACACAAAAGGGAAAACACAAATAAAACAAACCTACATGTGTACAGCCTGTGATCATTTTGAAAAAGAGGATTTTGTCTCGGTGCGGTCCGAGCAGAACGGATGTACCAGCCTGCTTAAGCGGAAACGGGAGGACGACGTTCCAGACCTCGGGCCTTGGAAGTCTCTCCCTTTCTGTGTCTCCCTTCCCTCCACCCCCTGCAAATAGTGTTTATGAAAACAGTTCATCACTAGAACCTCTCTTTATCCCAACCTCCACAAAAGATTCGGGGAAATTTCAGTCCTTTTTACCCAGAGGAAAGGGTCAGTGTAAGGGTAACAATGAACCCATGTGCTCTCACCATGGGAGTCATCTCGGGAGGACATTTTCGTCAATTTTCATTTCCATTCCTCTGACAAACACTGATAACATCTAATAGTAGTTTGTTGTTGTTTAAAAAAACTTTTCAAAGCTTTTAAAACTCTCTCGCAAGTGTGGCTGCTGGGGTCAGGACAATCACAGTCAGAGAACAGAACCGAAAGCTGAAAGTCACGCGAACTGACCCATCTCTTTTCCATCTCTAGTGGGGCAGACCTTATTGAAAATCACGATGAGCTGTGTTCCCTCTGAGAGGGATTCCCAGATGTTGTTGACTACAACTCCCATAATCCCCAGCCAAAGACCATTGCAGCTGAGGATGCTGGGAGTTGTAGTCGACAATGCCTGGGAATCACTCTTAGTGGGAACAGTGACCACGAGCATCAGTTGCCCACCCGCTCCCCCCCCCCCCACACACACATGGTACCCACCACCCCAGCTGGCTTCTGGATTATTGCACCGGTTGTGATCCTCATCTGAACTGCACCCCTCCTCCTCTGCCTATTTAGACCTCATTCCAACAAAAGTGCTTAAAGCCATTTACGTAGAGAGATAATATAGATGGCTACCACATTTGCCCGAATATGAGACAACTCTGGATTTAAGATGAGCCCCTTAAAGAATAGAGCTTAAATGCCAGCTATTCTTATATCCTTACCCAAAAAGGATTTAAGATGAGCCCCTGATTTCTGACATCAGGGGACTTGGGAAAGAACCTAGTCTTGGGAGGCAGGAGGAGGAGGAGGCGGAGAGCTGGTCTTGTGGTAGCCAGCATGAATGGTCTGCTTTGCTAAGCAGGGTCAACCCTGGTTGCATCTGGATGGGAGACTAGAAGTGTGAACACTGGAAGATCTTCCCCTTAAGGGATGGGGCTGCTCTGGGAAGAGCATCAAGGCTCCAAGTTCCCTCCCTGGCAGCATCTCCAAGATGGGGCTGAGAGAGAGATTCCTGCCTGCAAACCTGGAGAAGCCGCTGCCAGTCTGTGTAGACAGTACTGAGCTAGATAGCCCAAGGGCTGGACTCCGTAGATGGCAGCGTCCTATGTTCCTAAATTGAAACAAAAGTTCCTCTGCTAATTCTTTGGAAAGACAGATTCCTTTTCTCAGTGTTATTGGCAAATCTACTAAATCTACTAATACCAGGCCAGAGCGGTTACAGACAATATTGATTACGTGCAATGACCTGACTCGGTCAGTATATGGCAGCTTCCTATATTCATCCCATGTTCATCCCATATTCATCCCTCGGGAGCTGCTGTTTACCAAATAACAACCAAACTGATGAGAGTCAATGAGACCATTCAGGTAGGGTGTGGAGTTGGCTCTTATTCTAAGAAGACAAATAAAAGCGATCCTTTAAGCCTACTCCGTGCTTGAGGGCTGGAGTCTTTAGATCTCGCAAATCTGAAGTCTTGAAAATTCAGCCCTTGGGTCCTCTTTCGCTTGCTGGTAGCGGAATCGAGGTTTCCCCCTTAAACCTGCTAGCAGCTGTCTTTAAGCAACGCAGGTGAGTTATTTTAATAACTGCCCCTCCAAAGAAAGGTGAGGCTGATTAAGGGATGCTTTGCAAAATCTTTGACTACAGCTGGGAAGTCGCCCAGATTTTCTAAAGCCATCCTGAGCTGTCTTGCAAAGGAGCTGTGGTCCTGCAGAGAACACAGGTTTGAATGTATTTATTCCCCCCCCCCCCCGAGGTTTTACAAAGCTTGCAGAGAAGCTAATTGCAGAGAGTTAAGCAGCTTGCAGCGAAGCTGTCTGGCAAAGTGCTCTGTTTTTAAACAGACATCTTGTAAACTGCACAGGTTTGATTTCCCTCCAGCTGAGGTTTTGCAAAACGTATTCAGTTTGCAGAGGAGCTGCCTTGGAAAGTGTTATGTTTTGAAATCGAGGTTTTGTAAACCACACAAGTCTGATTCCCCCCCCCCCCCAGCTGAGGTTTGGAAAGCTTATTTTGATCAGCTTGCAAAGATGATGTCTTGCAAAGTGTTATGTTTTGAAACAGAGGTTTTGCAAACCACACGTTTGATTCCCCCCCCCCAGCTGAGGTTTTGCAAAGCTTATCTTGATCGGCTTGCAAAGATGATGTCTTGCGAAGTGTTGTGTTTTGAAACAGAGGTCTAGCAAACAACATATTTGATCCCCCCCCCCCTCAGCTGAGGTTTTGCAAAGCTTATTTTGATTGGTTTGCAGAGAAACCGCCTTGCGAAGTGTTTTGATTTAACAAATGTGGCTCTTGGGAAACTGGTGAGTTTCCGATTTCACTGCTGTAGAGAAAAAATATCTGGGAACTTTGAACTTTAGAAGCAGTGTTGGAAAATCAGATTTGATGAAGTGGGGGAGGCAAATCTCTTGGCTTTCATGCTGGGCAGGTCCGGTTGGCTTGCCTTGCCATTGGAAGGCGGCTGTTTCCCAGTCTGCAAATTCTTGAAGCTCGCTACCAAAGAGCAAACCTCCCTCCCTCTGTTCCGTTCCTTGCATCCTGGCTGCTCCCGGATCAGAAAAGAACGGCCCTTGCTGCGTTTGATTGATGGCCTCTGCCGAGACCTTCTGTGAAGGGACAGGGAACTGGAAGGCGGCCAAGGTGGGGACGGCAGAGCCCGGGAGCGCCTCCGCCAAGGCTGGTTACACTCTGCAGGCCGGGCTGCTGGTTGCACCCTCCATCTGATGCCCACCCAGTATGCGTGGGGTGGGCTGCTAGCCGTGGAAGAGGCAAGGCTGGAAAGCCGAGGGTGCAAATGTCTATGTGGCCCCATGGTCGCGTGGGGCTATGCCTGGCAAACATCTGACGCTGCCGACTGAGTCAGGCGCTTAGTCCATCTAGCTCAGAGTTGTCTACACTGACTGGCAGCAGCTCCCCGAGGTTCCAGGCAGAAGTCTTTCCCGGCCCTTCTGCATGCAAAATGGATGCTCCATCCTATCTCCATTCTGGGGATGCCAGGGAATTAAGAGCATCTCCCTAGCCTGCTTTCGAAGCTTCCTGAGACACCTGACTGGTCCACTCTCTGTGACGCACCCTGGCAGGCAGCATCCTTTCCCGACGGCATTGGGGGCCCAGCCGTGTCTCCCCGACAATGCTAGAGGTTCCTAGGGCATGATGCGGAGACACATGTGACCTAGGGAGCTGCTGTCTACTGAGGCAGACCATTGGTCCGTGTTGCTCAGGATTGTCAGCACTGACTGGCAGCAGCGCTCCAGGGTTTCAGGCAGGAGCCTCTCCCAACAGTCTTACCTGGAGATGCCGCCAGGGACTGAAGCTAGGACCTTCTTGTATGCAAAGCAGCTGCTCTTCCACTAAGCTACGGGTGCGCCGGATGAACAGATGAAGCTACCTACGGAGTCAGGCCTTTGGTCTGTCTAGCGCAGGATTGTCAACCCTGACTGGCAGCAGCTCTCCAAGGTTTCAGGCAGGAGTCTTTCCCAGCCCTACCTGGAGATGCTGCCAGAGATTGAACCTGGGGCCTTTTGCATGCAAAGCAGGTGCTCTGCCTGGCAGACATCTGATGCTTCCAACTGAGTCAGGCACTTAGTCCGTTGAGCTCAGACTTGTCTACACTGACTGGCAGCAGCTCCCCGAGGTTCCAGGCAAGAGTCTTTCCCGGCCCTTCTGCATGCAAAACAGATGCTCCATCCTAGGGATGCCAGGGAATTAAGAGCATCTCCCTCGCCTGCTTTCGAAGCTTCCTGAGACACCTGACCGGTCCCCTCTCCGTGACACACCCGGGCAGGCAGCATCCTTTCCCGACAGCATTGGGGGCCCAGCCGTGTCTCCCCGGCCTTGCAGCCTGCCTCGAGCTTTCAGTTCACGCACCCAGCCCCCTGCCCCACCCCACGGCCGCCGTCCCTCCGTGTGCCCCCTTTCTCCACGGTGCTTGTTCGGGCAGCGGAACAAAAAGGTCAGCCCCCAGATTGGGGAGGCGTACCGATGTCGCCGCCGCGAACTTTGGGCCTGGCCGCTGCCCTGCGATTCTCTGCGGCCCCTTTCAGGAGGGCTGGGGGGGGTGAGGCCCCTTTCTTTGCCCGGCGGCCTCTCGCACAAAGGGGCTTTGAGCGTCCTGTGCCGGCGGCGGGGGTGCCGTGGGGCTCAATGCAGCCACTTGTTCTCTCCCAAGACTCCCGCACAGGTCTTCCGAAAGGAGGCTGAAGGAACTCCCGCTGGCGGTGGCGAGGGGCGGCTGAAAGGGAACAAGAGGGCTCTTTTCAGCCGTGCCCTGTCTCCCATGGAGCGATGCCGCGGAGAGCGTCAAAGCACTTTTTGTGGAGGGATAATTTAGAGTTTTGCCCAAGACAGAGGAGGCAAAATTGATGGAACCCCCCCCTTTTTTTTAATAAACACTCTTTGCAGGGGGAGGAGGGAAGGGAGACACAGAAAGGGAGAGGCTTCCATGGCCCGGAGTCCGGAATGTCCTCCTCCTGTTTCTGCCCAACGGGCTGGTACTCTCGTTCTGCTCGCGCCAAGACAAAACCCTCTGTTTGAAAATGAGACTAGGGCTTTACAGATCGAGTCCGTCGTATCCATGCACTGTGATAAGATTTTAATTATATGGCTTTATTGTGAGGCCTTGTTGTTGTTATGAGAGGCAGTGTGGCGTAGTGGTTAGAGTGCTGGACTAGAGTGCAGGGAGACCCGAGTTCAAATCCCCGTTCAGCCATGAAACTCGCTGGGTGACTCTGGGCCAGTCACTTCTCTCTCAGCCTAGCCTCCTTCCCCAGAGGCACCAGGTGGGCCGCGGTGTGAAACAGGATGCTGGATGAGAAAGGCTTTGGGCCTGATCCAACAGGGCCGTTCTTCTGTTCTGATGTTGTAAATGTGAATCTGCTTCGCATGCAGAAGGTCCCAGGTTCAACCTGTGGCAGCATCTCCGGGGAGGGCTGGGAGAGACTCCTGCCTGAAACCTCAAAGAGCCGCTGCCAGTCCGTGTAGACAATACTGAGCCTGATGGAGCGAAGGTCTGACTCAGTATATGGCAGCTTCCTATGTGCCTGTATCTGGAGGTTTTTTTGGTTATGCTGCAAAACCCAGCAGAACCTGGGAAGAGCAGGACGGTGCCCCTGATGCCGGTTTTGGTCCCATAATAACGCACTGATCTGTATCTATGACTTTATTTCAGGTGCTGCAGAGAATGGAGATTCCATGAGCATGGTATGTATTTAATTGTCTGAGCTTAGTGGTGTCATCTGGAGTTAAAATTAATGGCAAAATTACAGTTAATGTACAACCGGACACAACACACACACAAGCACGCACACACTAAAAAGCGCAGTCCCGAAAGAACCTATGTGCAGTTCAAAAATCCCAGAAAAGCCCCGGAAAAGTTTCTTTATGTTTCAAGGACTTTCCAGTCCCGGAAAAGTTTCTTAATCTCAGATCCGGGGTTCCAATGGGGCTATCAATGTCTACCAGCCTTGGCAGCGATACACGTCTCTCAGGATCAGGGGTGGGGGGCATGAACCTGGACATCAGCGGGGCTAGGGTGCTCCAGGGGAGAGAGTGGCTTCTCCCTCCCCTCTGCTTGGATGCTTCTCGGCTGCGTCCGGTTGGCTGCTGCATGCGGTGGGTTGGTGGGCTGGATTGCCCTTGGCCTGCTCCCGCAGGGCGGTTCTTATGTTCTTAAAAGCAGGTCACATCCTGGTCTTGGAGCTCAGGGGCAGAGTACTGGTGGGTAAGAACATAAGAACAGCCCTGCTGGATCAAGTCCAAGGCCTATCTAGTCCAGCATCCGGTTTCCCACAGTGGCCCATTCAGGGGCGTATCTAGGGTAGGGCAGGAAGGGCACATGCCCCGGGCGCCACTTGAAGGGGGCGCCATGTTTAAAAATTAAATTTAAAAAAAAAATTTCATTTGCTCTTACTTTGCTTCTTGTGATAAGTGAGTTAAATGTGATGTCTTAATAATATGGCTATTAATGGTGAGTTTGTTTTTGAATCAGTGTGAAATCCTTAGTATTAAGGCCCAGTGGGAGTTTCTTGCTCTCTTTCTTGCATTATAACTGTTTTCCTGAAATACTAGAATATATTCCAAGCAGTGGCACAGTTTACTCTGCATATCCTTTAATTATTTTCAGAGTATCTGGGAAAAGTCAAATTATCCATTTATTTTTGAAACTTATGTAATAGTGATGCTACAATGCATAGTAGAGAATTAGGCAGGCACTTCTGTTTAGTTTTCCAAGTACACCTCCACATAATATTTGGGTATTTCATGAGCCCCAGCTTACTGAAATTTGTCATTTTCCAGCATTTTTTGGTCTGGCTAAAAGATTAACGAGCTTGACTTGTGTTTCCAGCTGATATTATGGTAAAGTTATCTGAAAGATGGGTGTCAAATGTTTGACTGGGGGCACAATTTCAGTGCTTGCCCTAGGTGCTGTTTTCCCTAGATGCGCCTCTGGGCCCATCAGATGGTGTCTCTGAGAAGCAAGAGCTTATGACCTGCCCCCTCTCCTGCTGTTGCTCCCCTGCAACTGGTCCTCAGAGGCATCTTGCCTCTGAGGCTGGAGGTAGCCTATGGCCACCAGCCTAGTAGCCACTGATAGCCCTGTCCTCCATTTATCTGTCTGTGGGAGAGAGATTTTCCAAAGCTCCCAAGATGCTATTTCTGCTTCCCAACGCCTTTGCAAAGGGGACCCACGGATTCCCCCCACCGCCCTCCCCCTCCCCCTGCCCCCCCTTCCCCCCTCCTTATTGTTCTGTTATCTCTCTTTCCTCTGTGCATTCCTGGAGATTTTCTCCTAATGAGCCCTTAATTGGCTTCCAGCTGTTACCCCCTTTGCGGCACAAATTGGCCCTTTGCAAAGACCGTTGTGTCTTAAAGAGGTGTTGACAGTGGTTTTTGAAAGCGGAGCTCATTTGGGGAGATGGTGTTGGCAACTGTGAGTTAAATGGAAACCATCGGGTTTAATTAAGGAAAAGGAGCAGGGGACAGGGGTGGGGAAGTTGGAGGCGACCGGAGAGGAAGGGTCTGGGGCAGAAAGTCTGAACTTCTCGCCAAGATCATCGGGGCGGCGCCAAGGGGTTCATAGAACCCCGGGTCGCCGGGCTCGTGGGCTGTGCCTCATGCCCCTAGCCACGCCTCCTGTGTCTGATGTCACACGCAGGGGGCGTGGTTTCGCTGCGGTCCCATTTGCAAGCGAAGCCACACCTCCCGCATCTGACATCAGAGGCAGGGGGCGTGGCTAGAGGTGGCTGCTGGCCGCAGGCTGAACTGGGGCCTCCCTACACCACTGATCTGCATCCCTCTAGCACAGTACTGTCTGCTCTGGCTGGCAGCAGCTGTCCCAGGTTCCAGACTGGGTCCTCCTCCAGGGATGTCCGGGATTGGATCTGGGACCTTCTGCGTGCCAAGCAGGTGCCCTAACACTGTGCCACCGACCTGCGTCCCCATCCCAAATGGAAAGGATTCGGCCATCAGACCGTTGGTCTGATTTAGCTCAGGGTTGCCATCACTGACTGGCAGCGGCTCGCCAGGGTTTTGGACAGGGCTCTTTCCCAGGCCTGCCGGGAGATGCTGCCAGGGATTGAACCTCTGGCCTGCAAGGGGAGTGGGGATAAAGAACGCGTCGTAACACCCAGAAAGCTGTAAGTGCCACAAGGCTATCCCATCTCTAGGAGGATAGAGGACGTTGCTGAAAATCACTAAAAGCATCCACCCCCCCAGGGCTGGGCTGCGGGGAGAGCTGGTCTTGTGGTAGCGAGCATGGATTGGCCCCTTGGCTAAGCAGGGTCCACCCTGGTTTGCATTTGAATGGGGGACTACATGTGTGAGCATTGCAAGATATCCCCCTTCGGGGATGGGGCCGCTCTGGGAAGAGGATCTGCCTGCTTGTGTGCAGACAGTTCCGAGTTCATAGGGACATAGGAAGCTGCCTTCTACTGAGTCAGACCCTTGGTCCACCTAGCTCAGTATTGTCTTCACAGGCTGGCAGCAACTTATCAAAGGCTGCAGGCAGGAATCTCTCGAGGCCCTACCTTGGAGATGCTGCCAGGGAGGGAACTTGGAACCTTCTACATGCAAGCACCAGCACAGCCCCATCCCTTAAGGGCCACATCTTACAGTGCTCTCATGCAGTCTCACATTTGTATGTAAACCAGGTTTACATACCCAGCTTACACCAGTCATGCTTGCTACCACAAGATCAGCTCTCCTGCCCCCGGACCATTCCCTCCCTCGGGATGCCTTCCTCCCTGGCAGCATCTCCAAGATCGGGCTGAGAGAGGCTCCGTCCTGCCTGCAACCTGGGAGAAGCCGCTGCCAGTCTGGGTAGACAATCCTGAGCGAGCTGGACCAATGGTCTGACTCAGTATATGGCAGCTTCCTATGGTACCCCTGGGCAAAATCTGTGGGCCTGGCTCGTAAATTAGAAAGAAAGGACACACTGTGTGCTAATAGTCATGTGTCATCTGTCCCTCGATTCTTGTGCTGGGATATGTGCCAGAATTCTCTGTGGTGTTAAACACAAGCTTTGTGGCAACAGATTCTCAGGAGCCGAGGGTGTGGGGCCATCACCTTTGGAGCCACCGTTCGGCTAGCAATGCCAAAATTTCTCTCCCCCCCCCGCCCCTGCTTTTTTCTGCTCCCAATTTACCAGCATATTTTCATTCACAGGATGCCGATTTGCTTGGAGCAGGCGGCAAGGACATGCCCATGGTTTATGTCACAACCATCTTGGTAAGGAACCCAGGTTCTCCCTATTCTAGAACAGGGATATCATCCTTGAGTCTGCAGATGTTTGGGGACTACAACTCCCATCATCCACAATTGCATTTGCTGCCATTTCTAGAAATCTGGCAGACAGAATTGCAGCTGAAAATGTAGGAGGTTAGATGGATGTCTAGATTTTTCTTGGCGTTGCTAAGCACATCCACACCTTTCTAAATTTGGGGGTCTTGGCAACAGGCTGGACTTGGGTGCACAGATTGGGGATATTTTGCCATTTTTCAGAAATCTGGCAGACAAAATCATGGCTGCAAATATAGAAGGGACGGAAATAAATGGGAGGTTTTTCTTGGGACTACTAAACCCATTGACATGGATGACGCAAGAGCACTTACAGCATTTTGGGAGCTTAGCAATGTGCTGATTGGGGTGCACAAACTTTGGGTATTCCCCCCCCCCCGAAAGTTGCCAGCAAAATCATGCCTGAAAACTACAGAAGTGCTGGGAACAGCTGGGAGATTTTTCCTTGCGGTTTTTAAGCACATCCATGTCTTCAAATCAAGTGCACTTCCAACTTTTTGAGAGCCCAACATTCTTATTTTGGGGTGCAAAGTTTGGGTATTTTGGCAACGTTCCAAAATCTGGCAGACAAAACCCTGACTCGAGAAATGGCCCGAAGATTTTTCTCGCAGCTGTTAAGGACATCCACAGCCACGAATCGGGGTCTGTTACAGAATGTTGGGAGCCTCAGAACTTGCTCCTTTTGGTGCACAATACTGGGGTTGTGTTTGAGGTTTTTCCAACAGCTGAAAAAGCGGTTGAAGGCAAGGAGGCCTGGTGCCAAACATGTATGCGTGGCTCTGACCTTTTAGCTCCTTTTCTGTAGGAAGATCCCTACGTGATGGCCAGAGACACCGAACTCGAGGGCTACTGCATTGACCTGCTGGAGAAGCTCTCAGAAATGCTGCACTTCCGGTACAAGGTGGGCGTCGTCAAGGACGGGAAATATGGAGCCCTGAGCCCCAACGGGAATTGGTCGGGGATGATCGGCGAGGTTGTGAGAAAGGTTTGTGTGCAACAAATTTTATTATTGATTGATTTGATTTGTATACCGCCCTTCCAAAATGGCTCAGGGCGGTTTACTATCAATTTTCCTGGATCTTAGGGGTGTGGAGCACCAGCTCAGGCTGCGGGTGGCCTTTGTCTGAGGATGATGGGAATTGTAGTCAACAACATCTGAGAATCCCTCTTCCAGGAAATACTGGCCCTGAGGTTTGCAGAGCAATTTCTCCCAGATCATTCCCTGTGTGTCTTTTCTGAATGACTCTCAGGAAATCATCTGGGATAAATGTCTCCGCAAACCTGAGTACCCGTGTTTCCTAGAAGAGGGATTGCCAGATGTTGTTGACTACAACTCCCACCATCCCCAGCCAAAGGCCATTGCAGCTGGGGATGCTGGGAATTGTAGTCAACAACATCTGGGAATCCTTATCACAGGGATTTGATGGGAAGAGAGCTGGTCTTGTGGTAGCAAGCATGACTTGTCCCCTTAAGCTAAGCAGGATCTGCCCTGGTTGCATGTGAAAGGGAGACTAGAAGTGTGAGCGCTGTAAGATATTCCCCTTAGGGGATGGAGCCGCTCTGGGAAGAGCATCTAGGCTCCAAGTTCCCTCCCTGGCAGCATCTCCAAGTCAGGGCTGAGAGAGATTCCTGCCTGCAACCTTGGAGAAGCTGCTGTCAGTCTGTGTAGACAATACCAAGGGTCTGACTCAGTATATGGCAGCTTCCTATGGAACACTACTGAGTACCCAGAATTCCTTGGGGTGGGTGGGAAGCCCTAATGCCGAAGTGGAATGGACCTGATTTTGAGGGTGGATGCACTCAGAGGATATCCTGTCTCAGGCCAACATCCTGGTCTTTGGCCAAGCAGCAGTCTTCCTTCTATCATGGATCCCCAGATGGGGTTGACTACAACTCCCAGCATCCCCAGCTATTGTGGCCTTTGGCTGGGAATTCTGGGAGCTGTAGTCAACAACATTTGGGGGTTCCTGTTAGAGGGAACACTGTCAAACAGTCTCTTCCATGACATCATTAAGAGTACAGTAGGCCACAAAAGGGTGGGAGAGACCTTACCTTTCTCTTCCATCCCATCTCCACCCCACCAGTGAGGTGCACTTTGTTAGAAAATGATACGAAGGCTGAAACTTACATCCCCAGATTTCCTCCAAGGTCCTCTCCTCATTTTATGCTCACAACAACCTTGTAGGCTAGGAGGTTGAGATGGGCCATGGTGAGCCTCATTGAAGCTTCTCCGTTCTAGTTGGATGCACTAACCACTACACCACCATGCCACTTTACCAGTTTTGTCCTCAGGTTAACAGTACCCATAATCTCAGCTTGGCTGGCAGATCGGTTTCAGGGGGTGGGGATGAGAGAAATCAGTGCGGCTGTGGTTCTGTCCACCAGGTACCCACTTGTATGATTCCATGACTGTATAATTTTTTAAAAAACCAACTTTAGAACCCCCCAAACCAGCTCAAATTTGAGCCGAGCTGGGGTTCTGTTCAGGGGCGCACAAAACTGAGCATGCCCGGTTGGGTTCAAGCCCGGTTCGGACTTGAACTGGGCAAACCGGTTTTGTGCCCACCACTCTGGGCTCCTTGGAGGATGAGTGGGATAGAAATGGAAACCTAAATAAAAAGCAGCAAGCAACAAGTGCCATTGTTCAGCTCAGAATGGAAACCGAGGACGGAGCGACAGGTGTGTCAAAGTTGACATCATGAAGTCAAGTTGACATCATGAAGTGTGTCAAAGTTGACATCATGAAGTCAAGTTGACATCATGAAGTGTGTCAAAGTTGACATCATGAAGTCAAGTTGACATCATGAAGTGTGTCAAAGTTGACATCATGAAGTCAAGTTGACATCATGATGATGTCAAACCCGTTGACAGAAGCAACCTCGTTTTCCTCTCCCGGCAGGAAGCGGACCTTGCCGTCGCCCCGTTGACCATTACGTCGGTAAGAGAAGACGCCGTCGACTTCACCCAGCCCTTCCTGCACATGGGCATCGGCATCTTGCTGGAGAAGGACTCGGCCTCCGAGGACGCCTCCCTCTTCCACTTCCTGTCCCCCTTCAGCAAGGAGACCTGGGTGGGCGTCCTCGTGGCCTACCTGCTTTCCAGCCTCTGCTTGTTCCTGGCCGCCAGGTGAAAATCTTTCTGATTGAAATGACTCTTTATTTCTCAGGTGATTGCTTATCATGGTGCGCATGTAGTCGAGCAGCCAGGCCCCCAAATTTTGGGCATGGGGGAGAAATGCTCATCATGATTTTTGGCAGCGTCTGTCCTCTTGGAGATGGAAGAGAGGTGATCGCATTGTTACGCTTCCAGCGTTCTCTGTGTTATCGCCCCTTCTTTCTCCCTACCCCCCTGTGATTAATATGGTAAAATCCCGAGTCCTTTTTGCACAGAGGAAAAGCTTCCTTGGGGTTGGGCTCACAATGAACAAATCGTTGTACGCTCCCCAGGGGGAAATCTTTGGAGAATGTTCCTGCCCGTTTTCATTCCTCCGACGACATCGATCAACTTTTTACAGCCGTCGTTTTACAGCTTTTAGAGGCTTTTAATAGACCATTGCAAATTTGGCCACTGCAGATGGTCAGACATTACAAACCGTCTTTGAACACACCAGAAGAAAAAGTCACATCTTTTCCAGCTCTAGGGGTGGAGACCTTGTTTGAAATCACAATGAGCATTCTTCCCCCACAGATGATACGGTCACCCCCAGCTGGCTCAGGTACTGAAGAGGCCAAGGGTGGACAGCCTGAGGTCACGTTGCAGCTGGGGATGATGGGAATTGTAATCCAACAACAGCCAGAGAACCTCGGTGGGCTGCCCCAGCATTAGCCTGACATCTGTTTGTTAGTTAGTTAGTTTGTTTTTATTTGTCCGAATCCATGCATCATGTCTTTACCTGAAAGGTAATTTCCAACATGGTTTCATGACTTAAGTTTTTTTGGGGGGAACTTTGCACTGACTCCATTTTGCCCCAGCTGAAACGGTTTCATCCTGGTTAGGATCGTCAGTATTTTTAGAGTTATGATTAGGATCAAATTTTTAGGATCAAGTTTTTCCGAGCAAGTTCACATTCAGAGATACATTTTTTTAGGATCAATGTTTTGGAGTTATGATTAGGATCAAGTTTTTAAGAGACCAAGTTTAGATAAATAGATAAACTTTATTACAATCGTAGATCAGACTGAAGTTCAAGTTGAGAGATACGTTTTTTAAGGATCAGGTTTTTAGAGATCAAGTTCAAGTTGAGAGAGAAGTTTTTTAGGATCAGTTTTGTAGAGTTATGATTAGGAGCAAGTTTTTAAGAGATCAGGTTTAGATAAATAGATAAACTTTATTACAATCGTAGATCAGACTGAAGTTCAAGTTTAGAGATACGTTTTTTTAAGGATCAAGTTTTTAGAGATCAAGTTCAAGTTGAGAGAGAAGTTTTTTAGGATCAGTTTTGTAGAGTTATGATTAGGATCAGGTTTTTAAGAGATCAAGTTCAAGTTGAGAGATTCGTTTTTTTAGGATCAAGTTTTCCTAGCGTTATGATTATGATTTTTCAAGTTTAGAGATAAGCTTTTCCGGACCAAGTTCTTAGGGTCACGTTTTTAGAGTTGTGATTCCTACTTGGAATCCTAGAGTTGGAAGGACTTTGGATTTAGCCATCCAGCTTCCGTCTGAAAACTTCTAGAGAAGGAGAGCCCACAAGGCTTCTACAGTCTAACTGCTCTTATCGTTTTATTCTGTTTAAAAAAAAACACCCAACCTTGGAAATGAATTTGAAAAGTGAGTGGATGAAAAAACAGGAAATGACAATGACTTCGAATGAAAATCAATAAGAAAACATGGGGGGGTGGGGATGAAAATAATTTCATGCACACGCCTAAATAGGCTTTGGGGGCTGACGGGAGCTTTAATTGGTGTAATTAGATGTATTTCTTCTGGTGTGCTACTAACTCTCTTGCGGCTTCAAAACAGCCACGCAAGGTCTAGAACCGGCCAATTTTAATCCAAGGGCGGTGGGTGACGGGGCTGTTTTTCCTTCTCCCCAGAATGAGTCCCTGCGAGTGGGACGGAAATGAAGACACCCATTTCACATTCCTGAACAGTCTCTGGTTTGGAGCTGGGGCTCTCACTCTGCAAGGTACGTGGTGGCGAGATCAAGGTCTTCACCCCCAGGATTCCCACTATGGCAGGGCGGCGCAACTTGGGCCCTCCTGCAGATGTCGGACTACAACTCCCATGGTCCATTACAATTGCGGGGGTGATGGGTATTGTAGTCCCACAACTGCGGGAGGACCCACGTTCGAAAGCCCTGCACTCTAGCAAGCAACGCTCTTGCGAAGAACTCCAAAGGAGGCAGGAACTGAAATGTCTCCAAAGTGCACATTGGAGGGAAATATCCTTCAAGGAGAAACTGTCATTTGAAGAAGCATTTCAGGGTTCTTCCCAAGGAGAAACTCACATTTAAAGAGGATTTTGGGATTCTTCCACCCAAGGAGTGTGGTGTAGTGGTTAGAGTGTCAGACTAGGAGTGGGGGGACCCGTGTTGCAATCCCCGTCCAGCCATGAAACTCCCCGGGTGACTCCAGGCCTGTCACGTTTCTCAGCCTAACCTACCTCGCAGGGTTGTGGTGGTAAGGATCAACATAACCATGTAGTCCTTGGAGGAAGAGTGGGTTATATATGTTGTAAGTAAGCAAGGAAATAAATAAGGAGAAGCAAGGGGAGAACTTCCCACATCCCTGGCTAACCCAGCCTTTCCTCCTCCTTGCTCACGTGAATCCAAGCCATTTGATGGCGTCTACTCTAGGTGAGCATGCTTAGTATTTGAGTCAGTTGTAATGTCCAGTCCATGCCCTGCAGAGATCCAGGAATAGAGGAACAGGAGGTGAAGCTGTCTGCCATGGAGAAGTCGAATTAAAAACCAGCACCCTTTTAGGCACCCTTGATATCAGTGTCCCCTGTAATTGGGATTCCCAGGTGGTATTGGATACAACTCCCAGAATTCCCAGGTGGAAAGGGCTTTGGTTGTGGACGCTGGGAGTTGTAGTCAACACCCCCAGGAATCCCTGTTATCCTTGAATGGTTATTAAAGGTAAAGGTAAAGTGTGCCGTCGAGTCGATTTCGACTCCAGGCGACCACAGAGTCCTGTGGTTGTCTTTGGTAGGATACGGGAGGGGTTGACCATTACCTCCTCCCATGCAGTATGAGTTGATGCCTTTCAGCATCTTCCTCTATCGCTGCTGCCCGATAGAATACCGGCGGGGATTTGAACCGGCAACCTTCTGGTTGTTAGTCAAGCATTTCTCCGCTGTGCCACTTAAGGTGACGGGAATGGTTATGAGAGATGTGCAAAAGCTTTGAATCCATTTGAATCTGAGTTGAATTCAAATCCATTCGACTTGCATCCGCGTGCGCAGAATGGGATTTGTTGGCACCCGGGTGATTTCAAATCAATTTCGCAATAGAATTCAATAGGTGAATTCAATTCGAATCGAATCGAACCAACCCCATTCTGTGCGAGCCTGCATTCCCGAATCAAATCTTTTGTAAAATGTAAAGATTAACTGGTCTATGACCGTAATAAACGTTATCTATCTATCTGTTCTGTGCCAGCCGATCCAAGTCACTCTTTCTGATGCGTTCCGGCTGACCCCTCTCGCTTTGTCCCGGCAGGCGCGGTGCCTCGGCCGAAGTCTCTCTCCGTACGGCTCATTTCCGCCATCTGGTGGCTGTTCAGTATCGTGCTGCTCGCGGCGTACATCGCTGGCTTCAGCTTTGTGCTGGAGTCTGGCTCGGAGCAACTGTCCATCCAGAACTTCGAAGACCTGGTGAAGCAGAGGCAGCTGGAGTTTGGGACCATGGAGGGCTCCTCCACCCTCCAGTACTTCAAGGTTAGAGCGGTTCGGTTTTGCCAGCAGGCCCAGAAATCGGAGGGCTGGCAGGCACACAAGCTCACAACCTCGTCTCCTGGAGGATGTATCCATTGGGGGATAGAGTGTTGGGCTAGGTGTGGGGAGATCTGAGTTTTTATAATATAATAATAATAAACTAATAATAATAATAATACATATACTTAATTTTTATAATACTTAAAAGAACTTTTAATTTGAAACTTATCTCTGATTGTGGTTTTAGAGTCTGGACTTTTAACTTCTTTAATTTGGTTGGTTTTATTAGTTTTATCTTACATTGCATCTATTTTATTGTTGTGAGCTGCCCAGGGCCAGTCGTATACTGGAGGGGCAGGGGATAAATATTTTCAATAAATAAATTCAACCCCATCCCAACTGGCCATGAAACTCCCTGAGTGACTTTACTCTGGAAAGCACTATGTTGCATTAACCGTGCTTAATTGACTTAACTTCAATACAGTTAATTAAATCACAGTCAACTGAATTAACTATTAATTGATGTAATTAAAATACAGTTAATTACATGAACTTAAATACTTGATACTGTATTTCCCGGGATCCAAGATTAGGTCGTCCCCCCCCAAGTTTTTTGATTTTAGAAATCAGGGGGTCATCTTAAATTCAGAGTTGTCTTGTATTTGGGTAAATATGGTATCTGGAACAGGGCGCCTTTTCAAGTGGAGGCACTATTCTATTTAGCATGGGGAGAGCAACCCTTTTGTGTGTTTTTTTAGCTTCTGCATGCAAAACAGGGGCCGACCCCTGAGTTATTGAACTTCCCCATAACAACAGACCAAAGTGAAAATGCAGCTTCATACTGAGTCAGACCCTTGGTTCATCTAGCTCAGTATTGCCAGCACTAGCTGGCAGTAGTTCTCTAGGGCTTCAGACAGGGATCTTCTCCAGCCCCCCTCCCCCCCCGGAGATATGGGGGATTGAACCTGGTACCTTCGACAGGCAACGCAGGTGCTCTGAGTTGTGCTTCAAATCCGGCTGGTGGACACTGGCCGTTTTCACCTTACCAGTTCCAGAGCTCTGGCCCCAGGAGGAAGCTGCCATATCCTGAGTCAGACCATTGGTTTATCTAGCTCAGTATTATCTACACAGACCGGCAGCGGCTTCTCCAAGGATTTACTTTAACTTACTACTTACTTTCCTACTTACTCTCCAAGTAAGTAAGGTAAAGTGTGCCATTGAGTTGATTTAGACTCCTGGCGCCCACGGAGCCCTGTGGTTGTCTTTGGTAGAATACAGGAGGGGTTGACCATTGCTGCCTCCCGCGCAGTATGAGATGATGCCTTTCAGCATCTTCCTCTATCGCTGCTGCCCAATATAGGTGTTTCCTATAGTCTTTGGGAAACATACCAGCGGGGATTTGAACCGGCAACCTTCTGCTTGTGAGTCAAGCATTTCCCCGCTGCGCGACTCCTGTTCAACGCTGACTTCCCGCTGAATGTGTGAAATGGTCTCCGTTGCAGAGCATTTTGAGTTTCAGATGAGCGTAAGAGTCCTCAGTGTTGGATCTGGCACGGCACATTCACACATGCAAGTGACCTGCAGGTCTGAACGGGCCTTTCTGTGTGCCAGCACCAAGCGCTTTTGCAAGGGGGGGCGGTCTGACTGTGCCTGGGATGTTGTGCCTCCAGAACTCCAAGAACCCCATCCAGCAGCTGGTCTACGACTCCATGAACAAGAAGAAGGACACCGTGCTGGCCAAGAACTACCAGGAGGCCATCCAGCGGGTGCTGGATTCCAACTACGCTTTCATCGGCGAATCTGTCTCTCAGGACCTGGCAGTCGCCAGGCACTGTAACCTGGTCCGGTCCCCAGAAGTCCTCGGGGCCAGGGGGTTTGGCATCGCCACACCAAAAGGTAGGAGACCCAGTTCCAGGGATGTTTCCGAACGGCCTCTTAATGGCCTTTGTGCTGCCATTCTGTCTTCCATTACATAGGTAGCTGCCATCTACTGAGTCAGACCCTTGGTCCATCTAGCTCAGTATTGTCTACCCAGACTGGCAGCGGCTTCTCCAAGGCTGCAGGCAGGAGTCTCTCTCAGCCCTACCATGGAGATGCTGCCAGGGAGGGAACCTGGGACCTAGATGCTCTTCCCGGAGCAGCTCTATCCCCTGAGGAGAAGATCTTCCAGTGCTCACAGTTCTAGTCTCCCTTTATGCAACCAGGGTGGACCCTGCTTAGCTAAGGGGACAGGTCATGCTTGCTGCCACAAGACCTTATTACCTGAGGGCTATATGCCCACAGAATGTTGTACACATAGGAACATAGGAAGCTGCCTCCTACCGAGTCAGGGCCTTGGTCCATCTAGCTCAGTATTGTCTACACTGACTGGCAGCAGCTCTCCAAGGTTTCAGGCAGGAGTCCTTCCCGGGCCTACCATGAGATGCCGCCAAGGAGGGAACCTGGGACCTTCTGCATGCAGATGCTCTTCCCAGAGAGGCCCCATCCCCTAAGGGGAATATCGTATGGTGCTCACATATGTAGCCTCCCATCCAAATGCAAACCAAGGCAAACCCTGCTGAGCAAAGGGGACAATTTGTGCTTGCTACCACAAGACCGGCTCTCCACTTCGAGAAATATTGATCCAGTGTGGCGTTTAGCTCCATTGCCCTCCTCCCCGAAGGGGTACAGAAGGCGTCCCTCTAAGTTGGTTCGGCCAAGAACACCCCACCCTTTTACCATCTTCTCCGCAGGGTCCCCCTGGACTAACCAGTTGTCCGTTGCGATCCTGAAACTCGGTGAATCCGGCGACCTCGACTACCTCCGCAGCAAGTGGTGGGAAAGCCGCTGTTCCCAGGAAGATCACGACCGGTGGACCCCACTGAAGCCCCAAGCCCTGGGCGGCATCTTCCTTATCCTCGCCTTGGGCCTCGCCTTGGGGATGGTGATTGCCATGGTGGAACTATCCAAAAAAAGCCGACACACTGCCGAACAGGAGAAGGTGAGCCACGCATCGGGATCTCTTGGTCCCGTTTCTGTTAGTGCCATGCCTGTTGTCATGACGGGTGGGAGAAGATTCCATATGCCTTCCTGTCTCTACACCAGGGATTCTCAACGTGTGGGTCCCCAGATGTAATTGGACTTCAACTCCCATAATTCCCAACCAAAGGCCACTGGGGCTGTGGATTATGGGAGTTGAAGTCCAATAACATCTGGGGACCCACACGTTGAGAAACTCTGCTCTACACAGAGCCACTAGAGAGGCATGTGTAAGATCTTGGCTTCTAGCTCAGGCTTTTATAGGATTGCCTCTACTGCTGCTGCTACGTATTTTTTTTTTACTATATTGTGCTTTAAAAAGAGATTTTTAATCTGATCTGTATGTTTATATTCTAGCGTAATATTTCAATTGTGTCATTTTATAGTCTTGTTTTAACTTTTGTGTGAACCACCTTGAGATTGTTTTAATGAAAGGTGGTATAGAAATTTAACCATCAATCATGTGTCTATATATTGGGGTCTCTGCATGCACACGCAAGTGTCTGCCTGTGCGCGCGCGTGTGTGTGTGTGTGTGTGTGTGTACACACACACACACACACACACACACACACCAACCTGCACATATTTGGACGAGTATACCCTCTAACAGGGATTCCCAGATCTCGTTGACTACAACTCCCAGAATCCCCAGCTGCTTTTGCTTGGGGATTCTGGGAACTGTAGTCCACAGCATCTGGGGATCCCTGTGAGAGGAAACACCAGTATGGACCATTCACACACCCCATCCATGTCTGTCTATGCCAGGCCTGCTCAACCTTGCCCCCCTAGCTGTTTTTGGACTAGGTAAAGGTAAGGCTGTGCCCTGGCGACCACAGAGCCTTGTGGTTGTCTTTGGTGGAATACAGGAGGGGTTGACCATTGCCTCCTCCCGCACAGGATGAGATGATGCCTTTCAGCATCTTCCTCTATTGCTGCTGCCCGACAGAGGTGTTTCCCATAGGCTGGGAAACAGACCAGCGGGGATTCGAACTGGCAACCTCCGACTCGCTAGTCAAGTCATTTCCCCGCTGCTCTGCTAACGCCCCATCCACCTCTCTCTTGCCACAGAAATCCTGCTGCGCTGTTTTCACGGAGGAGCTGAGCCAACGCTTTCGAACGAGGGGGAACCCCAAGCCGGAGCACGCGGGGAAGCCGAAGCCATGAGATGGCGGGAGGGGAACAGACGGCCCCACGTTCACGAACTCTTCTTTTCACCCCACTGCACGGCGATGTTCGGTGCGTCTGTGGCAGTCTAGTGTAGCTTCCTTGTAATAACACGAGCCTACCGACACACCCCCTGCGTAACCTTGCGGATGACTGAAGAGTTCAAGGAATGGCGAAGGTCCCCGTTCCGGATTCTAACCCGCCTAGTTCTCCCGATTGCTTCAGGCCACGTTTCCTGCAAACTGCAGCTGTAGGAAGTGGGCAAAGCTTATTCCGAAGCTTAATAAAAGCTATGCAAACCACTAGCTAACTGTGTTGTGACTCCTTGATTTATAGACGGTCCAGGACACCAGCTGTGCATATGGCAAGTCCACGGCAGGATTCAGCTTCCAGAGGTTTTCTTTTAAACAATCAAGTTTCTAGTCCTTAGCCTCACAAAAGCATTTGGGCCATACCTACTGAAATCTCAGCATCCAGGGGCCTGGCTGGGAAATCTTTCCTTGGGGAGGCATTTCAGTTGCTTCAGGTGCCCCTTTATCTTCTCTCACGATTGGCAGAAACGAAATACCGTAATATTTGGCAGAAACGCCACATTGGCAGAAAATGCTGCCAGAAAAAGGCGGGGGGGGGGCTGTTCCTGGTACCCAACTTATGTATCTTTTTAGAGTGTGAGCCCTTTAGGAAAGTTCACTTAAAAACTATTGCCCCTTTGACCCATTGCCCCTTTGACCCATTGCCCCTTTGACCCATTGCCCCTTTGACCCATTGCCCCATTGACCCAGTGCCCCATTGCCCCTTTGACCCAGTGCCCCATTGCCCCATTGCCCCTTTGACCCAGTGCCCCATTGCCCCTTTGACCCAGTGCCCCATTGCCCCTTTGACCCAGTGCCCCATTGCCCCTTTGACCCAGTGCCCCATTGCCCCTTTGACCCAGTGCCCCATTGCCCCTTTGACCCAGTGCCCCATTGCCCCTTCGACCCATTGCCCCGTTAAGGATTTGATGCCCAGTGCAGTTCGTGTCTAATCCCAACTAATTTGAATTTCAATAAGAGAAATTTCCTGTAGAACAGAGCCTGCTGAGGAGTGAATATAGATTTTGCAGTTCAGTCACTGCCTGCTTTTAGTAATTATTGATAAGCTGGCGATGCTATGTGCACAGTGTTGTGGTTGCCACTGGCTTGGTGGTGACCCAGGACCAGGCTTTAGAACAAGGTCCAGGCTTAAATAAGAGCATCTCCTTCTGTTTTCAAGAAGACCCTCAAGACCCTCCTGTTCTCTCTGGCTTTTAATTAGAAATAATTTTAATCATTTTAAAAACTTGATTACCCTAGAGATATACATATAAGGTGATATAAAAATATGACTAATAATAAATAATATTGACTAAGCAATTCTTCCACCAGGACGTATTTGTTACATAAAAATAGAATACTGGATGTTACAAGTTAAAACAAAACCAGTTTCAGTGTAAAAACTACATCGTCAGTTGCTTATCAAACCAAGTATCACAGCAGTGCTTAAATTCCTTTCTCTCAAGATAAGCAGTAGGCAGCTGGTATATTGCTCCATTTCTTCCCTGCCTTCTGCTTATCTCGAGAGAAAGGAATTTAAGCACTGCTGTGATACTTGGTTTGATAAGCAACTGACGATGGAGTTTTTACACTGAAACTGGTTTTGTTTTAACTTGTAACATCTGGTGTTTTATTTTTGCCTAACAAAGAGGTCTGGGTGGAAGTATTGATTTAATCATTAATAAACATTAAGCTTTTAATCTGTTTCATAGCTGCCTGTTCGGTAAGCCTCAGCTGCTTCTCCTTCAACTTTCCCAAGCAAACTTCTTCCAGAGCCATTCAAACCCTTTGGAGAAAAACACTTCACGAGTCCAAAAAACAGGCAGAGTCTGGTTCCTTTCAGCTGTGTAAAACTCTATTTGGTTTGAGCCAAGCCAATGGCTGGTGTATATTTCGGCCAAAATATAAAAAGAGATTTCATTGACATTTAAATATTTCAATACGAATGTCTCACGGAACCAAAAAAAAAAAAAAAAAGTCTCTTCCCATCACAAATACTGCAGCATTAAAATAAACACTTAAGAGGTGTATTTATATATAGATAGATATATATAAACGCATCATATTGTTGCTTCCTTTTCTTAAGTCACAAAAGCACAATATAAATACGGAATCTTGTGTGAACTCATTTCCCCTGTGGTAATAAAAATACATTCTTTACAATTAAAGTCGAACTAGTGCAAGTCCTTTGTGGGCAGCCCACCCCCAACGCTGCCGGTGCTCACCCCCTTGAAGTCCCTTCGCCGCCGCTTCATTCGAGGGGCACCTCGTACTTGAAGATGACGCTGAAGAGTTTCCCGCCCAGGCGGTCGGCCAGCCAGGAGTTCTTGATGACGGCCAGCTTGAGGCTCTCGCACTGGAGCGCTGCATAGTAGTTGGTGTGGATGGCCCGCCCCATCCCTTCGATGAGGACCAGGTCCGTCTTCCGCTCCCGGACCAGGCCGGCCAGACCTTTGTCCAGGCGGCTGCAAAGAGAAGTGGAGATTGCGGAGGAAAACCATCTTTCGTTTCGGTATTAAAGCCCTACTCACCTCTACCTTAGGAGGTCCATTAGGCTGACAGATAGGAGGCGAGCTGGTCTCGTGGGGTCAAGCATGGACTGCCTCCTTTGCTAAGCAGGGCCCACCCTGGTCTGCATTTGAATGGGAGACTACATGTGAGCTGTGTGAGATATTCCCCTTAGGAGATGGGGCCGTAGCTCAATGGCAGAGCATCTGGAGGTCCCAGATTCCCCGCTTGCCATCTCCAGAAAGGGCTGAGAGAGACTCCTGCCTGCAACCTGGGAGAAGCCGCTGCCAGTCTGTGTGGACAGTCCTGAGTTAGATGGACCAAAGGTCTGACTCCGTATAAGGCAGCTTCCTAGGTTCCACATGCCTATTAACTAGGTAGGACAGCCCTCAAAACGAGTCAGATTGCTTTAGAGCCGAGAGAAATGCACACTGCCCCCTTGTGGACGATCTTTCCACATGCAGGCACAGTTCTAGAAGGTAGGGATGTGCAAACAGGTTAGACTGTTTGGGGTTGAATGGAACCACCCCGTTTGGTCCGAACCGGGTGGGTTGGTTCCGAGGGCGTGCCGGTCCGAACTGGCCCGGTCGGGTTCGAGTCTGGTCCAGATTCGAACCGAACCGGGCCAGCCGGTTCCATGCCCTACTAGAAGGAAATTCTCTATCTACAGAACAACAACAACAACAAAAGAGTACTGTGCCAAGCATACAAACTTCTTACCTGAGGTCCAGGCATGGTGAACTTGAGCCCGTCTGTACCAAAAGCAGCTTCTCTTCCTTCAAGGCAGATCTAAAAAGGAGGGAAACTGAGAATTCTAAGATGGCCATCCTGGTGCATGTGCCAGTCCTGGTCTTAAAGACGGAACATTTCTTAAATGCTACACAATGTCTCGAAAGCTACCATCATCACCACACTAACATTCTGGTTTGTTATGCCAAGATATTAAAGTGATGCTGCATTTTAAAAAGCAAAATGCAAACACCATGGTTATTTATGCATATGGGATATAAAGTGTGTGTGTGTGTATTTTGTGCCGAGACAGAAAGATGTTGGTAGAAGATCTGGCACGTAGCAACATGGGGGGGAAAATGTGTTAAAGAACCGCTTGAGCAAAATGAGTATTTTGACACATTGGTTTTCTTTAAACTTTAGCTAAGGGATTGCAAAATACTGGAACAGGAAATATAGCAATATTTTGCAACACAGATCTTCCAAGCTACAACTGTAATTAATTATTAGAAATATTTATCACCAGAATGTTGTTTGGATTAGGTATTTCTAGGGCTAAATCTGCCTGGATATGGAGGTTTATGTTAAACGACATGGCTGAGATTGTTTTCTGGCAAGTATTTCATGTCAGTCTATTAATTTGCAACAGATTTAGTCAACCTTAAGAACATTTTAAGATGACTTTTAATCTTAAGAATTGTCTTTTATAATTCTTAAGAATATTTTTACCAGATTTTGCAGCCATAGATCAGCTTTGATCCCAAAACATTTCATTTAGTCTTCATGGGTTAAGTATTTTGTTAGATTCAGATGCCATCTTTTCACCTCTTAAGGGCCTGTGTAGTGATTAGAGTGTTGGGCTACTACCAGGGAGACCCGAGTTCAAATCCTTGTTGAGCCCCAAAGCTCACTAGGGGATTCTGGGCCAGTCACTCACCTCCCAGACTAACTTACCCCATAGGGTTGTTGTGAGAACAAACATAACCATGGACACAGCTCTGGGCTCATTGGAGGAAGAGCAGGATATAAAGGTAGTAAATAAATACCACCCAGCATAGCATAGTGGATAGAGTGTTGGACTAGGACTGGGAAGACCCGAGTTCGAATCCCCATTCAACCATGAAACTCACTGGGTGACTCGGGGCCAGTCATGCATCTCTCAGCCTAACCTACCTCACAGGGTTGTTGTGAGGATAAACATAACCATGTACTCAAGTACATGTGTCGAGTACCATGTACTCTGAGCATGTACCATGTACTCTGAGCATGTACCATGTACTCTGGTACCATGTACTCTGATAACCATGTACTCTGAGCTCCTCCAAGGAAAAGCGGGATATACAGGTGAAACTCGGAAAATTAGAATATCGTGCAAAAGTCCATTAATTTCAGTAATGCAAATTAAAAGGTGAAACTGATATATGAGACAGACGCATTACATGCAAAGCGAGATAAGTCAAGCCTTAATTTGTTATAATTGTGATGATCATGGCGTACAGCTCATGAAAACCCCAAATCCACAATCCCAGAAAATTGGAATATTACATGGAACCAAGAAGACAAGGATTGAAGAATAGAACAATATCGGACCTCCGAAAAGCATACAGTGTACTGTGCTTGATTGGCCAGCAAACCCGCCTGACCTGACCTCATAGAGAATCTATGGGGCATTGCCAAGAGAAGGATGAGAGACATGAGACCAAACAATGCAGAATTGCTGAAGGCCGTTAATGAAGCATCCTGGTCTTCCATAATACCTCATCAGTGCCACAGGCTGATAGCATCCATGCCACGCCGCATTGAGGCAGTAATTGCTGCAAAAGGGGCCCAAACCAAGTACTGAATACATATGCATGCTTATACTTTTCAGAGGTCCAATATTGTTCTATTCTACAATCCTTGTCTTCTTGGTTCCATGTAATATTCTAATTTTCTGGGATTGTGGATTTGGGGTTTTCATGAGCTGTACGCCATGATCATCACAATTATAACAAATTAAGGCTTGACTTATCTCGCTTTGCATGTAATGCGTCTGTCTCATATATCAGTTTCACCTTTTCATTTGCATTACTGAAATTAATGGACTTTTGCACGATATTCTCATTTTCCGAGTTTCACCTGTAAGCGTACAAACAAACACAAAACACAAAAAAACAAACAGCATGCCAGTTTGAAAACATCATCAAATAATTCCACATGGATTCTGAACATTCCCTCCCAATAAGCCAGAGATGCTTTCGCCTTCACAGCAAGTCCTTTCACTTACCGGATGACTGGATCCACAGCTGCTATCCTCTCCGTGACAATCAGGGACTCGCTGTAGGTCACGTCGTTCAGAGCCGGCCCGGAGTTACAAGCCAGGATCACCTGCAGCAGAGCAAGGGGCAGGGGCCGTTAGGGTCGAGAGACACTCACGGCTGTCCGGGGATATTCTCGAGGTCTCCCCAAACAGAAAAGCTGGTAAGTTTCAGATAGTTACAAAATGTGTTTCAGGGTTCATGCCGGGCTCCAGCCACATCTGGTCACATCTTCCAATTTGATAAGCGGTTTCCCACCTTTTGGAAGGACGACAAAAGGAGAGCCTATCCCTTGGGGCCAGAGGGAGAAAGAAACACTAGTGGTGATCCTCTTGTATTTAGCAGGGGGTTAGCAACGGACCCTATCCGTCCCCGTCACAGCATCCCTCCAGTGGCTGTTGCTGGTGTCTCTCTTCTATTCCTTTTTTGGACTGTAAGCCCTTTGACATCCACCTTCATTTATTTATATCTATGTAAACCACTTTGGGAACTTTTGTTGGAAAGCAGTATAGCATATCTGTCATCTCCGTATTCCATTTAGACAAGTTAGTGACCTGAAAACAACAGCTTCCATTCCGTCTTGCGGGCCCCACTTTCATTAAACGAAGAGACGCCAAAAGGGCCTGTGGACGCTAAGTTTTAGCTGGACGGGTCCCTCAAAACTGGTGTCATTCCAGTAGTTTTGAATTTGAGTTACCAGCGGCACACAGAAGTACTGAATGCTTGCTCAATGCCATTACTCCAGCCCAGATTTCCTGAATTTTAAAAAATATATATACACCCACGAGGAGTCTCTGAGGTCCCAGGTTCACTCCTGGCAGCATCTCCAGGTCGGGCCGGAAACCACTCCGGCTTGAAACCTTGGCAAGCTGCTGCCAGTCAGAGTAGACAACACTGAGCGAGACGGGCCAAGGGCCGGACTCGGTAAGAGGCAGCTTCCTCCATCCCACCCATTCCCCGGTACCAAGCCCCTCTCCATCGCGTCCAAATCTTTTGCTGTGCCTGCAAAACCCCATTTGGATCACCACAACGAACACTCCACAATCCCTCTAAATCCAATGAGATATTGACCCATTCGACAGCCTCCGTGGTCACTTTTCACCACTGGCCATTTCAGTTTCCGTTTGTTCCAGCTCCTCTGTGGGGGAAACTGGGTCAGTCTTGTCGAAACAGAAAAAAAGACCCTTTCCCCAATTAACTGATACAGTTATCCTCTCCAAAACACACACACACACACACACACACACACACACCCAGAAGGATTTACACTGCCATTCAAGCTTGTCCGGGGCATTTTACCTTAGGGTGTCACTGCAATTCAACTGACCTCTGTGCCCCTAGAGAGAAGCTCTCTGACAAAGGGGAAGACGCCTAAAATGATGTCTATGCCACTGTTATCTGCAAAAATTAAGGCACATTTATGAGGAGCAGCCTGCAGAAGGAAAGAAAGATAAAGCGTCATTCAGGGAGGGATGTGGACAGGCTGCCAGACTTAAGCTGCATATGTACACTGAATTCGTTGTGGTGGCGGTGGGAGGAGAGAGAGAGGGGTTGGTCGGACACATTTTAGATAGATCCAGATGAACAGAAGTTGTGCATACTAAGTTCAATCTGCAACAGGGGGTGTAGCAAAGCAACGGCCTTGAGTACTGCCCCCCATGGCCAGAACCAGCCTAGATCTTATAGGGGAGCAGAGCTGGTCTTGTGGTCGCAAGCGTGAATTGTCCCCTTTGCTAAGCAGGGTCTGTCCCGGTTTGCATTTGAATGGGAGACTAGAAGCGGGAGCACTGTAAGATATTCCCTTCAGGGGATGGAGCCGCTCTAGGAAGAGCATCGGTATGCTTGCATGCAGAAGGTCCCCCCAAGTTCCCTCTCCTAGATTGGGCTGGGAGAGACTCCTGCCTGCAACTTTGGAGAAGCTGCTGCCAGTCTGTGTAGACGATACTGAGCTAGATGGACAAAAGGGTCTGACTCAGTATATGGCAGCTTCCTATGTTCCTATCTTCTTGGCCCAAACCCGGCCACACCGATGTGATTTCTGCCCCCGCACCCCCACCTGAAACACCAAAGCAAAACTGATGCTCAACAGGCCCGGAGCCAGAAAGAGAGAGAAAAACCTGTCTCCACCCAACCGCATGCTATTCAACCGTTACAGCGAGAGACCCCACAGGTACCTTGAGCCGTTTCAGCCACTCGTCGTAGGAATCTTCTAGCCACGGGCGTTCTGTACAACGGCAGAAGAAGAAGAAGAAGAAAAAACTCAAACATGTTATAATAATACCTCCGCCAATAATACTGGGCCATTTTAAAAGAGTGCACCCTCAAGGTGGAAAAGAGAGTCGATTTTGTCGATCGCTCAAAAGACGTCTCATTGCTTTAAACAGGGGCTGGCGCTCTGGGGTATTCCTTATTCATTCTAAAGCACTCACATCCACACAAGAGTGTGTTATAAGGACATCAGAGCAGCCCTGCTGGATCAGGCCCAAGGAAGCCCATCTAGTCCAGCATCCTGTTTCCCACAGTGGCCCACCAGATGCCTCTGAGAACCCCACAGGCAAGAGATGAAGGCATGCCCTCTCTCCTGCTGTTGCTCCCCTGCAACTGGGATTGAGAGGCATCGTGCCTCTGAGGCTGGAGGTGGCCTATAGCCACCAGACTAGTAGCCACTGATAGTCCTGTCCTCCGTGAATTGGTCTACGTCCCCTTTAAAGCCATCCGGGTTGACTAGGGGAAGCTGTTCTGCTCCAGGGATGGGGACGCAGCTCAGTGGAAGAGCATCTGCTTTGCAAGCGGAAGGTCCCAGGTTCAACTCTTGGCAGCATCTCCTGGTAGGTTTGGGAGCGACGCCTGCCTGAAACCTTGGAGAGCTGCTGCCAGTCAGTGCGGATAATACTGAGCTAGGTGGACCAAGGGTCTGACTCGGTATAAGGCAGCTTCCCAGTTTTACCCGAATGGTTTGGGGGCAGGGATGGAGTTGGGATGATCACGCACACAGCAGGCCAAAAGTGAAACAATGTTCTTGGCTGTTTCCCCAGGGGGTTGGACGTTGCCAAAAAAACCCAAAACCCCGCTATGAACATCCGTCCCTCGAGATGGTGCCGGGGCCAAAAATGTGTGGGCCTGGCTCACCGACCGACTGGAAGTTTCCAGTGCTGGACCGGGGAGACCCGGGTTCAAATCCCCATTCAGCCATGGAACTCACGGGGTGACTCTGGCCCAGTCACATGACTCTCAGCCTAACCTACTTCACAGGGTTGTTGCGAGGATATAAAAAAACCCAAAAAACCACGTACACTGCTTTGGGCTTCTTGCAGGAAGAGCGGGATGTAAAATGTAAATAAATCATAAAACCGGTCGGCGAGGATATAGCCGTTTCCTGCGCAGAGTGCGAGGTACGACTGGAAGACCTCTAGGGGATCCCTCCATAACATTCAATTATTCTAGTTCCCCTCCTCACTGGGTAGACCTTGGGAGTTGTGCTTCACCACCACCCTCCAAAGGCCACGGGCACAGAGGTGGTCTCGGGGATCAACAGAGGGTCCCGAGTGTTGGCTCCGTACGCATCGACTCTCAACACCACGCAACTCCTTTTGGCCACCAGGGACATTAAGAATCAAAATCGGAGAGGATAGGGCCGCCCCCTGGCTCTCTCGAAACTGCTCTACGTCTCTTCTGAATGGCCGACAGGACACTCCCTTCAGAACATAAAAACAGCCCTGCTAGATCAGGCTTGAACGTGGAAGATTTCCGTACTTTCCCCAAGAGCCAAATTAAGAGAGTTTTCTCTGGGTGGTCCCCACCTGAAGCCTAAAGAGTTTCTGCAGACAAAAGGGGGTGGTGGCGGCAGCATTTTGAACCTACCGGTAATACAGAATAGTTTTAAGAGAAGCCCAGCCAAGCAGCTCAGCAGGGATGATTCAGCATTTCCTTCCCACACGTGAGCTTGCTCTGAGACAAAGGCTTTAATCCGCTATAGTGGCCATCATCCTGTGGCAGAGAGTCCCATAGGAACTAGTCATCTCTTGGTGGAACTGCCCTGCTCACACACAGAGATACCTCCCAGGGCCTTCTCCTGCCCAATACCTTGCAATTTTTCCTTGGCTTCCTCAAATCCGAACTGTGGCTCCATTTCAAGGACACTGGCATCAGAAGAGAGAAAAGAAGAAGAGGAGGAGAAACACCGTTAGGAAGGGAGATGCCACAGGGGAGCATTGTTCCAACAGCTCCACAGCTGAACAAACAAAAAATATATATAAATATATAATCCACAGTAAACCCAAGAAGGGAACAGCAGATGCACATTTTCATCATGAAAAGGCTCAGACACATATCGTACAATAGCGATTCTTCTTTCCAAGCAGGATGAAAGAGGGCTTCAGAGGAGAACAGGCAGGCATTTAAAGGGATAATTCTCACTGGAGAAAAAAGAATCATGAATTCTTCTCATTCACAGTTATAATTTGATTATAAATAAAGAATTATTTGAGAAAAGAAAGGTTACACCGAAAGATGGTGACTGCCCCAAGCTCACACAGTAGGCTCTGTGAGGATGTGAACCCAGGTCTCGCCAGTCGATGTCTAAATCCAACATGCTGGTCAGTAAAGCACACTAGTCCTCATGGGAATGAACAATAAAAGGGGACAGGGGTGAAGATAGCCTTTGCTGCGGTCCACATTATTGAACAGAGGGTTAGAGAGCCCTTGGCTTCATCTGAACTCCGGAGAAAGTGCACACGGCTGGACTACAACTCCCATCATCCACAGGACATTGTGGCTGTGGGTTATGGGATTTGGAGTCCAACATAATTTGGGGGCCTAGGATTGAGAACCTTTTGTATAAGGCACTGAGGTGGGGGTGGGGGCACATTCTTGAAATTGGGGCCCGACAAGACGGAATCACCGTTTCACCCAAACTGGTGCAGCTATCCTGAATCGGAACCCACTTAGTCGAGTCCATGCACAAAGCATTCCCAACCCTTTGGACATCCAAACACAGGGTGGAGAAACACAGAGGGAGGCATTAAACTGTGAATATGAAGACACCAACCACAATCAACTACTATTAAGGAATATCCTCTTTGGAGCCTTCGAACGATTAATAGGCATTTTTAAAAAGGAGACATCTGCTTAGCTTAGTCAGGGATGGCGCTGGATTTCCTACACCCTGCTCCAAGTGAGCCTGTCAAATGAGGCAAGGCAGGTGCCTATTACGGAGAGGGCCTTTTCGGTAGTGGCACCCCATGTACGGAAGAGCGTCTCCAGTAAGGCTCATCTGGCATCATCACTTTGTTCTTTTAGATGCCAGGTGAAGACCGTTTTGTTCACTCAGGCTTTTTAAAAAATGATTTTTTAAAAAAACAACATGGTTTTAGAATGTGTTGTACTGTATTTTCTATTTTTCTATTGTGATCTGTTTTGTGTTGCATGCTTTAACGGGACGTTTTCATTGTGTTGTGGGCTGCCCAGAGAACACTTTGTTATGGGGCACGTAACAAATACAGTTTATTAATAATAAATGCCCCCAACACACATTACCAGAGTGCAAACATAGGAACACAGGAAGCTGCCATATACCGAGTCAGACCCTTGGTCCGTCTAGCTCAGGACTGTCTACCCAGACCGGCAGCGGCTTCTCCAAGATTACAGGCAGGAGTCTCTCTCAGCCCGATCACGGAGAGGCTGCCAGGGAGGGAACTCGGAAGCCTCTATGTGCAAACATGTAGGTGTTCTTCCCAGAGCAGCCCCAACCTCTCAGGGGAATTTCCATTCGTTGACAGAGAAGCACAAATCATGTGAAACATTCAGGATACAGAGTATCTTTTCCCCCCTTTTTTAAAAAAATGAGATATTTGCAAAGGATTTTAAATACCTACTCCGAGACTGCTTTGGCGCCCCAGTCAAAGACGTTCCCGGCCAGGAGCCCTTTCACCAGGGCAAACTGCCTTTCCTCCCAGCCCAGCGAATCCAACGCGTCGATTACATTCTGATAACATTTTAAAGCAATGCCGTTTTCTTTCTGCTTTACCTGCGAGAGAGAGAGAAGAGGCTCAGAGGATGGACAGAGAGCGAGGGAGAAAGCTCACCCCTTCCCTCCCCCCCCCCCCCGCCAAAAAAAGCCTCAGCCCCCAAACTTAAATCAATGGTTGCCAATGAGCCCAACTGCTGTTATCAACAAGTTCAGTATGTAATGCAAAGTGTCAGAAATCTCCTGGGAACTGATGCTAACTGAGCAAAGAGGCACCTTTTTAAAGTGGTGATTCTCTATATTTACCAAGGGGAGAGCAACTGGCCCTATCCGTCCCCAGCACAGCGTCCCTCCAGTGGCTGTTGCTGGTTATCTTATGGTTTTGTTTTGTTTTTTTCAGATTGTGAGCCCTTTGGGGACAGAAAACCATTTTATTTATTTGATTGTTTATATCTGTGTAAAGCGTTTTGGGAACTTCTGTTGAAAAGTGGGAAATATTCTCATATTCATATGACCCCCCTGCCCCCGCCCCCATGGCTAAGAGAGTGCTGAGAAAAGCAGATTTCTGGATCACATCTCTACAAAGCAAAGTAAGAAGGTCTTGCCTGGGGTCCAAAAGGGCTGTGTGCCTATTTCTGTGCATCCCAGGAAACTTCGGGTTTGTGTTTTCCAAGTGGTGATGTACCCGCTCCACAGCCAACATAGCAAACGACTTAGGAAATGCAAAAATCTAACCTGTCGTATGTCACAGAGGTCTGCGATTAAGAGGGACAATGTCGGAAGTGCTACTGGAAGGTATCGTACTAGGAAGGGTTTGGAGGAGAGCGGCCGAGAGGGTGCGGGGGTCTGGAAATCAAGCCCTATAATATACTGGGGGTGCTTAGTCTTGAGAAGGGGAGATATGATAGCCACGGATGAAGAAACATTGGCTCAGTTTAGCAGCCAGACAAAATATTGCACTGGAATTTTCAGCAGAAACACCGCAGCAGTGTAAACGCCACAGTAAGGGGGAAAGGTTGAAACATTTCAGAAAGCCCGCGTGAATGCCGCATTGGCATAAACGCCGCCGTTAGAGGAGGACATCGTGCATTATTTTTTGGGTTGTGGGAGTACCTTTCCAGCTTATTCCAAATTCCCGTAAATGCCGCAGGCAGTGAAAAACCACTTTTAAAAACATACCCACTGTGGCGTTTCTACCGAAACTTATGGTACTTGTCAGATGCTTCCTCAAGCTATGTTGGTACATTATCTCATCAGGATTTTTTTTCACTCGTCAGGCATCATTTTTTAGTCGTCACAGACTAGTAGACTAGTGGATTTCCTCAGCTGTGGTGATGGCTATCTTCAAATATCTGAAGGGCTGTCTTTTCATAGAACATGAAGGGCCCATCTTTTCATACAACAAAATCACCACATCTGGGAAACACTTCTTTGCTACTGCAAGAAGCTCAGGCAGGAAGGACTTACCTTGGAGTAGGGGTCTGGGAAGTTGAATTCGTTTAAGCAGTGCTCCCTGGTGTCCAGCAAGCTTCGGACGGTTAAGGTGCCATAGGCACTGAAAAGGAAAGAGGAGAGCACAGGTCAGCTGCCCTGGGGACGGAGGAGTGCGAGAATTAAATGGTGACTTTTGCGATACAGGCACAATATGGCAGGAGAGGAAAGTCCATACCAATACGGCCTCGCAGACAGTACATCATGAACTGTCTTAGATATACTGTATACTGGTGGAAGATCTCCATTAGGCTGCAAATCTGAGATATTGATTTTCACAAGGATATGAGCCTGGCCTTGTTTATGAGGGGCAGCAAATCTGAATAAAAGCTTTGCTCCACTGAATTATGCATTTAATCTTATTGGGCAAGGCAGCAGAGTTCTGGCCAGAAAGCAAAAGGGAGACACCACCCGGGCAGTTTAGCTAAAAAAGAGAGAAAGAGTATAATAAGGGCATTATGAAGGTCACCATAAGATCTGCAACATAGGAAGATGAGCCCCATTATCTCAACAGCGCCCACACTGAAGGTCATTTACCTTTTGAAAAAGAGATTTTTCTAAACCTTCCTTCCATCACTGCAGATGGGAGGGTGCTACAATGTGCCAGCATAAAAGCTTTCCTATGCCTGGGAACCCTCGCTGACCACCAGCCGTCTTTGGTTTGTGGAATATGGGGACAAGGGGGATGAAATCTAGGAACCAAGGGCAGTGCATAGCTGGCTCCCGATAAACACTATGCTGCAATTCAGGCAGACTGGAGGTTGCCATTCGGAATGGGTACGAATCTCGCTCGAATCAATCCAAATTTGAAACCACTGAATAGAGTGGAGATTCAATAGAATCGATTCAATTTTGCCCGAAGTTGAATCGGATTCGTCAAATCCGACCAAATCCGATTAGACTTTGGGAGAATTCAAAGAGATTTGAGCAAATCTCCACTCTAGTCAGTGGTTTCAAATCCAAATCAATTCAAGCAAATTTCAGGCACATCGCTAGTTGCCACGCCCAAACAAAATCCAGAATGAGTCCATTATCCTGGGACTCAAATAACGTGGTCTCGGAGGCTCATGCCCCAAAAGGTGTTGGGAACTGCGCATAACCGTGGCAAGAGATGTTAGCTAGGATCCGAATCCTGTTCTGCTTCCGGCGGGGACTTACAAGGGCTGCTGTCTCAGCGTCTGGAGTTTATCCCAGTACTTCTGCCGGAACTTCTCCGCCCGCTTGGCTGCATCGACCGAGTCTGGCTGGCTGGCGGCGGCACGCTTGGCAACCTGGCGAGGGAACAAGGACGTTATCGATGCCTCCCAACTCCTGGCGGATTCGTTAGGACAGAAAACAAGCAGCACAAGAACTGGCTGCACACCCCGATCTAGGCACTGGCAGGCTTTATGCATGGTCTTTACTCCATCCAAGGTTTTACGAATGAAGGACTTTATGAATGGTCTTTACCCCATCCAAGGCCTCCTCAAAGCAGGTGAGCCAGTATTTCCGAGCCAAGGCGTCATCCGTGAGATCAACCGTATCGGGGACGTAGGTGGAGGGGTCCTTCAGCAAGGGCAGGTTGACCAGCGGCCGCTCCAAACGGTCCATTTCCAACATGTCAAACTGGGAAGGGAGAGAAAGATTAGGAGAAGCCCCTAACCAACAGACCAGGTCAGCGACCAACCAGCTGATCAGAGAGGCACCTTTTTAAAATGGTGATTCTCTTCTACTTAGCAGGGGTATTAACTGCCCCTATACAATCCCAGTACAGACTAAGAACTGGGGGAAGTTGCTTCCTTCAAACACCATACATAAAAACTCAGAAATGTTGTACAGCGGTCAAGATCTTTAAGAAAGAAAAAAGAGAGATTGAGAGAGACAGACAGCTGGACCCAGAACAACTTGCGGCTCTCACCAGCCATGCATGGTGCTGAACACGCCCTGGTAGCAACTCCAGATAGGGTGGGAAGAGACTCCTCCCAGTCACAGCAGGCAATACCAAGCTAGATGGACAGATGGTCTGACTTGGTATACGGCAGCTTCCTCTGCTCCGAAGTATCTAAAAGTTTTTATACTTTTGATTTGTATTTTCATATTCCCCTTTAATATTTTGATTGTGTAATTTTTATAGTCTTTTATGGTGTTAAATGTTTCGTAAACCGCCTTGGGATTCTTTTAATGACAGGCGGTATATAAATTCTACAACAAAACAAAACAAAGTAGTAACTAGATGTTTGGAAGTGATCAAGTGTCTGTGGGGCATCTGCCTTCTCCCCCACAAACAAGTTATATAGTGCAAGGCCTTTTGCTCCCCTAAATGTTTTCGGATTTCTGGGCAGAGGCCCCAGTCTTTCACTCAATTTATTGGCCCTTGTGGCACAGGTGCCACTGAAACAACTGTGCATGTTCTGCTTTATGGCGCATTTTGTAAGGCTATCCTGAATAGTTTTATGTCACCTTTTTTAGTAAATTATCCTGGCCATACCGATATGTCTGCAGCCCCTTCTGAATGATCATGATGATTGCATTTCTCTGAATGTGGCTAAATTTTGCATGATAGCTTTCAAAATACGCAAAGAGAGGCTTACTCTGATGTAGGTTCTCATTGTCTGCCGCAAACTGTATTATGATTGTCTATCTGCTCGACGACTGTAATAAAAGACCTGTCTGTCTATCACTCAATTTACTGTGGCAGCCCTAAGGGGTTGGACCAGCTCTTCAGCCTCCGTGGGTTTGCAGCAGAAGCGACCAACTCAGAACTCCTTCAACAAAAGGGAGGACTTTTTCACACAGCGCATTATTAATCTATGGAATTCTCTGCCATGGGGTATGGTGGCGGCCACTAGCTTGGATGGCTTTGAGAAGGGTTTGGATAACTTCATGGCGGAGAGGTCTATCAAGGTCTACTAGTCTGAGGGCTATAAGGCCACCTCCAGCCTCAGAGGCAGGATGCCTCCGAGGACCAGTTGCAGGGGAGCAAATGCAGGAGAGAAGGCAAGCCCTCGCCCCACTGCCTGTGGCCTTCCCGGAAGGAGAGGTGAGCTGGTCTTGTGGCAGCAAGCATGACTTGTCCCCATAGCTAAGCAGGGTCTGCCCTGGTTGCATCTGAATGGGAGACTTGATGTGTGAGCACTGCAAGATATTCCCCCCTTTAGGGGATGGAGCCGCTCTGGGAAGCGCATCTAGGTTCCAAGTTCCCTCTCTGGCTTCTTCAAGATAGGGCTGAGAGAGATTCCTGCCTGCAACCTTAGAGAAGCCTCTGCCAGTCTGTGAAGACAATATTGAGCTAGATAGACCAATGGTCTGACTCAGTATATGGCAGTTTCCTATGTTCCATCTGGTGGGCCACTGTGTGAAACAGGATGGTGGACTAGATAGGCCTTGGGCCTGATCCAGCTGGGCTGTTCTTATGTCCTTAATACAAAAATTAGAGGGCTTTCCCCTTGCAAGGCCCACTTGTGGTTTATTGGCTGCTTTCTTGAGACTATAGACTTTATTATGGTCATTGACCAGTGCATATACTGGATACAGAAACAAATATTATGATTATTTGTTTCTGTATATACACACTGGTCAATGACCGTAAATAAAATAATAATATAAATCTACAAACACAGGGAGTTTCCCAAAGTGCCTGGGAGACCAAACGTACGTTGAAGGGGCCAGGTTCAAAGCGATGGATCCAAAGCCCGGTGGTACTGTCCCCCAGAGACTCACCGTGCCACTCCTTTCTCGCTGCATGGGACAGATGTCGGGCGACGTGCTCATGAGCCCAGAACTGCCAGCGTAGTTTTCTCCCCAGCTGTACTGGTTGGGATCTAGGAAGACAGAGAAAAGGCGTCACCTAAAAGCAAGGACCTGTTAGAGCCGTGGGTCTCTAGATCTCCAGAACGTCAGTCACACTTCCAAAAAAATAAAAAATAAAGCGATCAAGTTAGCTAGCTCAAGAGTCCCCAACGCTAGGTTCCTGGATGGCGATGGACTACAACTCCCATCATCCCCAGCCACAATGTCCTTTGGGGAAGATGGGAACCAGATGTTGTCCCCAGATGTTGTCCATCAACATCTGGGGACACGAGGTGGGGAACCCTCAACCCAACCCCTTATCTCGCTTCTCAACGTTTCTTATCCTAGTCTTGTTCGCCAGAAAACAATACTTCGCCACGTTGTAAGATACTACATCCCAACAGTCTGTCAAAAGTAATTCCAGATAGAACTGTTCAGAACAACTGGGGTATGCTGTTAAAAAAGGACTTCTATCTCTCTCCCGCAAAGTTCAATAAAACTGACAGTTCAAGATAACGGGGGCCGTTGACTCCACTTCCCCCGAACCACAAGGGCAGACATGCTTCTTATAGGGGATCTTGCAGTATCTCCCCTCCCGGACAGCCATTTCTAAGGCATTACTAAGCCATTTCTAAGGCCAGCGTCAGAGCCCTCCAGAAACTAGGTACTAATATTTTATTAAGGTATCTTGCTGGGCCAGACAGTGATGTCTGATTACCTAAATAGGTGTCAGCCCCTTTCCGGCTTCTGTCCATCTGTTTCTCCATACCCAAAATGCATTGGCGCAGACATGATCTCGCTCTCCCATAGCCCAAGACAACCAAAGCATCGCTGGAGAAGCCATAGTAATGCAACCCCTTCTCCACATAATATTTCCACCTAGACTTATATGTATCACTCAACACGAGGGGTGCTAGTCAAAGGACACAGAGGTGCCATACTTACTGTCCTGCTCAGCTCCTTTTAGGAATGCCCCAATGGCCCCCAGGTAGCCTTCGTGTCTCAGGAACAAGGCCTGAACTTCCCCCTGCCACAAGAAGAAACATGGTGTTGGGTGGGCCCCTGGGGGCTCATAGCACATGCCCAATACTAAGTTTATAGCCCATAAGCACAGGTCATATTTGTAACACTGGCTTCATGCTGAAATTCTAAGTTCAATTACGGGGTAGGAACATCGGAAAAGAGGAAGCTGCCTTTGGTCCATCGAGCTCAGCATTGTCTACACAGACTGGCAGCGGCTTCTCCAAGGTTATAGGCAGGAGTCTCCCACAGCCCTATCAGGGTTGGGAACTTGGGACCTTCTGCATGGAAGCAAACAGGTGCTCTTCCACTGAGCTACAGCCTTTTCCCCTCAGGGGAATCTCTTACAGGGCTCACATGTAGTCTCCCATTCAAATGCAAACCAGGATGGACCCTGCTTAGCAAAGGGGACAATTCATGCTTGTTACCACAAGACCAGCTCTCCTCTCCTGGTGACTCTATAAGGCTACGGGCGAAAAATACAGCGCCTAGCTGAAGCTAGGTTTTGAGCATCCTTCACTTATGCCCAAGGAAAAAAGGAGACAACAGGGGAAACACTGAAATACGGTACAGTACGAGGGATATTTATATACCGCTTTTCAACAGAAGTTCTCAGAGTGATTTACGTAGAGAAATAAAAAGGAAGGAAGGAAGGAAGGAAGAAAATAAATAAATGGCTCCCTTGTCCCCAAAGGGCTCACAATCTAAAAAAAAAGAAATGTGAGAGACAGATCAGCAACAGCCACTGGAGAGATGCTGTGCTATTTATTTATTGAATTTTTATACCGCCCTTCCTAATTTGGCTCAGGGCAGTTTACCAGCAAAACAAAAGACAGTTAAAATCAATCAACAAAAAAACCAAAATTTTAAAAGACTTAATTCCTTAATTCCACATCTGGAACACTCGGTGTTCTAGTCCTTCCAGGAAAACTAAGGGACACCACCACCACCAACCACCCCTCACCATATTCTGGAAGCAGCCAACAAGAGAAACGACCACTGCCTGCCACTTCTCCATTTGGGACTAGGCCCCTCTTCCCTTCATGGAAGCCGGTAGAACCAACCAACCTGCAAGCAGGGAGGAGGAGAAGCAGCCTTCAAGGCAATGCCTCGCCTCACCTACGGTTTTAAATTATTTGCTGCCGTAACTGATTGTATTTAAGCCACGGGTCTTGCTGCCTGACAAGCATGGGCGGGCGGGTGTGCTTAGAAAGAAAGAGATCTCCGATCGACAATCACGTTCCTGGATAAAATCGTGCTTTCAGTACCTTGGAGAAGAAGTTAATACTGTAGGTAATCGTGCGCATGGTGACCGGGTGTCCCCGGATGAAAAAGCCCCCAAAGTAGATTTTGTTCAGGTTGTGGAGTTTGGCGTAGAGGCAGGCGAGCTGACCGATGTCGTTGCTGATCATGTGCAGCAAACTTTTCGCCATGTCTTCTTTGGAAAACCCTAAGGAGAGGGAGAGAGAGAGAGAGAGAGAGAGAGAGAGAGAGAGAGAGAGAGAGATCAATTTGAAGGGTACTCTGCAAGAAGAGGTCAGGATTTAACCCACCTGCAACTGTGGGGTTATGTCTATTTGACTCCCACCCAATGAGACACATTCTTAAGAACAAGGGGATTAAGAGGTCTCTTTACTTAAAGCAGGGGTTCTCAGACGCTGCTGGACTACAACTCCCATCATCCATGGCTGCAATGGCCCTGGATGATGGGAGTGGTAGTCCAACAGCATCTGGGGACCCCAGTTTCCAAACCCCTGCATTAAAGGATAACAGAACAAGGTCATGACTACTATACCCTGTTTATCCAAATAGAAGGGTAAGGTTTAAGAGATTTAAGATTTAAACCTTGAGACTTAGAAGATAGAAGTTAAATCTCTATCCACCCAGAGACGTGGATAGACTGCCCAGAGATGAAAGTTTGGGGTGGTGTAGAAATCTGATAGATAAATAGATAAATAAATAATTAGTTACATTTACCCCAAAGGAAGAGGATTCTAATTCAAGACAACCTCACTGTATTTAACAGGAAAGAAAACCTCATCTCGAATTGGGTAAATACAGTAATCCCTCGACCTATGAACTACTCGACTTACGTTGTTTTTGAGTTACGAGCAACAAAAAAGACCAGAAGTAGTTGCTGGTTTAGATTCAGCTTACTCGACCTACAAATTTTTAGATGCGGCTTCCTCGAATTACGAATGTTTTCAGACTTCCATGGTGCGCTCCTCGACTTATGAAAATTTCGACCTCCGAACGTGCGTTCGGAATGGATTATTTATGTAAGTCAAGGGACCACTGTATGGTAAATCTTATTACTGTACAGACCAGAACAGAAGCTCAGTGGCTACATCCACATGCACTCTTTTGGGACTCATCCTCATGCCTGTACTATGGAGTCTGTTCACGCCTGGTACCTTGGTCTGCGGTGGCAGATTTCCCAAAGCTACTGGCTATGAGGTTTCCACTTAGCCCCAGCGTCTGGTAGGCTCCGCCATACACATCTTTCACCAGCATGTCGACGTTTGTATGCTGCCCCTTAGAAGCAAGCTGAAGCAACTCATCAAATTTCTGAGATGGAGGAAGAGAGAGAGAGAGAGAGAACCCCCACCCAAAATGTGTCAGTTTGGTGCCTCTTAACAGATCATTCTCATCCACACTTGCAATTCTGAGGATCATACTCAGGACATGGGTGTGCTGTGCTATGGTTCTCATAGGAGTACAGCAGGCTGCCTTATACTGAGTCAGGCCCTTGGTCTATCTGGCTCAGTATTGTCTGCTCTGACTGGCAGCAGCTCTCCAAGGTTGCAGGCAGGAGGGTCTCCCAGCCCCACCTGGAGATCCGGCCAGGGAGTGAACCTGGGACCTTCTGCATGCAAAGCAGATGCTCTGCCATTGAGCTATGGACCCATCTCCTAATGGGAATATCTTATAGTGCTCACGTGTAGTCTCCCATCCAAATGCAAACCAAGGCAGACCCCGATTAGCAAGAGGGACAATCCACACTTGCTACCAGCAAGACCTGCTCTCCTCCACAAAGAATCACAAGCAACGTAGAGAAAAAAGGTAAACCTGCTCCAACTTCTTCTAGCCTGGGGTTTTGCCATGTCTCATTCCCATTTAGCTGATAATTAATTAATTAAACTTTATTTGTTAGCCGCCCCATGACGAATTGTTCTCTGGGTGGCTCACAGCACAGCATTGAAACATGAAATTTTTTTTTAAAACCCACAACACGTTAAATCACAACAGACAAAAAGGGGGGGGGGGAGAAGATGCAAAACACAAAGCAATTAAAAAAGTTTTAAAATCAGTTAAAAATCAGATTTGAAGAATCAGATTTGAAGAATCAAAAATTTAAAAGGCCTGAGTGGGGGGGAAAAAGTCTTTACCTGGTCAGCCTGTGTCTGGACTATACCACCTGAGACTGCAGGGGTGGCTTCTCATTTAATGGAATGTTCTCCCATTCAAAAAAGTTCCCTGCATGTAGAAAACTAGGATGTCAGGGAGAAGGCTAGCTTAGAACTCTAAAACCCTAGCTAGTTTTCTATATGTAGGGCATTTACACGCGCACACACACACACACCAGCCCCCCTTACTTGAAGTCCGAAGTGGTAGAGCCCAGACACAGTTTTAGCACCACAATGAGAACTAGCTTTTTGCCTAGAACGCACAGCAGCAATATACCACCCTTGCTCTGAGCAAGAGAGAGAGAGTGTTCCTCCGCCATTCCACTTCTTCTCTTCAGATGGGGATGGGGAGTCTTCATTCACCAGCCACACACCTTCAGGGGATGGGAATGCGGCCAGTATTACCTTGGTCTTTGTAAGCAGTGCTCCAAGGCCCCAGAAGGTCCCGCCTCCTATCGAGCTGCCTCCAATCCATTCGAATTTATCTTCCGTTTCCACCTATCAAACACAAGGACACCGTGAGCATGCAAGATCTAAACTTACACACGGCCAGGGTTAGGAATATAGGAAGCTGCCTTATACGGAGTCAGACCATGGGTCCATCGAACTCAGCATTGTCTACCCAGGCTGGCAGCGGCTTCTCCAAGGTTGCAGGCAGGAGTCTCTCTCAGCCCTGTCTTGGAGATGCTGCCAGGGAGGGAACTTGGAACCTAGATGCTCTTCCTAGAGAGGCTGCATCCCCTGAGGGGAAGATCTTCCAGTGCTCACTTGTGGTCTCCCATTCAAATGCAACCAGGGCGGACCCTGCTTAGCAAAGGGGACAGGTCATGCTTGCTACCACCAGACCAGCTCTCATCCCAGTATAGGCCTGTTCAGTTGTTCATGTCTCTCAGGGTGGGGGGTGGGGGCAGAGGCTCTCTTCCCACTGAACTCGAGGGAAAAGCGATGCCCCAACAAGTCCTGAGTTGGGTAAACAACTTCCCAAAAGTACTCAGCTGATGTTCAAGGGGAATGTTGGGATACTTGCCCAGAAACAGCACATTCCACATTATCTGTATATAGCTGGGCTGAAGTTCAACTTGAAGTTCAACTACAGTTCTCATCCCCAGCCATATTGTGGTTACCGAGGGATAAGGGCAATGGATCCGGGGGGCGGGACCCAAATGCAACAAAAAGCGCCCCCCCATGACAAAATAAAGGCCCCTACCATGCTTCACGGGCCTCCCACAGTCCAGCAGTGCCTGGTCATTTCCGCCAGCCTCGACCCACGGATATGTGGAAGCCGGAGGTCCCTTCAACTCCGGTTTCACAAATCGCACGTCTGAATTCGAGAAGGGCAAGAAGAGACTCACGTCTCCCCTTCCCAAACTCCACTCTGAACCTTTCAGTCAGAGTGGAATTTCAGTGCCCTTTCTTCTGGGTCTGTGGCGCCAGCGTTACGTCCGGACGCTGGCACCGCAGTTTGGGCCCAATGGGATCAGAGTTGAGAGAGGAAGCTCCTCCCTCACTCCGACCCGATTGGCTGTGCAGGCTGTCCTTCTGTCAAGCCCACACAGCCAGCAACACTGCCTCTCTGCCGTCTCGCTGACGGCAGAGAGGCATCTCTCCCCAATGTCCGAGAGTGGGGGGCATGGAACCGCGGATCCATTGGACCCGCGGTTACGTGTTACGTCTGAACCGGGCCTGTATCTATACCATGCATTTGAAGGGGCCTGTACCCAGGTACACTCTTAAAGTGAATACATGTACAGTCATTCACACAACATGTCTATAAAGACCTGCACACAGGTCCAGTGTAATGTCTGAGCAGGACTTTGATGTTGGGTCAGTCTAGAAAAATGGCACGAATTGTTCAAATTAACCCTGCCGGATTCAGACCGCCAGCTTTCATCAATCAGAACTATAGTGTTGCCGTGTGCACAGTCAGCGTCGCAAAAAGAGTCTGCCCACCTTGACTATAGACACTCCAGAGCCAATGTTGACCAGTAAATAGGGGAAGATGTTTGGGTGGTTCATCTGAAACCGGAACTCCGGGTCCACGTCCTTCAGGTATGCAAATGCTTCATGAGGGATATTCTTCAGCACAAAGTTGCACCCCTTTATTAAGCAGGTCATGACATCTTCTTTATCTACCCTAAAGGGGGGGGGGCAGGAATAAACCACACCATCATGTTTTTAAGAGTCAGCCATATCCGATACTTTCATAGTCACGGGCCCCTAATGGCTTCTCCTCTGTAAGTAGCTCAGACTCCTGCCTGCAAGCTTGGGGAAGCCGCTGCCAGTCTGGGTAGACAATACTGAGCAAGATGGACCAATGCTCTGACTCAGTATGAGGCAGCTTCCTATGTACCTATGCTCCTGTTTATGCCCTCACCCTGAAGGGGTGAACATTTCTGCCCTTTTTGCCATTTTCCCTCTCCCTCCATCAAAAAAATATCACTTGAACAGGAGTTGCAGTTGTGGGTGGGGAATGGAATTTATGTGAAACGCTCCCCTCCATCCCAGTTACTAACCCACTTGCCAATATGCACCGTTGCTAGTCATTTCTGGCTTGAAAGATAAACTCCCCATAAAATTTCTCTGCCTGGTCATCTTGAGACAACTCCCTCTCACTACAGAAAAGTGATCATTCCTTATTAGCTGTTCATGTACACAATTCATCTTACTCTGCCCATTAATTACCAGCTGAGAGTGGGTCATCTACTTCAACGGGATCATTTATCATTTTTACTAGTTCTTGTTCTGTGTTTTGACCCCATAATGGGAATACCTATTTCTAATTGCTGAGCTTCCTGGCTACACTTTGTCAAAATATTTCCTAATCCCGTTTCGGACCTGTACCCACATCACTGCTCACTGAAGACAGTCCTTCATGCATCTGATGAAGTGGGCCCTCACGTACAAAAACTTAAATGACAATAAATCTGTTAGTCTTTAAGGTGTTACAAGACTCTGTAAGACTCTCACTTCAGGAGACCAATAAAATGAATATTCATAAGTGCAGGAGATGTTTCTGCCCCTGTACAATCCTAGTTCCCCGTTGACTACGTCTACCTGTCTCAGTCAACATTACCATCCTTCCATCCACCTAACCCATGAAATCAAAAACCTGGATATTCTACAGCAGGGGTTTCCCAAACTTAGGTTCCCAGACTCAAGGCCATGATGGGAACTGTAGTCCAAGAACATTTAGGGACCCAAGGCCGGTAACCCCCATGTCAAGTTCTGCAATCAGAAAAATAAAAGTTCACGTCAAGGAAGTTTGCATATTTTTGTGCCGGGGCAAAATCTACCCATTGTCCTGAATTGACTCAAAGGTTTATCCCCAGTTTCACTCACTTGGTGGATAAAGTGGTTTTGTTTACTAGGGATGTGCAAAAAAAAATTGACCAAATAATTTGAATCCATTTGATTTGAATCTGCTTACACAGAATGGGATTCGGTCGAATCGATTTGAATTCAGGCAAATTTGAATCGATTTCACATTCATTTCGGGTGAATTCAATTCAAATTTGGGCAAATTTGAATTGATTCGAATGAATCCCATTCCGTGCAAGCAGATTCAAGTCAAATTGATTTAGAATTTGATTTGAATCAATTTGATCAAATTTTTTGCACATTCCTTTTGTCTACGATGCAAGGCTGGTCTTTTCCCATCTTAATTGAAGACTGAATTCCTCGGTTTTTGTTTTTAATGAAACGCACTGATGAAGACAAGATGGAGTGATGCCCTTTTGTAAGATCTGAAGTGACTGCTTTACCTTCCTTGGTGGCAAAGGCTGGTATCGTTACCACACGATTAAAGCATCCCCCATAAAAGGCCAAAAAGCCGCACACAAGATGCACCTTCCCGTTTCCACTTACTTCAGTCCCAGCTTCTCCTCAATAAGGTCTTTGAATTTGTACGCACCACCTCCCGTGGCTTTGATCACTTTCGTTTCTGTGTTGACGAGATGGTCTTTGATGAAGTCCAGGCAGGTTTCGATATAGGCGTTTTCAAACTTGATGAAGTGAAGCCGGGCCGTGATCTCCTCCTGCACTGAGATTTCATACGGCGATTCGTGTTCTGCATCCTTTGGGAACATGAACAAGGAAAAAAAGCAAACCTACTTCTGGACTTTCATCTTTTAACTTTGCTCACCAAAGTTGTTTCAGGTTTTTTCAGAGAAATGGCATTGAAGCAGCCAAGGGCAGGCAGGCTTCAGGCTTGTGGGAGCTAATTTGTTTTCTTCACAGAACTCCAAGGCTCAGAGTACAGTGCAAAACAGCAATGGGAGATGGGGCCTGAGACAAAAATGGGAGATTGGAGGGCACAGCCAATTACCTACGGCACCTGCTGAGCCGCACTGGGGCCACACAGAGCCAGCTGGGGTGGCTGGTCCATCTGAGGAGAAGAATGCTCATTGTGGCTTTTGACAAGGTCTACACACCTTGAGATGGAAAAGAGGTGATGGCCTTGCAAGACGTTCAGCTTTCAGGGTGTTCCCCTGCTTGCTTTTATTGTCCTGACCATCGGGCCTGCAGTAGCCAAAGTCGCAAGAATGTTTTTTAATTATTAAACACACAACAATGATTATAAACGTGTATCGACAGGGCTGCAGAAATCCACTAGTCTACTCGTCTGTGGCGAGTGAAACATGAGGCCCGACGAGTGAAAAAAAAGTCCTGATGAGCAATGTAACAACATATTTGCTGGTCGAATGACTGTAACAATAAAGATTTGATTTGTAACAACATAGCTTGACAAGCAAATTATTTTGTCTGGCTGATAAACTGAGCCAACATTTCTTCACTCCTGTGTTATCAATGTTGTCAGGCATGGAAATGAAAACTGGCAGGAATGCCCTCCAAAGATTAGTCCATGGGGAGAGGACAACCATTTGTACATTGTTACGTTGACCCTCATCCTTTCTTCTGTGCAAAAGGTAAAGTGTGCCGTCGAGTCGGTGTCGACTCCTGGCGACCACAGAGCCCTGTGGTTGTCTTTGGTAGAAAAATGACTGCAATTTTTCCATAATTAATTGTTTGGGGATAGGGGTAAAAAGGGGTGATCAAATGCAGAAAGCTGAAAGTGCAACAATGATATCACCTTTCCCCCCATATCTAGGGGGTTCCATGTGGCCAAAAATCACTATGAGCATTCTTCTTCCAAGATGGTATCGATGGCCAGAATTTGTGGGCCTGGCTCAAAGACTAACTCAAAGGTGACAGCCTGCATATACATGTCCAAATCCGTATCTAAGTTGTACACACCTCTAACACTGCCCATCAGAGCCGCATAAAGACCTGATCAGAAGATAACCAATCAAGACTATTTTACGGATAAGGAACACCGAGGTAGAGAAGCTATTTTTTATTTTTTATTATTATTATTATTATTATTATTAACATTTTATATCCCACTCTTCCTCCAAGGAGCCCAGAGCGGTGTACTACATACTTCAGTTTCTCCTCACAACAACCCTGTGAAGTAGGCTAGGCTGAGAGAGAAGTGACTGGCCCAGAGTCACCCAGCTAGTATCATGGCTGAATGGGGATTTGAACTCGGGTCTCCCTGGTCCTAGTCCAGCACTCACTGTTGCTTGCTATTAGGAGTCGGAAACCGCCACCACTACTGCTAATGTTTATATACGGCTTTTCAAAGTTCTCAGAGCAGTTTTCGTAGATTAAGAAAGAAGACGGTTCCCTGTCAGAAGAGGGCTCAGAATCTAAAAGGAAACAGAAGGTAGTCCCCAGCAACACCCACTGGAGAGACGCTATGCTGAGGTTGGATAAGGACAATTGCTCTTCCCCTGCTAAATATAAGAGAATTGCCACTTTTTAAAAAGCTGCCTCTTTGCCCAGTTTGCAAGGAACCCTTTCTGTCTCACTGCATGTCATCCAGAGATCTATTAGCATGTCATCCAGAGATCTATATGCCTGAGGGACCTTTGGTCTACCTCTGGCATAAAGTGATTTAAGATGAAGACATTCATACTCACTTCATTTCACTCAATATTTCAGTAGGCTGGTTCTCACGAGCGCTAATGGGTAGGGCAGGCATCCCCAAACTGTGGCCCTCCAGATGTTGCTGAACTACAACTTCCAGCATACCCAGCCACAAAAAATTGTGTCTAGGGATGCTTGGAGTTGTAGTTGAGCAACATCTGGAGGGCCGCAGTTTGGGGATGCCTGGGGTAGGGCAAGGGTCCTACCCAGTTGCGGGAGCTGTGAGTGTTCCCGATTCTTTTTATTGTGGACAAGTAAAAACCCAGGTAGCAGGAGGGGGAAGTGATCATGTGGGGATCTCGTGCTGGGTAGAACAACTTTCCCCCTACTTCATTAAATGGTGGCTATGGTGGGGGCCAGCGTGAGGTACCCATATGATCACTTTCCCCATCTCCTCTCTAGGCTTTTAATTGCACAGGTATGTCCTACCTGGTATATGGTGGTGAGAACAAGCCTAGTATACAGTTCCTTGCGTGTGCATATAGGAAAATAAACGCACACATTCCCGCCACACACACTTACCTTGCCGGACTGATCAAAGGACCGCACCCTCGCCACTTTATGCTGCACCGTCGAATAATACGCCAGCTTGGCCAACGACCCACCTGCCGGCAAAGAAAACGCAGGATGCACGTTAGATAAAGTTTGGACCCAGCTGCCTGCGCACTGCGGAGGGTGCAGAGAGCACTCAGGAGGAGCAAGCTGGACTCTGCTGTCCTCCGAAAAGGACGAGGCAGATGCCCAGTCGCATGTCTCTGGGCCGTCTTGAAATTGCTGAGGAAGTGTAGCAGCACTGCAAGGAGAGAGAGAGAGAGAGAGAGAGAACGAGGTGCGACGGAAAGTAACTCAAGGGACCTTTCCTTCCCCTCTCATTCCTTGAGGCCAGGCATCTGCAAATCTGCTCGCCGGTGGTGAAGGCCCTCAACAGTGGATACCCAGTTGTTGACCACAACTCCCATAATTCCCAAGCAAAAGCCATTGCAGCTAGGGATTCTGGGAGCTGTAGTCAACAACCTCTGGGAATCCCCGTTAGAGAGAACGCTGGCCCCCAACCCTCTGGCGAGGAGGACACCCAGCACCACACAGATCTCTTCCCCAGAGGTCTACTTCCCACGGCCATTTCCGAGAAGGTAAGAAACAGCCGGGGTCCTTCCTGAGCTATAGGAGAGGGCCCCCTTGTTTCGTGCCATTTCCATCTCCCAGTCCAAAAGACAGAAGACCCACTCATCTCCTAAGCCCTCTGCCTGCATGCTGGAAAAGAACAGGGGCACAAAAACAGGAGAGGGGGCATGCCCTCATGCCTTGCCCGTGGGCTTCTCCAAAGGTCTTTGGGCCACTGTGAGAAACAGACTGCTGGACTAGGTAGGCTTTGGGCCTGATCCAGCAGGGCTGTTTCTTATGACCCAAGAGAAGAGAGGGGATTGGTAGCAATCACGGACAACTGGCTAAACCTACATTTGTGGATCCCTGCTCAGGAGCAGGGTCAGCTCCAGTGGGTCCTCTAATTTTTTTTCTGTGCGCAGAATGAGTTTTGTTCTGGCCGGCACACCTGCATTCAGAGTGTGGCCTTCCCGATTCAATCTGAGCAGGATCCAAAATCAACTGAGTGGACATCCAAAAACCTGTGTGCACGTACACACGCGCCCACTTTATCTATCATATTTCTATGCCACCTGATATGCACATCTCTAGGCGGTGTACAAAATTCAAAATAGTTCAAAGTTACAAATTAAGATCCATGACAATTAAAACAAGGTTTGAAGATTATTAAAATTAATTCTCATTAAAAGCCTGCGAAAAGAGGAGAGCCTTGAGGTTCTTCCTGAAAACAAACAGAGAAGGAGATGCTCTTATTTCGGCAGGGCACATATTCCAAAGCCCCGGGGCAGCCACGGAGAAAGCCCGGTCATGGGTCACCACCAAATGAGCCGGTGGCAACCGTAACCAGACCTCTCCAGAAGATCGTAACAGGTGGCAGGGTTTATGACCAAGGAGGTGCTCTCTTAAATAGACTGGACCCAAGCCATTAAGGGCTTTATAGGTAAGAACCTTGTATTTCACCCGGAAACATATCAGCAGCCAGTGCAGTTCCTTCAAAACCGGGGTTACGTGATCCCTTCGAGTTGTCCCAGAGACCAATCTGGCTGCCGCATTCTGTACCAATTGCAGTTTCCAGACTACATTCAAAGGCAGCCCCATGTGGAGCGCATTACAGTAGTCAAGCTTTAGAGCAGGGATTCTCAACGTGTGGGTCCCCAGATGTAATTGGCCTTCAACTCCCATAATTCCCAACCAAAGGCCACTGGGGCTGGGGATTATGGGAGTTGAAGTCCGAGAACATCTGGGGACCCACACGTTGAGAAACCCTGCTTTAGAGGGAACGCCGACCATCTCTAACAGAACCCTGGGCGAAGAACGCCCACGAGCTCAGTGCAGACAGCGCACTCCAACACTCAACCGCCAAGCAGAGCTCGACACCCTCCTTCAGGAAGGCACCTTGGATGACACCCCGAAGGACCTCTCTGCTCAAGAGATCCGCTGGGAGATGCCGATTCTCTTCCTCCTCCTGCCTGCCACTGTGTTAAGACACACTCTGTTCAGTGGGAGCCTTACAGCACCTCTTGGGATGGAGATGATATTTGTGAGATTGCCCCAATAGATCCAACTGTGCATACGGCTGTATTTGCCTCATACGCGGCGGATCTCCAGAGGACAGCGGCAAGTGCCAAATGGAAGCATTCTGCCCCCCAACCTAGCCAGAGAGTCACAAATGTCCTCAGGAAGAAAGGCGTGCACACGCTTGTATGCACACACGCAAACACACACACACACACAGGAAGTTAACATCCTCCTGCTTCTATAAAAGATGTCTGTCCAGAAAGCTTCCAAGCCCGCACGCCACGGCGAATGCTTCCTTCCTGAAATGTTCTCCGCCGTTAAGAAGAAACGAGGTAGCACTCAGCCGCCACGACTTCAGCGAGGCGGGGGAAATGCACATTTTGTGTTACAACGAATCAGGGATGCATAGTAAGGTAGCTAGACAGGCATTTCTGAATTTGATTACTGAAGACATCCTGTGCGTTGTAATGGCTTGAGATTGTGGAAAGATATTGTTTAAAATGCTGGGTGGCGGGGAGGAGGTCTTCAGGAATAAACTTCAGGCGTAGTTGGCAACCCTTTCCCGACATATTTCCCATTGCAATGATTATGTATGTGGGCGGGGGAGTAGTCAGGAAACATTTCACACACATTTCCTCCCTTGCTTGTAACTCGGAAAAGCTACAGCCAGGACAACCTGCACCGCTTACACAGGAACCGAGGAAGCTGCCTTCTACTGAGTCAGACCCTTGGTCCATCTAGTTCAGTATTGTCTACACAGACTGGCAGCTGCAGGCAGGCGTCTCTCTCAGCCCTGCCCGTTGTGCAAAGTGGCCCACAGTTACTTCAGATCAATGTTTGTGGCCTTCAGCTATTCTTACCCCAATCCCCTCTTAAATAAGAGGATAGCTAGGGAAAGGTCTGTAGTTCCATGGGAGAGCCCATGGTTTCGCACGTGGAAGGTCTCAGGATGAATTTCTGGCTCTCATAGGAACATAGGAAGCTGCCATGTACTGAGTCAGACCATTGGTCTATATAGCTCAGTATTGTCTTCACAGACTGGCAGCGGCTTCTCCAAGGTTGCAGGCAGGAGTCTCTCTTCAGCCCTACCTTGGAGATGCTGCCAGGGAGGGAACTGGGAACCTTCTGCTCTTCCCAGAGCGCCTCCATACCCTGAGGGGAAGATCTTACAGTGCTCACACTCCATCTCTATCTAGCTAAGGCTGGGAAAGACCCATCTAAAACCATGACTGCTACCAGTCAGAGTTGATGCCCCTGAGACAGACGGACCAATGGTCTGACTTGGCAGAAGGCAGATGCATAGGTTTCTGTGATAACCAGGATAATTGGAATGAGGGATTGCTAAAGTCACATACCCAAGCTCAGAGCAGAGTTGCCTACCCTGACTGGCAGCGGCTCTCCAAGGTTTCAGGCAGGGATCTCTCCCGGCCCTATTTGGGAGATGCTGCCAGGGAGTGAACCTGGGACCTCCTGCTTGCAAAGCAGAAGCCACTGAACTAGGACTCCTTCCTCTAAGGGGAATGTTTTATAGCATTCACATGCAGTCACCCATTGCAATCCAACAGCTGGATAGCCTCATGCTGGTCTCCCTGGCTTAATACCGTATTTGCCTGAATCCAAGATTTTCCTGGGTTTTTGACGTTAGAAATTTGGGGGGGTTAAATTCAGAGTGCTGATCCTTTTGGGAAAATACTGGGACAACCTGTATTTAACCACTCTTTTTAAGGGGGGCCATCTTATATTTGGGTAAATCTGGCACGACAATCTAGTTCCCTGCAACTGCCCACACCTCCATCCCAATTCTGGGGTGTAAATTTATAGCAGCCTGTTGGAAAGCGTCTGCTCCTGCCTCTCCGCTCTGGGAATCAAAGGAGCGGGACCAGAAGGGAGGAGAGCTCATCTCGTGACAGCGAACATGAATTGTCCCTTTTGGTGAGCAGGGTCTGCCTTGGATGGGAGTCTACAGGTGAAACTCGGAAAATTAGAATATCGTGCAAAAGTCCATTAATTTCAGTAATGCAAATTAAAAGGTGAAACTGATATATGAGACAGACGCATTGCATGCAAAGCGAGATAAGTCAAGCCTTAATTTGTTATCATTGTGATGATCATGGCGTACAGCTCATGAAAACCCCAAATCCACAATCCCAGAAAATTAGAATATTACATGGAACCAAGAAGACAAGGATTGTAGAATAGAACAATATCGGACCTCTGAAAAGTATACAGTGTACTGTGCTTGATTGGCCAGCAAACCCGCCTGACCTGACCCCATAGAGAATCTATGGGGCATTGCCAAGAGAAGGATGAGAGACATGAGACCAAACAATGCAGAAGAGCTGAAGGCCGCTAATGAAGCATCCTGGTCTTCCATAACACCTCATCAGTGCCACAGGCTGATAGCATCCATGCCACGCCGCATTGAGGCAGTAATTGCTGCAAAAGGGGCCCAAACCAAGTACTGAATACATATGCATGCTTATACTTTTCAGAGGTCCGATATTGTTCTATTCTTCAATCCTTGTCTTCTTGGTTCCATGTAATATTCTAATTTTCTGGGATTGTGGATTTGGGGTTTTCATGAGCTGTACGCCATGATCATCACAATTACAACAAATTAAGGCTTGACTTATCTCGCTTTGCATGTAATGCATCTGTCTCATATATCAGTTTCACCTTTTCATTTGCATTACTGAAATTAATGGACTTTTGCACGATATTCTAATTTTCCGAGTTTCACCTGTACAGTTGAGCTCCGTCTGTCCCAAGGTGTTCTCCTTAGGGGATGGGGCCATAGGTCACGAGCATCCGCTTTGTATGAGAAGGTCCAAGGTCTGACCCCTGGCAGCGTCTCCACATAGCTGCTGCCAGTCAGTGTAGACAATCCTGAGCTAGATGGATACGACTCGATACGAGGCCGATACGAGCAGCCCGACTCGATATGACGCAGCTTCCTGCGTTACTTTGCTCCTAACCTGTTCTTTGCTTCCTGCACCCTAATTGTGTCATAACACGAGTTTCATCCCCAGGGCTCCACTTGGGGATGGAGATGCCCCAGATAGGCCCCATGGCTCTTGTGGTGGAGAGAGGGAGAGCTTTGTGGCTTATCAGCTGGGGCCAAGAGCTTCTGCAGAACTGGTCAAGCAAGCGGGGGATGATGGAGTTCAACTGTGCAAACAATTCCACCCAAGTGACTAACCCACAATCATGTGCATTCGCCGGGCACAGCTCTGTGCATTGGTGGCACATTGCCAATTGGAAAGAGGAAGCGGGGAGGAATCGGCTCTCTTCAGTTTGCTTCTGCCTGGTTGCTTAGGAGCAATCCTTACTTGCCCTAGGCGACCACAAAGGGGGCTGTTTAGAAACCTAGTTGCAAGGCTGTGTCTCGGGATGTTGCCATATCGGCGAACGCTTATCATTGTAAAGGTAAAGTGTGCGGTCAAGTCGATTTCGGCTCCTGGCGCCCACAGAGCCCTGTGGTTGTCTTTGGTAGGATAAAGGAGCGGTTTACCATGGCCTCCTCCCGCACAGTATGAGATTATGCCTTTCAGCATCTTCCTATATCATTGCTGCCCGCTATAGTAGCAGTGGGGATTCGAACCGGCAACCTTCTGCTTGTTAGTCAAGCATTTCCCCGCTGTGCCACTTAAGGTTATCATTGTACTTTATGTTTAATCTGGAATAACTCACACTAACTGGTTCAGGATTGTTTCTTTTCAGTCAGATCGTGTAGGGGCCAAGACCAAATATATGCACCATGCTATTGTGTCTGTACGCTAAGCTTATAACTTAGGGAAACTTTGCTTTGCTTTCTGTGCCATGCCATTTCGGAACATAGGAAGCTGCCATATATTGAGCCAGACCCTTGGTTCCTCTATCTCAGTATTGTCTACCCAGACTGGCAGCGGTTTCTCCAAGGTTGTAGACCTATCTCAGCCCTATCCTGGAGATGCCAGGGGCGGGGGGACTTGGGACCTTCTGCATGCAAATGCTCTTCCCAGAGTGGCCCCATCCCCTGCGGTGAATATCAAATGCAGTGCTCAGTGTAGTCCCCCATTCAAATGCATACCAAGGTGGACCCTGCTTAGCAAAGGGGACAATTCATGCTTGCTACTAATGATGCAGCAGGGAGATGGCATGATTAGCAAGCCAGAGGTTGCCGGTTCGAATCCCCGCTGGTATGTTTCCCAGACTACGGGAAACATCTATATATCAGGCAGCAGCGATATAGGGAGATGCTGAAAGGCATCATCTCATACTGTGCAGGAGGCGGCAATGGTCAACCCCTCCTGTATTCTACCAAAGACAACCACAGGGCTCTGTGGTCACCAGGAGTCGACACAGACTTGACGGCACACTTTCCCACAAGCCCAGCTCTCTCTTCCCATAGATCAGCTCCCTGTTTCCCCACAGATGCCCACCAGATGCCTCTGGGGAGTCCACAGGAAAGAGATGAAGGACGTTCCTCTCTCCTCCTGATACGCCGCCACAGAGGGATCCTGCCTCTGCAGCTTGAGGTGGCCCATAGACACCAGACTAGTAGCCATGGATAAACCTGTCGCTCTATGAATTTGTCTGAGCCCCTTTTAAAGTGATTAAGGCTGGTGGCTGTCACCACCATTGAGTGACAGCCATCGGGAAGAGCCAACATGTCAGTGGAAGGTATGGCCCATCACATATGGGGCCATGGGATGGCTTAGGCTGAAGGTGATTGGGAACCTCTGTGGAAATGCTGCCGGCAAACGCGAGACAGAGATGCCAAATACTCTATTATTAGCAGCACGCCGACCGTAGCCAAGTAACTTATCCAGCAGCACATGGTGAAACGGTATGCTTCCCCTGCAAACCGCACATAAGATGATACTTGGAAGCAAGACCCCGCTGAACTGAGGAGGATGTAAACAGACATTAGCTTGGCCTGCACACGCCCTTCAGTGCAGGATAAAGTTCATCATCATTTTCCAGTTGTGCAAACGACGACAACTTGCATCATGAAGGAGAACAGAGATCAGTTTTATACAGAAAATTTAGCAACAGTGAATAGCATACTTCCAATCAGGGAGACTACCCAGGAAACAAGAAGAAAGAAACATTTCAATTGCAATGATGGCCATTGAACCCTCTTAGGAGCATAGGAAGCTAACTTATACCGAGTCAGACTCTTGGTCCATCTAGCTCAGTATCGTCTACACAGACTGGCAACGGTTTTTCCAAGGTTAAAGGCAGGAGTCTCTCCCAGCCCTACCATGAGATGCTTCCAGAAGGTGAAACTGGGACCTTCTGCATGCAAGCGCTCTTTCCGAAACGGCCTCATCCCCTAAGGGGAATATCTTACAGTGCTCACATATGTAGCCTCCCATTCAAATGCAAACCAGGGCAGAACTTGCTCAGCAAAGAGGACAAATCATGCTTGCAACCACGAGGCCAGCTTTTATTGGCCAGGTGGGGAAGGGAGGCACTAGATTACTCTTTCTCAACAGGAGATCCTAGAACAAGTCACCCAAGACTCAGTTCACACACCCAGCATTAGATCTGGTCTTGTGGTAGCAAGAAGGAAGTGTCCCTGTTGATAAGCAGGACCTGCCCTGGTTTGCATTTGAATGGGAGACTACATGTGTGAGTACTGTAAGATATTCTCCTAGGGGATGGGGCTGCTTTGGGAAGAGTACCTGCCCGCTTGCATGCATAAGGCCCCAAGTTCACTCTCTGGCAGCATTTGCAGGTAGGGCTCAGAGAGACTCCTGCCTGCCACCTTGGAGGAGCCGCTGCCAGTCTGTGAAGACAATACTGAGCTAGATAGACCAGTGGTCTGACTCAGTATGTGGCAGCTTCCTATGTAAGCCTCCTGTTCTGATTCAAGGGCTGGGCCCACTCCCCTTTGCGAACCGTGTGTCAGTTCAAAACAAGGTCAGAGGTGGCGTGTGCTGGACAGAGCATCTGGTAACTTCGATCAGTGACCATTGTCTTTTTTTTTTTACGTTTAGATTTTTATTGATTTTAACAATATCTTAACATTCACATCACATTAAACAGATATTGACTTCCCGCTCACACCTCCTCGAGAATCACCAACTATAGAATTAACCCTTGCTATAATAATAATTCAAAACGATCTACACAACCTGCTAATATTACTAAATTTCAAACCCTGTTGTAAAATCAATATTAGCAAAATAGTTCTTTAAGTATAATAAGAATGGTTTCCAATCTTCTTTAAAGCATTCCAAATTTTGGTCTCTTATCAGTACTGTAAGTTTTGCCATCTCCGCATATTCCAAAATTTTTATCGGCCAATCTTCTTTGGAGGGCAGTTCATTACTCTTCCATTTCTGCGCATATATTATTCTGGCCGCTGTGGTAGCGTACATAAAGAACGTTAAGTTGGTTGTAGAAAACACTCCTTGCGTTATTCCCAGCAGGAAGGATTCTGGCTTCTTAGGAAATGTCAAATGTTAAATTTCCTTTAACTTGTTATATATCATGTCCCAAAAGGCCTTAGCCTTCCTACAAGACCACCACATATGAAAAAAAAATGTTCCTTCAGAGTGTTCACATTTCCAACATTTGTTTGAGACATTTTTTATACATTAATGCCAGTTTTTTAGGTGTCAAATACCACCTAGACATCATTTTATAATAATGATCAGTGACCATTGTCTGGCGCCTGCGTTTTTCAAGTGGTTGCTAGAGCCAAAGAAAATCTGCCAAGGCCCAGGGTTCACCCGAGTCTGCACACAGAAAAACCACACTCCTTTTGCCCTGAATCCAGTAGGCAGCTAAGCACCAGCGTTTCCCCAATTTGCTTAATTTTACCGACTGACTGCCCGCCTCCCCACTCCAAAGCAGTCGGCATGGATGTTGCAGTTTGGCAGACATCTGCGGGGCCCTCTTTTTAATCACACCGCTGAGGTTTCCATAAGCAGCAGTGGAGCCGCAGGGAGAGGGAGAGAGGGATGGAAATATTGTCAGTGTTGACTGGTATGTCCCGCCTCCCCACCCCGCACTCTCTCCCCAACCATCTTTAGTTGACATAATTCAACAAAGGCCAAGTCTCCAGATGCAGGGAACTTTGCCTCTGCTGTGGATAAGTATGGGCACGTGGAAACAGGAGATATTTCAGTGTGGGGATATGAAGGATGCAGATGGATGAATATGAAGGATTATTATTATTATTATTATTACTAAATTTATATCCCGCTCTTCCTCCAAGGGGCCCAGAGCGGTGTACTACATACTTAAGTTTCTCCTCACAACAACCCTGTGAAGTAGGTTAGGCTGAGAGAGAAGTGACTGGCCCAGAGTCACCCAGCTAGCATCATGGCTGAATGGGGATTGGAACTCGGGTCTCCCCGGTCCTAGTCCAGCACTCTAACCACGACACCACGCTGGCTATAAAGCCATGGAATCACAGGAAGCTGCCTTATTAGGAGTCAAACCATGGGCCCATCTTGCTCAGTATTGTCTACACTGACTGGCAGCGACTCTTCCAAAGTTGCAGGCAGGAGTCTCTCCCAGGCCTACCAGGGGATGCTGCCAGGGATTGAACCTGAGATCTTCTGCATACAAAGTAGATGTTTTTCCAATCGAGCTATGGCCCCCATCCCTTATGGGGAATATCTCACAGCACTCACATATAGTCACCCATCCAAATGCAAACCAAGGTAAGCCTGCTTAGCAGAGGGGGAAACGCATGTTCCCTAACTGGTTCTCAACACCCAAAATCGAGCTCCGGCCCCATCCCTAGGAGGAATATTTTGCAGCGCTCACATGTAGTCTCCCATTCAAGTGCAAACCAAGGCAGACCCTGCTTAGCAAAGGGGGCAATTATGCTCACTGCCACAAAACCAGCCACCTTCATCATACTGCCTATTCAAATGTGACTAGTCACATTAACAGCAACCAAATTTCTCAGAGTTGCTTATACACAAATTATCCAGACTTCTCACCCAGCAAACTTTGCGCCTAAGTGGAGAATTCAAATATCCACTGCATGGAATGGATACACTCTCTGTCACTCACTCACTCACTCACTCACTCACACACACACAACCCTCAAACAGGGCTAGAAACTTGCTTGTGAAAAAGGAACACCAAGGTCTTCCAAAACCCAAGTTCTACAGAAATGGGAATCAGAAAAGGCAATTTGGACATTTAAATCCAATTTTGCTACACCAAGTGAGCTAATGCTCAATTCTAAGAGCCAAAGATGCAGGCACAAAGAAGTTCATTGCTCAGGACCCTGAATTAACCCTAACTGAAAAGGAATGTGTGTGGGGTTTTTTTCGGGTCTAGTTGAAACTGACAATGTTTTCCATCTAGTTTGCCACGGGGCATAACCATCTTATGCTAGAACACACAAACAAACAAACTTGCTGAAGTGTAGCAAAATGTAACATTTCCATTTATTTAAAAAACAAACAAACTGGATATCACTTTTTGCATTACTTGGCCAGGGCGCCCTCCTTTCCCGAGGCTGTTTTAGACACCCACTGAGGGATGTTCTTATGTCTGAGATTTACAGCGAAGCCCTTTGCTTTAATTCCACTCTGACCTAGTCAGGAGGGCGCACACACTCCCATTAATCCACATTTCCAGTCAATGCATAAATGCGGTATGAACACAAAACCCATCGCCCTCTCTTTTGGAAGGATGGTACCCCACCTCGGAACGAGAGGGGGGCCCACTCCTGCTCTCAACCCAAGTACAAATCTTTCTTTTCATTCATGCAGGATGGCAGGAGTGGCCAGATTTCAGGTTTGTGGGTCCTACCTTGGGCTGTGCATGCAATTCGGAAGACAAACTGGAATCAGATGCAAACTGGTGGCTCCGTGCCATGGAGGACAGGGCTATCAATGGCTACTAGTCTGGTGGCCATAGGCCACCTCCAGCCTCAGAAGCAGGATGCCTCTCAATCCCAGTTGCAGGGGAGCCACAGCAGGAGAGAGGGTCTGCCCTCACCTCTTGATTGTGGGCTTCTCAGAGGCATTGGGGGGGCCACTGTGGGAAACAGGATGCTGGACTAGATCAGGGATTCTCAACGTTGGGTCTCCAGATGTTATTGGACTTCAGCTCCCATAATCCCCAACCAAAGGCCACTGGGGCTGGAGATTATGGGAGTTGAAGTCCACGAACATCTAAGGACCCAACGCTGAGAATCCCTGAACTAGATGGACCTTGGGCCTGATCCAGCAGCGCTGTTGTTATGGACTCTATCTCCTTGACAAATTTTATTTTGGATCAAGCAGCCAGCTGCCCCTTCCAGAAGAGAACATGTCTTTTTAGAGACATATGAATGGATCAGTAACATATTTATGGCAAAACGGCACTCGGGCCTAACACTGTAAAGTATTGACATGCATACATCAAAAAGGAATACAAGCAATATTGGGTTATATCAACAGGATACATCTCCTTAAGGGAAACGAGCAACAAAGCTACAAATTGTAACAGAGGCACCTTTGATTGTTATTTTCCCAAGGTTGGGGAGTTTATGTGGCAGTGAGCACATTCCCGGCCAGAGAATCTCTAGCACGGACAGCTGGCATTGACAGATGTGTCCATCCCCACTTACACCCCAATTTTGGGAAAGGGCTGCAGCTCAATTACACCTCAATTCTTGGCAGCGTTTCCAGGCTGAGCTGGAAAAGATCCCATCTGAAACTGCTGCCAGTCAGTGCAGACAAAACTGAGCTAGACGGACCAAAGGTCTGACTCAAGCCAGCAGCTTCACATGTGCAAATTCTCACTGAATCCTTCTCTGTGTAAGGAAGAGGTCCAGCATTTTCAACACTGGAAGCAGTGTGTTAACGCTAAGCAGGACATGTAACTGACAGAAGGCGACACGTAACTGACAAAAGGCTACTACCACATTTCTCTTATATCCCTCCAGAACAAAGGCAACAGTGTTCCCTCTAAGGCGTGCACACGCTCACACATTTTTGGATGTCCGCTCAGTTAATTTTAGATCCTGCTCAGGTTGAATCAGGAAGGCCCCATTCTGAATGCACATGCATGCACAATGCCTTGATACTGCCGCCCAGGACAAAACTCATTCCGCACAGAGACGGGAAAAAAAGAGAGAACACACTGAAAAGCAAGAATACTTAAAAGTTCCCAGGCAGTCTCCAATCTGGGCACCGACCAGAACCAACCCTTCTTCGTGCACTCCTATACTTTTATATATAGTTAGACATTCTTCTCCTGTTTACACCGCTGCCTCTGCTACCCTCCCCTCCCTTGGCTAGCCCCTTAGAACTTTTTATTTTATTTTAAAGAATGCCACATGCCCCCCAGGGCAAGGACCTGTCCTTTCAATCGCTGCCCCATACAGACGGCATAAACAAAACCGTGATCCTGTACCAGTGTGAATTTCAGAGCGATGGTCTAATACTCTACTTCCAGCCTCAAAGCAGAGGTTGACACCATTACTCCCAATATCCATCCCTCCAGGTGTAGGTGTGTGTGTGTGTGTAGGGGTACAGTCATTTCCCCCAATATCCCTCCAGCTGTATGTATGTCTATGGGGGAGGCAGGAGTCATTCTCCTCAATATCCTCCCCCCAGCTGTTGTGTATGTATATGGGGAGGGGGAGATGCATTGTGCCCAATATACAACCCCTGCCCAGTTCTGTGTGTGTGTGTGGTGGGGAGATTCATTATGCCCAATATCCCCCCAGCTGTGTGTGTGTGTGTTGGGGGGGTCATTATCCCCAATATCCCCCCCCCAGCTGGGTGTATGTGTATGTGTGTGGTGGGGGGCAGAGATTCATTATCCCTAATATTCACCCCCCACAGTTCAGGGTGTGTGTGTGTGAAGATTCATTATGCCCAATATCCCACCAGCTCTGGTGTGTGTGTGTGTGTGTGTGTGTGCGTGTGTTGGGGGGGTCATTATCCCCAATATCCCCCCCAGCTGGGTGTATGTATATAGGAGGGGCAGAGATTCATTATCCCCAATACCCCCCCCCCAGTTCTCTCTCTGTGTGGGGGGGTTTAAGATTCATTATGCCCAATATCCCACCAGCTCTGGTGTGTATGTGTGTGTGTGTGTTGGGGGGGTCATTATCCCCAATATCCCCCCCCAGCTGAGTGTATGTATATAGGAGGGGCAGAGATTCATTATCCCCAATATCCACCCCCACCCAGTTCTCTGTGTGTGTGTGGGGGGGGGTTAAGATTCATTATGCCCAATATCCCCCCAGCTGTGTGTATGTGTTTGGAGAAAGTGTCATTATCCCCCTATATGGTGGGGGCGGGGGAGAGACAGGTATTACCCAAAATATCCCCCTCACCATGGGGGGGGGTCAGGCATAACCCCCAATATCCCCCACCCAGCTGTAGGGGGGAGTCATAGACATAGCCACTGGCCCATACCCTCCCCTTGCCCCACTCCCCTTCAGCTCCCCGCAACACCACGGGGGGCGAGGGCACACCGTCCCCCAGGCTGAGGGGGCTTGTTGATACCCCCTCCCCCGACAGGAGCCTCCCCTGCCGAGGGGCACGCTGGGCCTCGTAGTCTCCCCGCCAGCGCCCAAGCCAGCAAGGGCCAGCCGGCGGACTACACGCCCCGTCAAGCCCCGCGGCGCCAGCGCCGGCGCGCTGCATGCCGGGGCTTGCCGTCCTGGGCTCCCTCCGCCGCCGGGGCTGCCTATGGGCCGCGGGACTCCGTTTCCCGGCGTGCCCCGCGCGCCTCAGCCCCCCCCCCCCGCCCGCAACACACACCCCGCCGCCGCCGCCGCCGCCTCCGGGGCTGACTGGGTCTGGGCGCCCTCGCCGCGGCTGAATCCCCCCGGCCCGCTCACCGATGTCGATGGCGAAGCGCTTGGCGTTCTCCAGGTTGCGGAAGATCTCGTCGGGCGGGAGGGTGATGCTCTTGTCCAGGCTGCCGCTCACGACGGCGCCGCCGCCGCCGCCGCCGCCGCTATTCCTGCCGCCGCGCTCCGCCATCTTGGACGCAGCGCCCCGCTCGCCGCGCGCCCGGCCTCATTAGGCATGCAAATATATGCGCATATGTTTTGCGTGTTAATATCGCCAGGGGAGGGGAGGTGGAGGGGGACGCCGCTTGCCTTCCATGCCTCCAGGAGGGCGGGAGCAAGCAGGCGCGCCGGCCGCCCTCCGAGGGGCGGGGCCGCGCGCTTGCTCCGCCCACTCCGCCAGGAGCCCCGCCCACAGGGCTGGTTCTTTTTCCTCCTCCGCTGTTCAGTCGGATTCCAGCCCCTCCCAGCGTGACTGTTACTTTCCTTAAAACAGTATCCTTTATCCACACACTAGATCTCCTAACAATACTGAATAATAGAATAATAACTAATAATAATTATTATTATACAGCCATTTTAGGGTCTAGGGTGAATTTAGGACTTTGTTCTCTGCCCAACCGACCTAGGCTGACCACTAGCTATATATGACATTTATTAAAACAATATTCTTTATCCACACGAGATATAATAATGATAATTAATGGCATGGCAAGGTAGCAGGGGTGATACACTGGAACATCTGCAAAAAATACAAGCTACCCATAGCCAAAAATTGGTGGGACCCTAAAATTGAAAAAGTTGAAGAAAATGAAGATGCAAAAAATATTATGGGACTTCTGACTACAAACAGACAAACATCTGCCACACAATACACCCAATATAAGTGTAGTAGAGAAGAAAGAAAAACAAGTCAAAATAATCGACATAGCAATACCAGGGGATAGCAGAACAGAAGAAAAAGAAATAGAAAAAAAATCACAAAATACAAAGACCTACAAATTGAAATTGAAAGGCTGTGGCAGAAAAAACCCAAAATAATCCCAGTGATAATTGGCGCCCTGGGTGCAGTTCCAAAAGACCTTGAAGAGCACCTCAACACCAGAGGGGCCACAGAAATCACCATCAGCCAATTACAAAAAGCAACTTCACTGGGAACAGCCTATATTCTGAGACGATACCTTTAACAACAGCAACAACATTGACAATAAAATTCAGCCATCCCAGGTCCTTGGGAAGGACTCAATGTCTGGATAAAACAAACCGGTCAATAACACCTGCCTGACTGTGTAAACAAGAAATAATAATAAATAAATAAATAAATAATACAGCAGTTTCAGGATCTAGGGTGAATTTAGGACTTTGTTCTCTTCCCAGCCCACCTAGGGTGACCTCTAGAGAGCTCGTCTTCTGTTAGCAAGCATGAATTGTCCCTTTAGCTATGCAGGCTCCACCCTGGATTGCATTTGAATGGGAGACTACAGGTGTGAGCACTGCAAGATTATTATTATTATTATTACATTTATATCCCGCTCTTCCTCCAAGGAGCCCAGAGCGGTGTACTACATACTTCAGTTTCTCTTTCACAACAACCCTGTGAAGTAGGCTAGGCTGAGAGAGAAGTGACTGGCCCAGAGTCACCCAGCTAGAATCATGGCTGAATGGGGATTTGAACTCGGGTCTCCTCGGTCCTAGTCCAGCACTCTAACCACTAGGGCCGCTCTGGGAAGAGCACCTGTCTGCTTGCATGCAGGAGGTTCAAAGTTCCCTCCCTGTCAGCATCTCTAAAATAGGGCTGAGACAGACTCCTGCCTGCAACCTTGGCAAAGCCGCTGCCAGTCTGTGTAGGCAATACTGAACTAGATGGACCAATGGTCTGACTCAATATACGGCAGCTTCTTATGTTCCTACTTTTTCACACAGCACATAATTAATCTATGAATTCTTGGCCACGGGAGGTGGTCATGGCTACCAGCTTGGATGGCTGTAAGAGGGGTTTAGATACATTCATGGAAGACAGGTCTATCAATGGCTACTAGACTGAGGGCTATAGGCCACCTCCAGCCTCAGAGGCAGGATGCCTCTCAATACCAGTTGCAGGGGAGCAACAGCAGGAGAGCAGGCATGCCCTCAACTCCTGCCTGTGGGCTTCCCAGAGGCATCTGGTGGGCCACAGTGAGAAACAAGATGTTGGACTAGATAGGCCTTGGGCCTGATCCAGCAGAGATGTCCTTATGTCTTTTCCACCCCTACCTGAAGATACCAGAGTTTCAAACTCCGACCTTCTTCAAACAAAGTAAGTGCTCTCCCACGGAGCAACAGTACCATTTCCATGTTCAGTGTGCCTTTCTGGTGGAGGCTCTTGTGTCTATGTGGTCTATACTGGGGAAGAGACCTGGTCTTGTGGTAGTGAGCATGGATTGCCCCCTTTGCTAAGCAAAGTCTGCCTTGGTTTGAATTTGGATGGGTGACTACAAGTGAGCACTGCAAGGTACTCCCCTTTAAGGAATGGGGCAATCATTCAGTGACAGAGCATCTACGTGAGAGAGACTCCTGCCTTGGAGAGTTGATGCCAGTCTGTGTAGGCAATCCTGAACTGGATTTACCAAGGGTCTGACTCAGTATATATGGCAGTGTCCTATGTTCTTATGAAGAGCAATGCAGCGATTGCTGACAAGCAGAGATAAATATTGATTGCTGACAATCAATATAAAATTAAAATGAACAATAACTCATTGGAAACAGTGGATACAGAAGCCGGCTTTTATTACTTTTCAGCATTGTGCAAAAGTTTCAGAAATGCCATCATGGCCTCCGATGAATTACAGATTCCGTGCATTTCACGCACCATCACAGCCTCATCCTTCAAGGACGGTAAGTGGCAAAGATAATCTACCATAAGAGTTATGGTACCCAACACGTAAATACAATTTTTACAAATTGCCTTTCATGAAAGACTTCCTTAAATATTTCATGTAAAAAAATATATGAAAATACAACAATCATAACATCAGCACGATGGGCTGTTACGTCCTTCCTATGAGGATATAGAACCAAGTATCTGCCTTTATAAAAAGCATCAATTAAACATCTCAGACTCCGGCCTTCTGCCTCAGTGAGTCGGTAATTCTCGAAGAGAGTCCTCTACCTACGATCGTCACAGAGTGACACATTTCCTTTGCCTGCTTAGTACATTCTACAAATGTTATAGAAATTATTACAGCGGCGATACAAAGGTTGGATTCTTCAAAAGGGTCTCCCATGTCTGCAGCCATGGCTAGAGAGCAGAGGTTTCCCATGATAGATCTATACTGGAAACACTGCATTTTTTGGGTTGGAGTTTAACTGCCTCTGCTTTCCTCTGCTTCTTCAAAGCTGGGCCCCTAGATAGACTATAACTCCCAACATCCCACCATTGTGGCAGAGTATAAAGGGAGTTGTAGTCCATCTGAGGACCCACATTTGAGAAGCCCTACCCTAGAGACTTCAAGGAGTTGTGGTATGGTGAGGATGCTCAGAAATCTGGGTTGGATCCTTGGCCTTATTCGTAAAAAAACTACAGCTCCCAGGAAGCCATTCTTCTAACAGGGAATGTCCAATGTTGTTGACTACAACTCCCAGCTGCAATGGCCTTCAGCTGGGAATTATGGGAGTTGTAGTCAAAAGCATCTGGCATTCCCTCTTAGAGGGAACACTTCTCCCAGGAAAGAGAGGTGGCAAGTCTTAAAACCCAGTTTGCATCGTAATCGTAATTCCTCTGCTTTGGTTTGAAAAGTAGGCATTCCGAACGTAGAGGCCCTTTTGAAAAGATCCACCTCAACTTCTTAGAAGTTACTCGTTTCCCGAACAAATGAACAACAAAGACCCAGACCCGCCCCCTCCCCGATACCCCTTTTCTGCCCCTAATAACAACCATCATAATAGAACCTCAGCAAGGTTAAAACAATGTGGTGTTCCTCTTGGAACGACTCTCCCAAATTCTCCTAAGATGAGGATTACTTCGGTCCATTCTTTTAGAATGGTTTTCTCTCCGCAGCGCGGGAGAACGTGCTCTTGCTAAACCAAGAAGGCATCGGACTGACGAGAGCCGTCGTCGTTTAAGGTGGAGATATTCTTTCCTACTGGCGAGAGGAGCTGTGGAGATTTGTACGACAAATCGCTCGCGCCTCTGGAATCTCTTCACACATGTCCCAAATCAAGTTCTCCTCTTTACCAGGGCCTCCAGAGTTTGCAGGCAGACTTTGAGGGTGCCTTTTTCGCCGCGGCCTTCTGGAGTAGAGAGGCAGGTGACGGAGAATGCAGGTCCTTGCTAACGGCTGCCCAGGGCTTCTGGAAGTGACTCAGGAGCTTGGCTTGGGTGTCGGTGTTGGCGGAATGAACGGCCAGGAACTGTAGCGTTTCCTTCAGGCAAGAGGAATAACCTTGGCTGTAATCCTGGGTGATGCTTGCAGAAGAAGTGGCCATTGCTGTGAAGGAAGAGAGATGGGATTTAGAGATGAGGGTGGGCAGAACCACAGTTTGGGCCCGGGGCGGCCATTTCATGAGGAGAGGCGAGGTAGTCACCTCAGCTGGTAGATTACTGGGGGCAGAAAAGTGTGGCAAGGACCCAACCAACACTGCCAATGGAGCTGCTCCTTCGGACGGATCCCTCCTCACAAGCCTTACAAAACGTGTGAGAAGCACGAGGATCGGAAGATAGGAAGCTGCCATATACCGAGTCAGACTACTGGTCCATCTAGCTCAGTATTGCCTACACAGGCTGGCAGCGGCTTCTCCAAGGTTGCAGGCAGGAGTCTCTCTGCCTGCAGGAGTCTCTCTCAAATCTTGGAGATGCCAGGGAGGGAACTTGGAACCGTCTGCATGCAAGCATGAAGGTGCTCTTCCCAGAGCAGCCCTATCCCCTAAGGGGAATATCTCACAATGCTCAAATGCCTCCCATTCAAATGCAAACCAGGGCAAACCCTGCTTAGCAAAGGGGACAATGCATGCTTGCGCCATCTCTCCCACAAGAATAGGAGACTACTGGCTCTCTCTTGGCTTTCTCCAGGGAGCCTTGAAAAATAGTTTTGTGGAAGGCAATAGCATCATAGAGTTGGGGAGATAGAAGGTCTTGGAGGTCTTCTAGGTCAGAGAATATTCTACCCAGTCCCTCTGGCACCATGAAGAGGTGACTACAGTGCCCAAGGTCCTCTGGGGAAAGCCATGCCAGTCAGACTGCTCAGAGCCCAGAATCGGTTGCTTGGGTAATAAAATAAAGAGAACGTCAAACCAGCACTTACTTTGGCTGAATTTGAGGTAGCTGACCGTCATCTCCAGAACGTCGGCTTTCTCCAGCTTCGAGTTGGGCTGGTGTCTCTGGAATTCCTTCTCCAGCAACAGCTTCAGTTGCTCGATGCTGCTGTTGATGCGGTCTCGGCGGAGTTTCTCCACCATGGGCTTTCGGAGCTGAGAGAGAGAGAAAGGAAGGAAGAGAAGAAATTAGACCCTCTTTCCTCACCTTCCACACACCATCCCTGTCCACAAGGCAGGGTTCGGAATGGACGAGCAGAATCCGAATCAACTTTGAATCGGAATCGGGATTGATGAGCAGAATCAAACTTACTCTGTTTTTTTCTTTGGAGGCCTGGCTTTCCAGGGAGAGAGCTTGAACGCTAGGTGCCATGATCCCAGCTGGCGCGCTTGTCTGGCTCCAGAGATGTGATGTGCAGAAGCGAACGCTTCAGGGCCGCTATTTATACCCGCGAGCCGCATACAAATGTCTGGGGTCGGAGAGTCTTGGAGTTTCCCACAGTCCCTGGCCAATCCGTGCGTTGCTCCAGGACAATAGAGGAGGCATCTATTACAGCATGGTAAATTGACTGTGAATTGCCTCCGGATAATACTCTGTTCCCCAAGGAGCAGGTGGACAGGGGAGTGTGGGTCACAATGGGGAGCAGCGTCAGGAAGGACGGGACGTGGGAAAGGCCCGGCATCCTTTATCAGGGGACGCGGGCGCCTGACGTTGGGAACGTCAACATCTCAATATGCTGCCTTTTTCCCAGGCTGCGGGGAAATTAAACGGAGGAGACCCACGCTCTCCACTCCCCATTCCGGCTCGCTTCGCTCCAAAGGAGTCCCTTCCAGGGGTATGTTTGGGAGAGCAGCATTTGAGTAGCCAAGACCTTTTCATTGACATTAAAGTGTGCTTAGATGAATACAGTGGGGGTCAATTTTCAGAGGACAGCAGCCCAGTCCTTTAAAAAAAAAAAAAAAGAAAACATATGCTCTTGGAAGGCAGAGGGAGGTGTCTGAGGACTGCGGCTAGCAGAATACAGTTGGAACAATCACCTCCTCCGTGATCATTTCAAGGGGTCAACCAATGCTCAAAATGCGATTTTAGATCGGTAAAACAAACAGAAGTTCTAAAAGAGAGCCAGTGTGTTGTGGTGGTTAGAGTGCTGGACTAGGACTGGGAGTGTGGATATGAATCCCCGTTCAGCCATGAAACTCATAAGAACGTAGGAGTAGCCCTGCTGGATCAGGCCCAAGGAAGCCCATCTAGTCCAGCATCCAGTTTCACACAGTGGCCCACCAGATCCCTCTGAGAAGCCCACAGGCAAGAGGTGAGGGCATGCCCTCTCTCCTGCTGTTGCTCCCTTGCAACTGGTATTCAGATAACCAGCATGGTGTAGTGGTTGGAGTGCTGAACTAGGGGAGACCCGAGTTCAAATCTCCATTCAGCCATGATTCTTGCTGGGTGACCCTGGGCAGTCCCTTCTCTCTCAGCCTAACCTACTTCACAGGGTTGTTGTGAGGAGAAACTGAAGTATGTAGTACACCGCTCTGGGCTCCTTGGAGGAAGAGTGGGATATGACATGTAAATAAATAAATAAAATCTTGCCTCTTTGGGTGACTATAGGCCAGCAACCTCTCTCTCTCAGCCTTAACCTACCTCACAGGGTTGTTGTGAGGAGAAACACAACTATGTACACTGTTCTGGGCTCCTTGGAGGAGGAAGAGCAGGATAGAAACAAACTGAAAGGCATTGTGATCATTTTTAGACCCATGCTATTGTATAGGGAAATTGACCAGTTTATTAAGAGACATTGGCATCGATTTTTGTCCGGCTTCATTTTCTCACGGTTGAGAAGTTAGTCTTTTCCACAAGGGAAGTGAGTCTTCTCTCCTATGGGAGGAGAGCTGGTCATGTGGTAGCAAGCATGAATTGTCCTCTTTGCTAAGCAGGGTCCACCCTGGTTTGCATTTGAATGGGAGACCAGAAGTGTGTGAGCACTGCAAGATATTCCTCTTAGGGGATGGAGCCACTCTGGGAAGAGCATCTAGGTTTCAAGTTCCTTCCCTGGCAGCCTCTCCAGGTAGGGCTGGGAGAGAGCCCTGCCTGAGAACCTGGAGAAGCCGCTGCCAGTCAGTGAAGACAAGACTGAGCTAGACGGACCAAGGGTCTGACTCAGTGGAAGGCAGCTTCCTTATAGGGCATGGGACCATACCTTCATGGGAGAACATCTGCATTTGTTCTGGGGCGGCGAACAAATAAAGTGATGAAGAAGAAGATGACGGTGGTGGATGATTGATGATCAATGATGTACGTTGTCCCCAGGGGGCCTTGGTTTCCTCTCACAAAGGAAACGAGGCTCCTATAGGAAGCTGCCATTGAGTCAGACCCTTGGTCCATCTCACTCAGGATTGTCGACCCAGACTGGCAGTGGCTTCTCCGAGGCTGCAGGCAGGAGTCTGTCCCAGCCCTATCTTGGAAATGCTCATGCATAGGAATAGAGAGGGAAGACGTGACCAAGAGGTTCACACAGATGAGACAGTAAATCTCTTCTAGAGATTTACTTGAAAAGTTTCTGTCTTGGAGATTCTGGAAAAGTTTGTATGGTTATGTGCAAAAAGACAAGAGTATCTCTTCTAAACAGCAATGGGACAAATTGTGGAAATGGACGTCGGACGTAACCCCCCCGATTACCTGATGTGCCTTGTAATCCCCCACCCCCGAGTTACAGTACTACCTGCATATACTTCATAACTTGTGGGTTTCCAAATCCTTCTGTGTAAATCTTTGTAGATATATCATGTACAGACAACCACTTTGTATACAATTGTGCTTTGGCAACGTACTGTATGCTTTGGTAGTTTGTTGGTTCAATAAAAAAATCTTGTCCTATCTTGGAGATGCTGCCAGGGAGGGAACTTGGAACCTAGATGATACTCTTCCCATTAGCCCCTAAGGGGAATCTCTTCCAGGGCTCACACATCAAGTCTCCCATTCGTATGCAACCAGGGCGGACCCTGCTTAGCAAAGGGGACAAGTCCTGCTTGCTGCCACAAGACCAGCTCTCCTCACAGGAACAGCATCATCCCAGCCAGCGACACACGGATGCCCCAGCTTTTCCCCTTCCCAGAAGCATCCCTTTTATTCCCCCCCCCGCCCCCTCCCTTCCCCTCCCACCCCACAGAGTGTTGGCCAGATGGCGTAGCAAGAACCCCTCTCTCTCCAGGCACACGCCTTTTGTCGACAGTTTAACACCGTGAATGGGCCGAAGTGTGGGAAAGGGAGATTTGTGAGCTCACACCATCTGAAGTGAATAGCGGACCCGGCCAGCCCCAAACAGCAACCTCTTATTTCTTTTTGGCAGGGTGGGATACACACTCCCAGATTCGCTCCCACGCGTTCTCCCCCCACCCACCCACCCACCCCTGCTTCAACGTGGGCCCATCCAAGCAACAGACGCCTCCTTTTCCATCTGGTGGCGGCAATCCCTTAAAAAAAAGGAAGCGCCACCCACTTGAAAGCTCTTCCTTTGACCCCGGAGGCACCAGAGCTGGTTTCTGCCAGGGCACTCTGTGCATGCTCTGAGGCATTTTGGCCTCCATGTCGCCGGTCCCAGGAATGGCTTAAGACATAGAGGTCCCGGGACCGATGAGTCAGTGTGGAAGCCCTTCTGCCGGCTTTAATAGAGACCCCACCCCACCCATTAAACCTGGACCCCCACCCATTCATCAACTTTGCTTGAGTTGATTAATTGACTGGTTAAACCAGTTAAACCTTCTGGACCTCATCAATTAATCAACTAGAGCATGTGTTGATGAATGGGTGGGGTCCAAATTTACTGGGTGGGGCACACTGAGGCCCCTCCCCATTCTGATGTGTTGCTGTTAGTAGGCAATTAGAAAGAAAATAATCTATCTATCTATCTATCTTTCTATCTATCTATCTATCTATCTATCTATCTATCTATCTCTTTATTTTGGTCTTTGACCAGCATAAGGTGAAAATAACATAAAAGCTGTGAAATAATACTTTAAAAGCTGCCCAGAGATGAAAGTTTGGGGAGGCATACAAATTAGATAGATAGATAGATAGATAGATAGATAGATAGAAAGAAAGAAAGAAAGAAAGAAAGAAAGAAAGAAAGAAAGAAAGAAAGAAAGAAGCTTCCATATCTAAAAACTAGAACGGAAATATCAAGACTGGTTCTTCTTTCCCTTTCGTTCTTAACAGTATGTGGTTGCATACAGGAAGCTGCCTTCTATTGATCCAGCCTTTTGACCCATCCAGTTCAGGATTTCCTTCACTGACTGGTAGCAGCGCTCCAAGGATTCAGGCAGGAGTCTCTCCCAGCCCTACCGGGAGATGCTGCCAGGGATGGAAGGCCACCTGGGGCCTTCTGCATGCAAGGAGGCGCTCCATCGCTGAGCTATACGTGCTCCAGATAAACATATGCAGCTGCCTACTGAGTCAGGTCATTGGTCCATCTAGCTCTGTACTGTCCGCCCTGACTGGCAGCAGCCCTCCAAGGTGGGGGTCTTTCTCCGCCCTTCCTGGAGATGCTGCCAAGGATTGAACCTGAGACCTTCTGCATACAAAGCAGTTGCTCTTTCCACTGAGCTACAGCCCTGGTCTCTTCTGTTTATTCAGTTAGAAATTATTGTATATATTCTTCAATATCTCGAAAAGCCTTTACACTGATACACTGCTAATCCATTTGAGGTGTGTGTGGGGGGGCGGATCCTCAATAGTGCACTTACAAAAGTAACTATTCACGAATAAATGGTGAGTACAGTTGGATGTGAAGACACACATCACTTCCTCTGCTTTGAAGGATTTTATTGTCTCTCAGTTGTCCTGACTTTGCATCTCTTCCTTATCTATCTATCTGTCTATCTATCTATCTATCTATCTATCTATCTATCTATCTATCTATCTATCTGTCTGTCTGTCTATCTATCTATCTATCTATCTATCTGTCTATCTATCTACTTCCTTCCTTCTTTCCTTCCTTCCTTCTCTTTCTCTCCTTCCTTCCTTCCTTCTTTCTCTCTCTCCCCCTCTCCCTCCCTCCTAGAATCAATCAATCAATCAATCGATCTGTCTATCTATCTATTGTTCTTTTCCTCCCTCCCTCCCTTCTAGATTCTTTCTTTCTTTCTTTCTTTCTTTCTTTCTTTCTTTCTTTCTTTCTTTCTTTCTTTCTTTCCTTCCTTCCCTCCCTCCCTCCCTTCCTTCTCTCTCTCTCCATCTATCTTTTCCTCCCTCCCTCCTCTCTCTTCCCCTCTCCCTCCCTTCCTCCCTCCCTCCTAGAATCAATCAATCAATCTGTCTGTCTGTCTATCCATCTTTTCCTCCCTCCCTCCTAGAATCAATCTATCTATCTATCTATCTCCTTCCTTCCTTCCTTCCTTCCTTCTTTCTCTCTCTCCCCCTCTCCCTCCCTCCCTCCCTCCTAGAATCAATCAATCAATCAATCAATCTGTCTGTCTATCTATTGATCTTTCTTTCTTTCTTTCTTTCTTTCTTTCTTTCTTTCTTTCTTTCCCTCCCTTCCTTCTCTCTCTCTCTCCATCTATCTTTTCCTCCCTCCCTCCCTCCCTCCTAGAATCAATCAATCAATCTGTCTGTCTGTCTATCTATCCATCTTTTCCTCCCTCCCTCCTAGAATCTATCTATCTATCTATCTATCTATCTATCTATCTATCTATCTATCTATCTATCTATCTGCGGGAGGGGCTTCCGCGGAGTGGGGCGGCCTCTTCCTCACTCCAGCCCTCCAGTGTCAGAGAGCGGAACGTTCCCAGCCTTTTGAAAGGGGCTGAGATAATGCGGATCGATCCATGTGGTCCCTGGGAAAGGGAGCCGCTCCAGATGGCCCATTGCATGGGGTGGGGTGGGGGGGCTGGCCGGCCCCCACCAGGGGGAGTGGCATAGAAGCAGCAGCCGCCTCAGCAGCACTAATGGGCCCTGTAGCCAGGCACGCTTCTTTTGTCTCCTCCCTGAATGTCTTCAATGGGCCAGAAAGTGTGGGAAACCCCGAGATCCCCAGCCCCACACTCTGAGGTTAATAGGGCCATTGTCGGAAGAGGCTCCCAGGCCTGGGAGGGAGGGAGGGCGGAGGATCAACATAATCAGCATCACCCCCACCTTGGACTCCTGCAAGAAAGGCTGCTGGCAAGGGCAGAGCTGGCCTGGGTTCAAGTCGAGATGTCTCAGAGCCAAGCCTTGAGAATACTCGCTTTCTAAGAGGCCAGGAGAAAATGGCTCTGCAGACTCCGTAGTAGCATCAAGTAACACGTTTCACAGCAGCTTGTGTGAGAAGCGTCTGCCACAGACTCCTGGGCTTGCCCTTCAGCTGCCGCCGGACTACAACTCCCATCACCCCCTGCCGCAATAGCCTCTGGATAATGGGAGTTGTAGTCTGCCAACATCTGCGGGGTGTGTGCACATGGATTTGGGCAGCCCTATTCCAGAACACACTCCAGAATCCTCTGTAACATGTAGGGCACCACAACGTCAGCCTGACTATAACTCCTATCATCCCCCCAGCCGCAATGGTCAATGGTCAGGGAGGATGGAAGTTCAACAACAGCCAGAGGGCTGAAGCTGCACAGCCCTATATGTTACAGAGGGTTCTAAGGTGGACTACAACTACCATGATCCAAGGGGCATTCGAGAAGCGGATGATGGGAGCTGTAGTCTTTTGCTTTACGACTCTGGGGCCTCTTCTCCGTCTGACCTATTCCTTTCTCGGGGTCTATCCCCACATTGTGAAGTATACATGTGCTATTTATTAATGCATTGTGTGCCATGCACACACAGTGCTGCACACAATCTGCATCCTACATTTGGGAGCTCCCGTTTAACCAACTAACTAAGTTCAGTTAAAAAAGAGTCCCTGTTGTACTCGCCCTTGATGCAAAGATGGGGCTGATGCATCCCCAGACACTGGGATGTACAACTTAATATGTGGATAGGCTTACATTTATTTTTTAAAATTGTGGTCTTCTTTGATTACAGGTCTTTTTTTCCTTTATTTAATTTTAATTTTATTTTATTTACATTTCTATTCTGCTCTTCCTCCAAGGAGCCCAGAGCAGTGTACATAGTTAAGTTTCTCCTCACAACAACCCTGTGAGGTAGGTTAGGCTGAGAGAGAGGCAACAGGCCCAGAGTGACCCAGTGAATTTCATGGCTGAATGGGGATTTGAACTCAGGTCTCCCTGGTCCTAGTCCAGCACTCTAACCACTATACCACGCTGGCTCTCTTTCTTTGTTACAAACAGATATTAGTACAGTCATCACTGGCCAACCGCAAAATCTGTCCTGGCAAAACCGCACCTGGCAAAACCGCACCGTGGACAAATTTGCAGTTGGCGAGGCATTGGAAACAGGGGGTTAGGGGAATCATGCTCACACACAAAAACCGCACCCCAAACTAAAGAAAAAAATGCTTTAAAGTGGCTAAAGTTCCCCCAAATCCCCTTAAAATTAGGAACATAGGAAGCTGCCATATACTGAGTCAGACCACTGGTCCATCTAGCTCAGTATTGTCTACACAGACTGGCAGCAGCTTCTCCAAGGTTGCAGGCAGGAATCTCTCTCAGCCCTATACTCGTAATCGGGTTAGTAAACCTGTATGTCATTTATGCAATGCTCCTGCATAGGAATAGGGAGGGAAGATGCGACCAAGAGGTTCACGTGGATGAGACAGTAAATTTCCTCTGGAAAAGTTTGTATGGTTATGTGCAAACAGACCAGTGTATCTCTTCTAAACAGCAATGGGACAAATTGTGGAAATGGGCGTAACTCCGATTACCTGATGTGCCTTGTAATCCCCATCCCCGAGTTACAGTACTGCCTGCATATACTTTATAGCTCTGTGGGTTACCAAATCCTTGTTTGTAAATCTTCGTAGATCTATGATGTACAAACAACCGCTTTGTATACAATTGTGCTTTGGTAACGTACTGTATGCTTCGGTAGTTTGTTGGTTCAATAAAAAAAAATCTTGTCCCATTTAACAAACAAACAAACTTGTCCTATCTGGAGATGCCAGAGAGGGAACTTGAAACCTTCTGCTCTTCCCAAAGCGGCTCCATCCCCTGAGGGGAATCTCTCACAGCGCTCATACTTCTAGTCTCCCATTCAAATGCAAGCCAGGGTGGACCCTGTTTAGCAAGGGGGGCAAGTCATACTTGCTACCAGAAGACCAGCTCTCCTTCTACAACATAGGAAGCTGCCATATACTGAGTCAGACCCTTGGTCCATCTAGCTCAGGATTGTCTTCACAGACTGGCAGCAGCTTCTCCAAGGTTGCAGGCAGGAGTCTCTCTCAGCCCTATCTTGGAGATGCTGCCAGGGAGAGAACTTGGAACCTTCTGCGATTCCCAGAGAGGCTCCACCCCCTGAGGAGAATATCTTACAGGGTGGGGGGTTAGCCAAGTGCAGAAGGCCACCCCCTCTGTGCAGAAGGCCTCTCCCCGGCCGGCAGGCAGGCTTCTCCCCATTCCCTGGCCAGTGTGCGGGCTTCTCTCCAGCCCCTTGGTGGTGAAGATAGGAGAACTAGCCCTCATCGGTCAGTCTAGTTATTGTCTCCTCTGATGGCCAGCCGCTCTCCAGGGTTTCAGACAGGAATCTCTCCCAGCCCCGCCGGGAGATGACAGGAACTGAATCTGGGGCCTTCTGCGTGCAAAGCACGGGCTCTTCCACTGATGTGTTTGTGGAACACACGATGCTGCCGATGGAGTCAGGCCCTTTGTCTGCCTAGCTGAGCGTTGTCTTCACTGACTGGCAGAAGCTACCCAGGATGAGTTTCCTAGACTTTCTTGGCCAGGGATTGAACCTGTGACCTTTGGCAGGCAAAGCACATACTGTGCCGCTGAGTTACAGCTCCATCTTTCTTTTCCATCACAGGAACTATTATGTAACTGTTTTCAGAATGACCTGAAAACAGCAGCTGATAACTTCTAGGCTGGACTACTGAAATGTGCTCTATGTAGGGCTGCCTTTGGACATAGTTTGGAAACTTCAGTTAGTCCAAAATGTGGCAGCCAGATTGGTTGAGCTGCTCTTGTGGTAGCCAGCATGACTTGTCCCCTTAGCTAAGTAGGGTCTGCCCTGGTTGCATATGAATGGGAGACTTGATGTGTGAGCACTGGAAGATATTCCCAACCCCCTTAGGGGATGGAGCTACTCTGGGAATTGCAGAAGGTTTCAAGTTCCCTCCCTGGCTTCTCCACGATAGGGCTGAGAGAGATTCCTGCCTGCAACCTTGGAGATGCCGCTGCCAGTCTGTGAAGACAATACTGAGCTAGATAGACCAAGGGTCTGACTCAGTATATGGCAGCTGTCTATGTTCCTATGCTCCTATGTGTCTGGGGGTATCCTGGAGAGACCACATTATGCCTGTTCTTAAACAGTTGCACTGGCTGCTGATATGTTTCCGGACAAAGTACAAAATGCTGTTTAAAACTCTGTTACCTGTTAAAGTTACCTGAGAGAGCACTTTCCCCTACAAGATTTCCACTGCTCATCAAGGTCATCAGGAGGGGGTCCGTGTTCAGGTGCCACCGATTCATCCCGTGGTGACCTCGGATCGGGACTTCTCAGTTGTCACCCCTGGGTTGTGGAACATGCTCCCCATGGAAATGAGATTATTTTCCTTGGAGGCCTTCAGGAGAACTTTAAAGACCCATCTTTTAAACCTGGCTTTTAATGATATCTAGTTTTAATTTTAATTTTAACCTGGTTTACATTTTCTTTTAAAATAGTTTTAATTGTTTTATTATGTGGTTTTGATTTTAATGTAAACCACTCTGAGCCACTTCAAGAAATGTGGAATATAGATCAATCTAACAAACAAACAAACAAAATGATGTAGTTGTGTTATCACTGCAGTAGGCACACACCTGCCCTATATTTTTTCGGCATATATTATATTATATTATATTATATTATATTATATTATATTATATTATATTATATTGTATTGTATTGTATTGTATAAATATATAAAAATATATTTTATATTTTGTGGGAAATTCTTGAGTATATATGGCAGGCAGGCCCAAAAATGTGAATGCAGCAGTAATCCTAACAACAGCCAGACAAGGTAGGCCAGAGTTGTTCTCTCTAGCTTTAAATGGGAACTGAGACTGATGGATCAGTTCATGGCAGATGTGATTATTGACCTGGGTCTTCTCAGTTCACAGCTCATTAAATTATCTGCACCAGATATAAAAGGAAGGATTCATTCATGGAAAAAACAAAAACATATTTTTATTGGCATTTCCATGACAGAAAATTCAAATTGTATTCCACATCACATAGGATGAACACATACACAAAACTTTATAAAAGTGACCCAAAGCCATTCAAAGAGAACATATTCAACCAATATTACAGACATTTCCCTCCTTATTAAAGATACATAAGCCTTGTTTCCTTTACAAAAGGCATCCGATGAACTCTCCAAGGAGAGAAGCACGCACAGATCAAAACCTAACAGAAATATCCCCCTACTCTTTCATTATCATAATAACTTACATGAGATAATCTACTAACATAGTACAGTTTCTCAGTCAGAATGTATCCCTTCTCCCTGGAAGGACAACACAAACAGAGAGACTTCAGTTCCTTTGGTGCCTCAACAGATGCTGTTCCCTGGATAGCTGCTACCAGTCAGTGCAGACAGTGCTCGGCTAGATAGACAAAGGGCCTGACTCAGTAGGCAGCATCAGGTGCTCATCAAACACATCCTTAGCTTAGAGGACGAGCACACAGAAGGTCCCATTTCAAATCCTTGCTGTCTCCCAGCTAGGGCTGGGAGACGTTCCGGTCTGAAACTCTGCTGTTGAAGCACCAAAGGATCTTCTGAGCAAAACCTTTGCTCCGGAACAGTTCTGGGTTCGAGTTCTGCTTTGGGCTCGGTGAAGGAGTGATGGTGGCTGTCTCTCTCTCTGTCGCAGCCGCCCACAAGAGTGGACTGCCCACTGCCATGTGCAGACACACACACACACACACACACACAAAATCTTCATTGTGAAGCCTTATGAAGAGAGGAGAGCTGGTCTGGTGGCAGCAAGCATGACTGGTCCCCTTAGCTAAGCAGGGCCCTCCCTGGTTGCATATTAAAAGGAGACTAGAAGAGTGAGCTCTGTAAGATACTCCCCTCAGGGGATGGAGCCACTCTGGGAAGAGCTTCTAGGTTCAAAGTTCCCTCCTTGGCAGCATCTCCAAGATCGGGCTGAGAGAGATTCCTGCCTGCCACTTTGGAGAAGCCGCTGCCAGTCTGTGTAGACAATACTGAGCTAGATGGACCAAGGGTCTGACTCAGTATATGGCAGCTTCCGATGTCCCCATCCCCAGAAGCCACCATGAGCCTTGAAATTCCTCAGTAGAGCAAAACGACCCAACTCTCCTCCTCCTCTTCTGTTACCTCCTCCTAGGACTACCTAGAAATCAAGTGTTCCCTACTTTTAAAAGGGGGACCTTCGCCCCCAAAGGGCCCTCTGGGGTCTGCAGGCAGGTGGGGCCACGGAGAGTCCACCAGCAGCTCTACCACGGCCTCCAGATGGCCACCGGTGGCAGCGGGTTCTTCTGGGCGGCGTGTTTCTTGGGCGGAGGGCAGAGGGCCGGTGGGCGGGCGTGGTTGGCAATCAGGTGGACCTTGCAGAAGTTCTTGATCAGGTGGGCCTGGGTCTCCCTCTTGGGTTCGCAGAAGGAGAGGAAATGGAGGACCTCCCGCAAGCAGCACAGGTAGCCGCTGTTGAAGTCCAGCTCGGGGTCCTTCTGGCTCAATGCTAGCGGGGGGGGGGGGGGGGAAGAAGGGCAAAATTCAGTGCAACGTCCACATAAAAATAAAATAAATAAATACCAGCTATTTTTTCTTAGTTCTCTTTCTGATGTCGTACATCATCATCATCATCATCATCATTAATAATTCAATTTCTATACCACCCTGGTATAGAGAGAGCTGGTCTTGCGGTAGCAAGCATGAATCCTCCGCCTTGCTAAGCAGGGTCGACCCTGGTTTGCATTTGGATGGGAGGCCAAACGTGAGCACGGTGAGACGCTCCCCTCAAGGGATGGGGCTGCTCTGGGAAGAGCACCTGCCGGCTTGCATGCATGCAGAAGGTCCCGCATCCCCTCCCTGGCAGCATCTCCAAGACAGGGCCGAGAGAGACTCCTTGCCTTTCAGCTCGGAGAAGCCGCTGCCAGTCTGTGCAGACAATCCTGAGTTCGATGGACCAATGGTCTGACTCGGTAAATGGCAGCTTCCTGCGTTGCTATGTTCCTATGAGATAGCGAGCTCCTAAAGAGTGGGATTCAGAACGAAACAACCTGCTTGGGTCTTTGGGGGCCTCAGGGAGGTTCCAGGTTGCCTCGCTGGCATCTCCAGATCATGCAGAGAGAGAGAGACTCCTGCCTTTGAGCTCGGAGAAGCCGCTGCCAGTCAGTGTAGGTAATACTGAGCTAGCTGGACCAATGCTCTGACTCAGTAAATGGCAGCTTCCTATGCCGTAAAAGGCCAGGGGATCCGAGCAAGGAAACACCGGCTCAGGACTCACCTTGACTTTGCACCTGGTGCTGCTGCTTCAGGTAGCCGACAGCCACTTCTAAGATGTCTGCCTTCTCCAGCTTGGCGTTGGGCTGCTGTCTCTGGAATTCCTTCTCCAGCAAGATCTTCAGCTGCTCGATGCTGCTGTTAATCCGATCCCGGCGCATTTTCTCCACCACCGGCTTCCGAAGCTGTCAAGGAGGGAGGAGAGAGACCTTCGGCTTTGAAAGGGCATGGAGAAAAATCTGACCAGCGACATTTGGGGGAAGAACCCATCATGCAAACTCCATCCAGCCACCCCCCAACGCCCCCGAGAAGAGAGAGCTGGCCTCGTGGTAGCAAGCGTGGATGGCTCCCCTTGCTAAGCAGGGTTCACCCTGGTTTGAATTTGGGTGGGAGACTACATACGCAAGCATCCCTTAGGGGATGGGGGGCCACGGCTTATGGAAGAGCATCTGCCTGCTTGCATGCAGAAGGTTCCCAGTTCCCTCCCTGGCAGCATCTCTAAGATTGGGCTGAGAGAGGCTCCGTCCTGCCTGCAACCTTGGAGAAGCCGCTGCCAAGTCTGTGCAGACAATCCTGAGCTAGACGGACCAAGGGTCTGACTCGGTCGGCAGCTCCCTGTGTTCACCAGCTGCATCCATCGCTCAGTGCCGGCTTTGCACACCAGCTTGGCAGGCAGAAGGTCCCACATTTGACCCCTGGCATCTCCAGGGAGGGTTGGGGAAGACTCCGGGGAAAGCCCGGAGTGCTGCTGCCGGTCAGTGTGGACACCACTGAGCCCGGTGGGCCGAGGGTAGGACTCAGTATACAGCAGCGCCCTAGGCTCCTAGACCTTCCTGACTTTGTGCCCGTCTGGACGTGCCTTATCCAGGGACGACGATGCAAGCATGAACGCACCCTAGGACAAGGCCCCGGGCCCCGAATTACCTTGTTCTTCTCCTTGGCAAGCAGCCTCTCCTCCTGCACGTGGCCCAAGCAGCTGCTGCTAGGAGCCATCCTTCGCTCTGGTCCCCCAGCGGCCGCTCAGCCCCTCTATTTATACCCACCAGTGGGCACCGCAGTGAGGTGAGTTTCAGACTCCTCGGTGTTTCCCACAGTCCGGCAGCCAATCCGGGCTGCCGGCGGCCGGATAATAGAGAAGGCATCCCTTTAGAGCACGCTCCGTTGGCTGTCAATGCCCCGGAGAGAAGAACCTTCTGGCCGTACCAACTGGTGGAGTGCGCCGAGAGCAGCCGGGCCGGCCGGCCGGAGGACCTGGGAAAGCCTGGCTTCTCCAGCTGGCTCCGGTCTGGGATCAGTGGCATTTCTGAGCCCCCATGCCGGCTGGCTCACCGGGTTCTTGGCTGGTTCGTGATTTATCCCATCCGTAGGGCAATGCCATTCTCTGTTTGCAGCGACGTAGGGTGTCCATCGGTGTGGGGAAGCTTGCAGTTGCGACTCAGGTCCTTTGGAACTCCCTGCCTCTTGATCTTAGGCTCTCCCCATTCAATTCTAAATGAAATTCGAAGACTTTCGTATTTCACCAGGCCACCCTCCTTCCTTCCCTTCCTTTGAGGAGAGGAGAGCTGGTCTTGTGGTAGCAAGTATGGCTTGTCCCCTTAGCTAAGCAGGGTCTGCCCTGGTTGCATATGAATGGGAGACTAGAAGTGTGAGCACTGCAAGATATTCCCCTCAAGGGATGGAGCCACTCTGGGAAGAGCAGAAGGCTCCAAGTTCCCTCCCTGGCAGCATCTCCAAGATAGGGCTGAGAGAGATTCCTGCCTGAAGCCTTGGAGAAGCCGCTGCCAGTCTGTGAAGACAATACTGAGCTCGATGGACCAATGGTCTGACTCAGTATATGGCAGCTTCCTATGTAATTTATTTATTTGTAAACCGCCCTGAGCCAATTTTGGAAGGCCGGTATAAAAATTGAATAAATAAATTAATAAAAAATTAAATATGTTCCCATCTCTTAGTGTCCTGTTTTAATGATTGTCTTTTATCCGGCGCTTTGATGATTTTAGAGGCAATTGCGTGTATATGTGTGTGTGTGTGTGTTCAAATTGTTGTAAGCCTCCATCAATTCATACGTGACAGCATATCACGATTTAAAATAAATAACTAAGATATACATACATAAAATCAACCAGGAGGCAAGGGGAAGGTAGTTCTGTCAAACCGAAATTTCTAAAGCTGCAGAAGTGAGTCACAGTTCGACACTCGGAACTGTGTCTAACTTGAAATTAAAACAGAAATGGGCATTTGAGATGGTGGGTGGAAGCAATGTATTACGTCATGTGCCCTGGAGTTATGATGCTGGTGGAATATGCCAGGCTGTATTGCTAAGGCAATACCAATCACTTAAATCGTTTTTGTACAAGGCAGGTGTGTGTTCACATATCGTCCAGATTTACATCAAAGTCCCTGTATGGTATTGGGGAGTGCTCCATACACGATTCGGGTTGCACATCGGAGCTTAGCCCGACATATGTCCAGGGTAAAAAAATCCACTTTTTGCATTGGGTTTTGAGGCAAATTTGAAATATCAGATATGCCCCATAACTCACAGTATTTCAACCCTCTTAATCTGTGGTAAAGAGAAGTGAGTGGCTCAGAGACACCCACTGAGTGTCATGGCCGAATGGGGATTTGAACTCGGGTCCCCTCGGTTCTAATCCAACCCTCTAACCACTGCACCCAGGGAGAGGGAGAGAGAGAGAGAGAGAGAGTCTGAAAAGAAGGAAGGAAGGAAAGGAAGGAAGGAAGGAAAAGATAGATAGGAACATAGGAAGCTGCCGTATACTGAGTCAGACCATTGGTCTATCTAGCTCAGTATTGTCTTCACAGACTGGCAGTGGCTTCTCCAAGGTTGCAGGCAGGTCTCTCTCTCAGCCCTATTTTGGAGATGCTGCCAGGGAGGGAACCTGGAACCTTCTGCTCTTCCCAGAGCGGCTCCATCCCCTAAGGGGGGGAATATCTTGCAGTGCTGTTCACATCAAGTCTCCCATTCAAATGCAACCAGGGCAGATCCTGTTTAGCTAAAGGGACAAGTCATGCTTGCTGCCACAAGACCAGATAGATAGATAGATAGATAGATAGATGTGGGTGGGTGGATGGATGGAAGGAAGGAAGGAAGGAAAAGATTAGATGGATAGATACTACAAATGCTGCTGCTATTACGGGTATTTATATATCGCTCTTCAACCAAAGTTCTCAAAGACGGTTTATATATAAAAATGAATAATGCATACATAAATAAGATGTTCCCCTGTCCTCAAAGGGCTCACAATCTAAAAAAGAAACGTAAGGCAGATCTCAGCAACTACCACTGGAGGGACGCTATGCTGGGGACGGATAGGGCCAGTTGCTCCCCCCCCGCTACATATAAGAGAACCACTGCTTCAAAAGGTGTCTCTTTGCTCCGTTAGCGGGAGGGGCAGATACACAGCAAGTTGCAGGGCTGAACAGGGACTTGAACTCAGCTCTCCCTGATCCTACCCCAACACTCTAACCACTAGGCTAGACTCTCTCTCTCTCTCTCAGTCTCTTGGGCTCCTGTTTTGCTGGGAGGCCGGAGACGGGTAGATCGCCGCATTGGGGTTACGGAGAGCGGAGCGGTGTCCAAGGGTGTGTCCGCTTCACCCCTGGCACTCCAGTTCCTGACCCCCATGGCTGGTTTGCAAGAGTGGAGCGGCCGGCCGGCCGGGCATTGAAGCCCAGGCCGTGGGCTCTCACGAAGGGCTCCTGTGGTTCCCCGGCACGCTTCCATTGTCCGGGCAGGCAGGGCAGGGGAAGTGTGGGAAATGCCATGGAGCTCAGACCCACACAGCCGGGCGCTAATAGCTCCTTTGTGGGGCTCCAGCCCTCAGACAAAGCTCCCGTGAACTCATGTGGAAAGGATCCGAGGAGGAGTCAGAAGTTTCAACCGTGTCAAAACCTGTTTCAAGATTGATTTTATTCTATTGCTTTTAATGGCCCTGCGTTTTAATCTGTTTTAATCTGTAACTTGGAGAGGCTTTACATTTGGTATACCGCTTAGAGATGTATATATCAGGCGGAATAGAAATATTATTATTATTGTTGTTATTATTATTATTATTTATTCAATTTCTATACCGCTTTTCCAAAAATGGCTCAGGGCAGTTTACACAGAGAAATAACAGGGATTTTGCTCCTCCTTGCCTTAAGATGCTGCCAGGGATCGAACCCGGGACCTTCTGCATGCACATCAAATGCTCTGCCACTGGCTGATCACTGATCCCAAAGTTAGAATAAATAGAACCTGCTGCCAAAATGAGTCAGATCTTGCCCCAACCAGTTCAATGTTATCTACTGCTAACTGAGCAAAGAGGCACCTTTAAAAAAGTGGTGATTTTCTTTATTGAGCGGTGGGGGAGCAACTGGCCCTACCCGTCCCCAGCACAGCATCCCTCCAGGGGCTGTTGCGGGCGTCTATCTTATGTTTCTTTTTAGACTGTGAGCCCTTAGGGGACAAGGAGCCGTTTCACTTATTTATTTATATCCATGTAAAATGACTTGCCTAGCAAGCATAAGGTTGCCGGTTCGAATCCCCACTGGTATGTTTCCCAGGGAAACACCTCTATCGGGCAGCAACGATCTAGGAAGGTGCTGAAAGGCATCCTCTCATACTGCGTGGGAAGAGGCAATGGCAAACCCCTCCTGCATTCTACCAAAAGAAAACCACAGGGCTCTGTGGGCGCCAGGAGTCGACCCCGACCTGACGGCACACTTTACCTTGAAACCACTTGGGGAACTTTTTGGGTCGAAAAGCGGTGTATAAAATATTCATCGCCATAGTACACGGACTGGCAGCATCTCTCCAGGGTTCCAAGCCGGGGTCTTTCCCAGGCCGACCTGGAGATGCTGCCAGGGACTGACACTTAGGACATTCAGCAAGGGAGATGCTCTCTCCTCTTCTCTGGCTGACCCCATCCAAGTCCACACTAGGCTTTCAGGGTGGGGGCTTCTCTCCCACACGTCCAGCTCTGCAGAGATGCACCCCGCGTGAAGCAGTGCAGCCTCCCCCTCGCTCCCCCCCGCCCTTCCTTTGCCTCGTGGAGATTCCCACAAGTCCCCTCTATCGGGTGCACAAGGGAGGATTTATTATTTCCTGGTTTATTGACTCTGAAAAGCCCCGGGGATTATGGCTGCTTTGCACATCAATAGCCGGAGTGTGTTGGACAAAAGGCCCGAGCAGCGGGTTCATGCATTTGGATGTGGGAAAGCCCTGACCCCCTGGCAAAGCAGGCTGGTACCCTGATGGTCGGAATCCATTCCCTTTCAAAGGAACACCCTGCCCCTGTCCATGGGCCCAGGCCATCCAGCACAGCCATGCGGGGGGGGGGGCTCCCCCCCTCCAGCTTTGCCTGGGCCTTCTTTCCACTCTCCCCCCCACCTGCAACCCCAGCCAGCCGAGAGGCATTCATAGGCACGCACGCTCAGCTTCTCGTTCCTGGGCATGTGGAGTTTCTTTCGAAGCAAAAAGAGGGAAGCACTTTTTAAAAGAGAGGAAGGAAGGAAGGAAGGAGAGAGGCAGACATACAAGCCATCTATCCATCTATCCTTCCATCCATCCATCCATTTTTTCCTTCCTTCCTTCCTCCCATCCATCCATCCATCTATCTGCTCATCTTCGGCCCTCCTGCAGATGTTGGCCTACATCTCCCATAATCCCATAATCCCTGGCTATTGGCTACTGTGGCTGGGGATTATGGGAGTTGTAGTCCAAAAATAGCTGGGGGCCCCTAAGTTGAGCAGACCTGAATCTATCTATCTGTCTGTCTATCTATCTATCTATCTATCTATCTATCTATCTATCTATCTATCCATCCATCCTTTCCTATCCCCTGAATCCGTTTGGCCCAGTTTGGTGGTCGAACCGGACTGGACCTGGTTCAGGTGGCCATTGAACCGGGCCAGCTCGAATCCAGTTTAGATTTGAACCCAACCTGCCAAACCGGTTCCGTGCACACGTCTAACCTGGAGATGCCGCCAGGGACCTAACCCGGGACCTTCTGCACGCAAGCAGACGCTCTTCCACTGAGCTGGGCCCCATCCCCTCAGGGGACTATCTCACAGCCCTCGCAGGTAGTCACCCATCCAGATGCAAACCAGGGCAAAACCCGCTTAGCAAAGGGGGGAATTCACGCTCGCTGACGGGCTCTTTCCACGCCCGGGACTGAAAAAGATCTGGGGCTGTTAAACTGTCAGTTGGTGGCTTGTTTGTTTGTATCTTTTTGCTTCTCCCTCCCCATCCAGATGTTAAACCCTCCAGAGAGAAGGGGGGGGCGGTGTCCCTCCCAAGTGCCTCCGCTTGGCTTGACAGTCGGTGATCAATGGCTCCCCCCAGCTCACCAAGCAGTAAATGGGATGCAGATGGCCGGCCCAAGGGAGGGCTCTCTCGCTTGGGAACAAAAGGAAGTCAAATACCATTTCTAATTCAGCTTGTAACTGGGCACACTTTTCTTTCTCGGACGCCTTCAATGCCTTGAATAGGGAGGCAGTGTGGGAAACGCCAACCAACTCCAGACACACAGTCCAGGCTCCGGCTTCACATCTGCCTGTGACCGACAGACACGAAACGGGGGTGGGTGGGCGCAGTTTAAGCTGGCCTGCTTGGGGGAGGAAGGGGCAATAAGGGCGGGAACTGCTGGTTTTAAAGAAGGGAGCCAAGCTGCAGAAAGTTGCAAGTGCTCTCCCTGGCATCTCCAAGACTGGGCTGAGAGAGAGAGAGAGAGAGACTCCTGCCTGCAACATGGCAGCTTCCTATGTTAGGGAAGAGAGCTGGTCTGGTGGTCGCCAGCATGACTGGTCCCCTTAGCTAAGCAGGGTCTGCCCTGGTTTGCATTTGAATGGGAGACTTGAAGAGCACAAGGTTTCAAGTTCCCTCCCTGGCAGCATCTCCAAGTTAGGGCTGAGAGAGAGAGAGACCCCTGCCAGCATTCTTGGAGAAGCCGCTGCCAGTCTGTGTAGACAATACTGAGCTAGATGGGCAAGGGCTGGACTCCGTAAATGGCAGCGTCCTATGTTCCTAAGTTGAAACAAAAGTTCCTCTGCTAATTCTTTGGAAAGACAGATTCCTTTTCTCAGTGTTATTGGCAAATCTACTAATACCAGGCCAGAGCGGTTACAGACAATATGGATTACGTGCAATATTTAAGTTTGAAAAGATATGGACATTTTACATGTCGATATTAATATTTTTTTATGAATATGATATGAATAATGCCAAATTGTGTTTGCAAGTGCTTGCTTTATGTGATGCATTGTTTCTAGAAATCTAGCATTGTTTTTAAATTTTTAGTGGTTTTAATTTTTTTAATGTTGCTATCATTTGAATGAATAAATAGCTTTATTACGATCAGTGATCAGACATACAAGCAGACTAATAATACTACGTGCAGATAAGATGTAACTTGTGCTTTACTGTAAACCACCCAGATATGTGACTTTGGGGCATATATATATATATATATATATAGAGAGAGAGAGAGAGAGAGAGAGAGAGAGAGAGAGAGAGAGAGAGAGAGTCAGGAAGGAAGGAGATAGATAGATAGATAGGTAGATAGATAGATAGATAGATAGACAGATAGTCAGACCATGGATATGTTTGTTTTAAATGAAAAAGAAAAGAAAAGAAATAATACTTTTCTTTTCTTTTGCATGCAGACGGGCTCAGTCCACAGAATTTCCTGGGAGGGCTGCTGCCAGTCAGAGCTGACAATACTGAGCTAGATGGGCCAAAGGTCTGACTCAATAATCAGGCAGCCTGATATTTCATCTGGAGCATCCATAGCTAGCATCTCCCGGGAAAGACTCCTGCCTGAAACCTTAAAGAGCTTCTGCCAGTCAGTGTAGGCAATGCTGACCTAGTTGGACCAAGGGGCTGACTCAGTAGACGGCAGCCTCATATATTCTTCTGGAGCTCCCTTAGTTCAGTGATCGAGCACCTGCTTTGCACGCAGAAGGTCCCCTCCCTGGCAGCATCTCCATGTAGGGCTGGGAAAGACTCCTGACTGGAACCTTGGCGAGATGCTGCCAGTCAGAGCGGACAGTCCTGAGCTGGATGGACTGATGGTCAGACTCAGTCGAAGGCAGCTTCTTATGTTCCTGTAATGCCTCCCCTGCACGGGAGCACAACCCCAGCTCCCCACCTCCTTGCCAAAGAGCCTGGCTCTTACCTCCCTCCTCCAGCCCAGACACATGGCTAAGTAGCTTATTACTTGGCAGCAGAGGAAGTTTGAACCCTTCGGAGTTTCCCACACTTTCCCTTCACGCCATTCAGCCCCTCCACAATGGACGTGTGCCTGCCCATACAAACACATTAGCCATGGTCCCGGGCTTGGCATTGTGTTCAGTGGGAAAGGCCCCTGCTCCCAGAAGACCATCTGGGCAGCCACCCCCGAGGAGGGCAGTGGCCATTTCTTGAATGCACAGGATGTCGCCTGTAAAAATAAAATAAAATCAGGGCGGGGGGGGGAGAGGGGGTGGTGGTGGTGGTGATAAGGCCAACATCTGGCAGAGATGCTGGATTTCGGGGGATTTTATAGTCCTGCGTTAAGCTGGGATCTTGGACCAGCAACCAGTGCATGTTTGTGCCCTCTGTCAAAAAGCGAAAGAAAGAAAGAAAGAAAGAAAGAAAGAAAGAAAGAAAGAAAGAGGGGGAGGGAGGGAGGGAGGGAGAAAGAGAGAAAGGAAGGAAGGAAGGAAGAGGGAGGGAGAAAGAGGAGAGGGAGGGAAGAGGAGAGAGAGAGAGAAAGAGAAAGTAAGAGGGAGAGAGAAAGAGAATGAGAAAGAAAGAAAGAAAGAAAGAAAGAAAGAAAGAAAGAAAGAAAGAGAAAGAAAGGAGAGAGAGGGAGGGAGGAGGGAGAAAGAGAGAGGGAGGGAAGGGGAGAGAGAGAGAAAAAGAGAAAGAAAGAGGGAGAGAGAAAGAGAATGAGAAAGAGAGGGAGAGAGAGAGAAAGAGAAAGAAAGAAAGAGGGAGGGAGGGAGGGAGAAAGAGAGGAAGGAAGGAAGGAAGGAAGAGGGAGGGAGAAAGAGGAGAGGGAGGGAAGAGGAGAGAGAGAGAGAAAAAGAGAAAGTAAGAGGGAGAGAGAAAGAGAAAGAAAGAAAGAAAGAAAGAAAGAAAGAAAGAAAGAAAGAAAGAAAGAAAGAAGAGAGAGAGGGAGGGAGGGAGGGAGGGAGGGAGGAGGGAGAAAGAGAGAGGGAGGGAAGGGGAGAGAGAGAGAAAAAGAGAAAGAAAGAGGGAGAGAGAAAGAGAATGAGAAAGAGAGGGAGGGAGAGAGAGAGAGAGAAAGAGAAAGAGAAAGAAAGAAAGAAAGAAAGAAAGAAAGAAAGAAAGAAAGAAAGAAAGAAAGAGGGAGGGAGGGGGAGAGGGAGAGGGAGAGGGAGAGGGAGAGGAAGGAAGGAAGGAAGGAAGGATGAGAGGGTGGAATTACTACTAGTACTACAGCAGCAAATATTCATTCATTCATTCATTCATTCATTAGATACTGCTTTTCAACAGAAGTTCTCAAAGTTCTCAAAGCAGTTTACAGCAAAAAACAACAACCCATAAAATAGATGAAGACGCTTCCCCAAAGTGCTGACAAATTCTGCCAACTGGTCTTTAGAACACGCGCAAGAAACCTTTGCAGGTTTGGGCAGAAGCCATCCTGCTTGCCTTCTAGCTGTGGTGGGCGAGACCTCCTTTCTCTCTCCCCGCCTGAAATCCCAGGGAGCTGCTGCCAGTCAGAGTGGCCAAAGTGGAGCTTGAGGGATCAAAATCCGAGGCAGAATGCTGAGGGGGGTCTGTTCACCGTAGGGAGGCAGCTCATTGGAAAAAGAAAGCTCCCCCTGCTATCTAGTAAGAACATTTTAAATGGAGATGCTTCAGCTTGAACATGGAATCTGCTGTATGCAAAGAATGCCACCATCCTAACCTGTAGCATGGACAGATTAAGTTGGTCCATCCGCCCTCTCTTGCCTGCTCTGACTGGCAGCGTTCTGGAAGATGAAACGGAGGACCTTCTCCTAGATGCAAAGTGTGTGCCTCTGCTTCACCATGGAGTGATAACCGCTTTGTCTTCTTCCCCTCCTTCCGTTGTGCCAGATTTCAGATTGTAAGCTCCCTGGGGCAGAGGCTTTTTTGGGGGGCGGGGCGAAAAAACATATGATGCTGCCTAATACTGAGTCAGACCCTTGGCCCACCAAGCTTGGCATTGTCTGCACTGACTGGCAGTGGCTCTCCAGGTTTACAGACAGGTGTCTTTCCCAGCCCTACCCAGAGATGCCGGGTTACAGGACTTGGACGACCTTCTCCTCCTTTGGGTGATAGTCTCTGAAGCACCATGTTCCCTGGGGGAGTGAAATCATAATAGTCGATCATAAAAACACTGCATTTACCCAAATAGAAGACGGCTCTGATTTTAAGTCGACCGCCTTAAAAAAACCAAGAGGTTCAATACAGGTTATGCCTATATTTACCCCAAAGGAAGAGGATTCTGAATTCAAGATGAGCCCCCCAATACTTAACATCAAAGAATGCCGGGGGGGGGGGGCTGCTAATCTTGGGTTCAGGTACAGGAGAACCTTGTTAATCGTGGGTCTAGCACCCGCAGTTTCGTGTATCTGCAGTCGGGTAATGGACACCCGACCTCGGTATACACGAAAAAAGGAGAGAGGGTTAAACCCACATATCTGCAGGTCAGGAGCAGCCAGAAATGGCTTCAGAGGTCATTTCCAGCTGACATTTTGCGTTCAGGAGCAATTTCATGGCTCTTTTTTTAAAAAAAGTGATTTTTCAGCCAAATTCCGGTGCCGTTTTTACTTGTGAGGAGCATCGTTCAACTTGCAAAGGTCAGAGAAGCATGGTAGGGTACTTTATTTGGCCGATTTACTTATCTGGGGGTGATTTCGGGGAGTCCAGGTGCCTAACCCTCCCCCCCCCGATTCCCAGCACCCTAATCGCCCAGTATCCCAGATTCACTATCCGCGTCCCCCCCCCGCCCTGTGGAATGGAGCCCGCGCAAATTAGGGAGTTCTCCTGTATATACAGTCCTAATACTAATACGAATAGGAAGACGAAGAAGACGATGATCATCGTCACACTTTCCCAGAGGTCCTTAATTTCCCCATCAATGAACCATCAATGAATCATTGATGGATTTTTTCTTTCTAAGGCTGGCAGAAATCCAGGCGTATCCCCATTCCAAATTGGGACAGGGCGGGTGAGCCTCACCCTGGCCTCGAAGGACCAAACAAAGGAAGAGGCAGGACACACGCACAGAGAGATTATCTGCATGCGCTTTGGAGAGAGACGTGGGAGCCAGGGTCGGGTAAACTTTCCCACCACTTGACATAAAAGCCTTCGACAGCAACAGCTGCTATTCTACACAGAAGGCCGCCAGCTTTTCAGGGCTGGGACAATCAGAGGGCGGGCGTGGATGCGTGCGTGTGTGTGCGTGCGTGTGCGCACGTGTGTGTGTGTGTGCATGCGCCGAAGGAAGGGATACCTGTTCCAGCAAAGCCAGGTCACCTTCTGCGTTCCTGATTCTTGAAGGACGGAATAGAACGATAACGGTAATAGTAACTTAGGAAGGGATATGTTCTCACTTCACTTCACTTCACTTCTCTTCCCTTCACTTCTCAATTTTGTACACTGCCCCAAACTTTCATCTCTGGGCAATGAACAATAGCATAAAACAAGTTAAAACATATAGAGGAACTTAAAACCATGTAACCATTTAAAAATCAACCACAGATTAAAACCTTAATTAAAAAAAAAACTTTTAAAAAACTGTTTTGGCTTGCATAAGAGACGGAACTCTGTGGCTGTGTTCGGATTCAACAAGGAATCGTGGACCCACGGTTCTGTGCGCCCTCCCCTCGCTCTCCCGTCCACATTCAGACGTTGGAGAGTGGGGTCTCTCTTAAGCCAGCAAGACAGCAGAGAGGCAGGGGAGCTTCATAAGAACATAAGAAGAGCCCTGCTGGATCAGGCCCAAGGAGGCCTATCTCGTCCAGCATCCATCTAGTCCACACAGTGGCCCACCAGATGCCTCTGGGTAGCCCACAGGCAAGCGGCGAAGGCATGCCCTCTCTCCTGCTGTTGTTCCCCTGCAACTGGTATTGAGAGGCATCATGCCTCTGAGGCTGGAGGTGGCCCACAGCCACCAGACTAGTCGCCCTTGATAGACCTCTCCTCCATGAATCTGTCTAAGCCCCTTTTAAGGCTATCCAAGCTGGTGGCCATCAACACATCCCATGGCAAAGAATTCCATAGATTAATTATGCACTCTGTGGAAAAGTACTTCTTCTTGTCGGTCCTCTATTTCCCGACCTTCAGTTTCATGGGGTGACCCTTGGTTCTAGTGCTGAGAGAGAGGGAGGGAAATTTCTCTCTGTCCACCATCTCTACTCCATGCATAATTTTATGCACCTTGATCATGTCTCCCCTTAGTCGCCTCTTTTCCAAGGTAAAGATCTTTTCCAAGGTCCCTGCCCAGCAGTTTCTGCACCTAGTCCAACACTCTGACTACAACACTTCATTGGCTCTAGCTTTTCTCTAACAAAAGAGAGCATCTCCCAACTTTCAGTTTCTAATATTATGAAAGAGGAAAAGAAATGTCTCTCTATCCATTGGATGTGCACCGTGCATGAACAGCCTTGCTGGATCAGGCCTAAGCCTCATCTTGTCCAGCATCCCAGACTGGGCAGAAGTGGAGGTGGAGCTCTGGTCTTGTGGTAGCGAGCATGAATTGTCCCCTTTGCTAAGCAGGGCTCACCTTGGTTTGCATTTGGATGGGGGACAACCGGTGAGCACTGTCTGCTGTAAGATATTCTCCATAGGGGATGGAGTCATAGCTCAGTGAAAGTGGATCTGCTTTGCATGTAGAAGGTCCCAGATTCACTTGCTGGCAGCATCTCCAAGTTGGGCTGCCTGATGCCTTGGAGAAGCGGCTGCCAGTCTAGGTAGACAATACTAAGCGAGGTGGACCAAGGGTCTGACTCAGTATATGGCAGCTTCCTATATACCAAGCCTGCTTCATGCAGCAGCCGAGAGGCACCTGGGAAGCATGCAAAGAGGGCAAAAGCCCCCTCCCTTGGTGTCCCCTAGCACCAGGGGTTCAGGGGCATCATGCCCCTTTGATCCTGATGGAAATATACAGCTATCCCAACTGTATATGGATAGGCCAATCCTCCATGAATCTGGCTAATCCCCCTTTTAAAACTACCTAGCTTAGAACATAAGGACAGCCCTGCTGGATCCTGCTCAAGGCCTGTCTAGTCCAGCATCCTGTTTCGCACAGTGGCCCACCAGATGCCTCTGAGAAGCCCACAGGCAAGAGGTATGTGCATGCCCTCTCTCCTGCTGTTGTTCCCCTGCAACTGGGATTCAGAGATATCTTGCTTCTGAGGCTGGAGGTGGCCTATAGCCACCAGACTAGTAGCCATTGAAAGACCTGTCCACCATGAATCTGTCTAAGCCCCTTTTAAAGCCATCCAAGCTAGTGGCCACCACCACATCCTGTGTCAGAGAGTTCCATAGCTCAGTTGTGTGCTGTGCCGAAAAAGTACTTCCTTTTGTCAGTCATAGGAACATAGGAAGCTCCCATTTACTGAGTCAGTCCATCTAGCTCAGTATCGTCTAGCCAGACTGGCAGCGGCTTCTCCAAGGTTGCAGGCAGTAATCTCTCTCAGCCCTATCTTGGAGATGCTACCAGGGAGGGAACTTGGGACCTTCTGCTCTTCCCAGAGCGGTGGCTCCATCCCCTAAGTGGGGGGCAGCGGAGTATCTTCCAGTGCTCACACATAGAGTCTCCTTTTCATATGCAACCAAGGTGGACCCTGCTTAGCTAAGGGGACAAGTCATGCTTGCTTCCACAAGACCAGCTCTCTTCTCTTCCCAGGAAGTCCTAAATTTCCTGGCTTCCAGTTTCATGAGATGACCCCTGGGTTCGAGTGTTGTGAGAGAGGGAGAAACATTTCTCACTGTTGCACTCTACTCCATGCATAGTTTTATGCATCTCTATCAAGTCTCCCCATAGTTGCTTTTCCCTCTAGAAAAGACTGCCTTCTTGTTGCTGTATTTATCTATTGATCTATTTATTTATCTGCCTGCCTGCCTGTTTGTTTGTTTTTGTTTGCTTGCTTCCTTCTTTAGGAAATAAAACAAAGGTTTGCTGCCTCCCCTAGCCTGAGCCCTTTTTTCACAAGAGCTGCTTCCAGGTTTGGTGGCCACATCTGACGGCAGCAAATTCCATAGCTTTACATCCTTACACACTGTGTAAAGAAGTACTTTATTTCCTGTTTATTTATTTTTATGCATCTCTCTCTCTCTCTCTCTCTGCCTCCAAGGAGCCCAGAGTGGTGTACATGGCTACGTTGATCCTCACAGCAACCCTATGGGATAGATTAGGCTGATATTGCAAAGGAAGCTGCTGTCTAATGAGTCAGACCCTTGCTCCGTCTAACTCAGTGTCGTCTGCACTGACTGGCAGCAGTCTCTCCAAGACTCCAGGCAGGAGTCTCTCCCAGCTCTTCCTGAAGATGCTGCCAGGGACTGAACCCGGGGCCTTCGGCATGCAAACCCTGAGCTGTGGATGCACCTGGCGACCCTATGAAGCTGCCGACTGAGTCTGGCCGTTTGTCCATCCAGCTCAGGATTGTCCAACACTGCCCGGCAGCAGCTCTCCAGCTCTCGAACCCGGGGCCTTCTGCATGCAGAGCAGAGTCACGTCCTCCCCGGCGAGTGACGCTCCTCCTTTGCCCTCGCTGCCCCTCCAACGGCCACGAATGGCTCGCCTGGAATGCGATTGATCTCTTCTGCGGCCTCGGCGGCGTGCGCCCGCACTCTCCCCTTCCCAGCTCCCCCGTGCGTAATCCCCGATTGCCGTCCCTCCGTGTACCACGCACGCCCCACCTGCTCGCTGGGGAGAGGGTCATTATCCCCCGGCTATTCATGGCCAATGGAGCATGGCAGATAGGATGCTTCGGCCATTGTGTCGGCCGCCTCCTTCTCATTGGCTCCCGAGTGTGGGAAACTCGCACGAGGCAGAGACCCACAGCATCTCGGGGAGATGGGGCTGTATAAATAGAGGGCCGGAGGAACCCGCCAGGATGCATTTCCCCCCACTCGGATCCCTGGCAGCATCACCGACATCCATCTCCGGCGGCTAGGAAAGATGGCACCCACCAGCATGGTTTTCATGGATCCCAAGAGCCCCCTGAGCCCTCGAGAGAAAAATAAAGTGAGTATCCTGGTGGGTGGATTCTGGGCTGAGAGAGACCCGCGTCTGCAACCCGGTCAGAGCAGGCTGTCCTGAGTTCGATAGACTGATGGTTTGTCTCAGTAGGCAGCTTCGTGCGTTTTCCGGGGACACCCATTGCTCGGTGGGAGATGACCTGCTTTGCATGCCGGAGGCCCCAGGATCGACCCCGGGCTTCTGCTCTGTCTGAAGCCCTGCAGAGCTGCTGCCAGTCAGTGCAGACAATACTGAGCTAGAGGGAGCAAGGGTCTGACTCGGTCTGGCAGCTTCATGTGTTCATGCGGAGCAGCTATAGCTCAGTCAGGGAAACTGGTGGGAGACTCATTCGACTTGCCCACATGGCCACCAGAATGAGTGGGAGAAGGGCCAAGCATGGGTCTGGGGGCCCGGTGTGCTTGCCAACATTACGGTGGGAGGCAGTGAGCATGCAAGGTGAGCGTGCAAGGCCATAGCTTACAGCAATCATGGGCAAGGCGGCAGCTGCATACCTGGATTGTGTCGCTGGGATTCCACCCCCCAGCTTTTTTTTTTTTTTAACCAAGGAGGAAAAGCCGTTCTATCTAGCTGCTACTGGCACCCAATCTCTCTCCCCCATCCGACTTTAATCTTTGCAAACACAAGGCCGAAAACTGAGCACGCACCCAGCTCGGATGCTTCCCGGACTCTTTCCTAGAGAGCCCTGGAGAGTGTAGTTCTCCCAAGTGGGGCTCATCTCGGATGGAAATAGCTAGCATCCTCGCCCAGACTAAACGACTAAAATAGCTAGCCTCCTCGTCCCGAGATGCTTTGAGGCGAAAGCCACTCTCGGCGGGCCAAAAAGGTCCGTTTGCTTTGTAGCGGAGAGATCTAGCCAGCGACTCTGTTTCCTGCTCTCAGCAGCGGACTCGAGTCTGTTGGAGATCGCTGTCGATTCGGCAGCCGAGGAAGCTTTGGGTGAGGGAATGGATAACTTTCTTGACCAGCCAAAATAACAAGATCACCGCCAACCACAGCATTGACCAGAGTAGCAAGCTTAGCATGATGTGTATAATATGCATTACATGCATGCATCTTCATTTTAAGAATCAATGCTCAGTGGGGGGGGGGGGGGAGAGCTGGTCTTGTGGTAGTGAGCATGAATTGTCCCCTTTGCTAAGCAGGGTCTGCCCTGGAGTGCATTTGGATGGGAGACGGCATGTCTGAGCACTGGAAGATATTTCCCTTAGGGGATGGAGCTGCTCTGGGAAGAGCAGAAGGTTCCAAGTTCCCTCCCCAGCAGCATCTCCAAGATTGGGCTGAGAGAGACCTTGGAGAAGCCGCTGCCAGTCTGGGTAGACGACCCTGAGCTAGATGGACCAAGGGTCTGACTCAGTATATGGCAGCTTCCTAACGCTAATTAAAGACAGTAATTAGTCTGTGTGTCTCAGTGCTGTTATGCTCAACTTTGAGAACTTGGATCAGCTTGATAAGTTTCGATCCGCTGGAAGGAAGGGAGGCATACAACTCTGCAGACCTGCCTGGCATCTTCACTAAAAGAAGGGCAATTTCCTAAGCAAATCTCCCTCTCTTTTTTTTTTGCAGCTGAGAAAACCGGTGGTGGAGAAGATGCGCCGGGATCGAATTAATAGCAGCATCGAACAGCTGAAGCTTATGCTGGAGAAGGAGTTCCAGAGACACCAGCCCAACTCCAAGCTGGAGAAAGCAGACATCCTGGAAATGACGGTGGACTACCTGAAGGAGGAGAGCCGGTGGCGAGCAAAAGGTTGGTAATCTGGCAGAGTCTGGAGTCAGGGAAGGAAAGGAGGGTTGGAGTTCAGTGAGAGAGCATCTGCTTTGCAGGCAGAAGGTCCCAGGTTCGATCCCTGGCAGCATCTCCGGGTACAGCTGGGAAAGCTTGGAGGGATGCTGCCAGTCTGTGCTGACAATACTGACCTAGATGGACCAGTGGTCTGACTCAGTCTGGCAGCTTCGTAGGTTCATTAGGAGCATCCATAGCTCAGTGGTGGGGCCTCTGCTTTGCATGCAGAAAGTCCCAGGTTCCATCCCTGGCAGCATCTCCAGGTAGGGCTGGGAGAGACTCCCGCCTGGAACCTCAGAGAAGCTGCTGCCAATCAGTGTTCCCTCTCACAGGGATCCCCAGATGCCATTGACTACCATTCCCGGCATCCCCAGCTTTCCTCGGCGATTATGGGAGTTAACAACATATGCAAATCCCTCTTAGAGGGAACGCTGCTGCCAGTCAGAGTAGGCAATACTGAGCTAGCTGGACCAGGGGCTGGACTCAGTAGAAGGCCATTTCCTAAGAGGATTGCCTGGGCATGGGGCTGTAGCTCAGTGGCAGAGCATCTGCTTTGCATGCAGAAGGTCCCAGGTTCAGTCCCCGGCAGCATCTCCAGGTAGGGCTGGGAGAGACCTCTGTCTGAAATGCTGGAGGGCTGCTGCCAGTCAGAGTAGACAGTACTGAGCTCGACGGACCAAGGGTCTGACTCCATTTGGCAGCTTCATCAAAGCATCCATAGCTCAGTGGTAGCGCATCTGCTTTGCATGCAGAAGGGCCCCGGTTCACTCCCTGGCAGCATCTCCAGGTAGGGCTGGGAGAGACTCCTACCTGAAATCCTGAAGGGTTGCTACCAGCCAGTGCAGACAACGCTGAGCTAGATGGACCATCAGGCAGCCTCCTGTGTTCCTTTGTCAGCCCCTTAAGCCTGTCCAAAGCTAATAAGGGCTCCATGGTGTTCAAAGCCATTGCACCTTCTCACCACGGTCTCTTCTCTTCCATTCCCTTCTCTAGGACCTGCTCCCAAAGACACGCAGGTGGACTTCAAAGAGGGGTATTCCAGGTGTCTCCAGGAAGCCTTCCAGTTCCTGTCCCTGCACAAGGTCCACACCGAGACCCAGGCCAAGCTCATGAGCCACTTCCAGAGGAATCAGCCGTCCCCAACAGAAGTGGCCCATTCCCCCTCCGCGCGGATGAAGCACCCGCCCGCCAAGAACCTCCAGACGCTCTGGAGACCCTGGTAGACGGCTGGATGGACATTAATTCCAGAGGGAGGGCGAGATTTCACCCATTTAGCCCTGGTCTTCTCATGTGTAGAGGATAGCATTTCCTCCTTGTATTATTTATTCCTGGGCGGCAGGGGGGCAGGGCATGGAATACTTTGGGCCAGGGATTCTCAACGTTGGGTCCCCAGATCATACTGGACTTCAACTCCCATAACCCCCATCCAAAGGCCACTGGGACTGGGGATTATGGGAGTTGAAGTCCACCAACATCTGGGGACCCAACGTTGTGAACCCCGGCTTTGGGCCAATGTATTCTGTTGGCTTGTATTTCGGCTGTACCGCAGTGGGTAAAATTGACCCACAGCCGCCATCCCGTTTTGGGGAGGGGGCACGTCTCTTCATAATGAAGACAGTGGGGTGTGTGAAAGCGAACTTTTAAAAAATCTTGCTGTTGCTAGAGATTGCTGTTCTCCACGCCCCAGTAGAAGCTTCTAGCTTCGCTCTGGTACTGCTTTGATCTACTGAGTTTGGGGGTGCAGAAAGTGAATGAAAGTTTAATTTTGCCTGGTGGAGACCTGTTTCTCTCTCAGCGGTTGGGCAACATGACGTGATTTTTCATTGATTTTCTGCTCCCCCATTGCTTAGGGAAGTGCTACCTTATTGTCGCTTTATATTAAAGAAAAGGGATAGTCCCGGGAAGGACTGCTAATTCCCAAATGTCATACATTTGCAAAGTAAGAACGATTGGTTCTTTTCTGATTGGCGTTTCATTGCTATAATGACGGTTTCCTCTTGTACGGGGAAGGTTTCCATTCGTGACGGATGAGTATGTGCATGTTCGTTTCCCGCTTCGGGGATCTTTGCATGGAGTGCATACTGCGTATGCTTGCTGTATCACATTATTTGTAGGATGAAATAAAGAGGGGAGAACTGGATGGCGCAATTCTCGGTTTCCTTTTTCAGAGGAGGGGGAACGCTTGGTTTTAATACTCACTCCCGGCTGCTTTCAGTAGTCTTGTGGGTAGAGATTGAGATACAGGAGCTTGGTATGGAGAAGACGACGCCAGGTCAATCTTTTCCACTCAAAAGTGTCTCTACTTTAGGGTCACCAATTCTGATGGAAGCCATTTCCCACAAGCAATATGTTTGCTGTTTGCACTGGGATGGACAGTTTCATCCAATTGGAAGATCCAATTTCTGGGGTGTCCAGGACCATCCTAGAAGGCTCGCAATGCCAACCCTCCAGAATAGGCAGGAATGAACAAACACACACACACACACACACACACACACACACACACACACACACACACACACACACACAAACACACACACATACCCCTGTGGTGTAGAGAGCTGGACAATTCATGCTTGCTACCACAAGACCAGGAGAAGAGAGCTGATCTTGTGGCAGCAAGCATGAATTGTCCCCTTCCGGGTTGCATTTCAGTGGGAGACTACATGTGTGAGCACTGTAAGATATTCCCCCTTGGGGCTGTTCTGGGAAGAGCATCTTCATGCTTGCATGCAGAAGGTTCCAAGTTCCCTCCCTGACATCTCCAGTTAGGGCTGAGAAAGACTCCAGCCTGCAACCTTGGAGAAGCCGCTGCCAGTCTGGGTAGACAATACTGAGCTAGACGGACCAAGGGTCTGACTCGGTAGAAGGCAGCTTCCTATGTTCCCAGGTGTAGGCAGCCCTTGGCCAAATGGACATGATTCTTCTGTTCAAGAGAGCTTTAAAAAAAAATAACACTGTGATTTATGTCCTGCTTTCCCATTCCAAAACAGCCTCACAGTCTGAAACAAATAAAGCAATGAAACACAATCCTATCCAAAACCAAGAAAAAGTCCATCAAGAAAAGTGGTTTTTTAACAACTGGCTTTCTTTCAAGATTGGCACAATGCTGCCCTCTAGTGATAACGCCTGGATCATCAACCTGATTTTTTCCCAGACCCCCAAAGGGGTTCTCAGTCTTGGGTCCTCAGTGGTTGTTGAGATCACAACTCCCATCATGCCCAGTCACAATATCTGGAGCCACTGTGGCTGGTTGGCGTGATAGGATTTGTAGTCCCAACAACATCTGAGGACCCAGTTTCAGAACCCCTGCTAATGATTTGGAGGCTAGGACCAAAACGTGACCCACCCAGCAAAAAGCGGGAGTAGAAGGACCTGGGGTGTAGGGGTGTGCATGGACAGTTCACGCCGAAATGGTTTGCCTCGAACCGGGGCCGGTTTGTTGGTGCAGTCATGGACCAAACTGGGGGGAAGTTTCGTCTGTGATTGAACCGAACCAGGCCCAGTTCGGGCGAACCGGTTCGGCACTATAAGGGGGTCAGATGGGGATGGAGAACAAGTATGTAAGCTGCTTAATTGGCCAGTGTGGCTGCCAGCACTACCTTTTGCACTTGCCTTCCTGGAGGCCCCAAGCTGCGCCCTCCCCACTCTTTTATCGGGTCTCCTAATGATTTGGAGACTAGGTCCAAAAGCGACATGCCCAGCAAAAAGCTGGAGTAGAAGAACCTTGAGTGTAGGCACAAATGGTTCGTGCTGAACTGATTCGCCTCGAATCGGGGCTGGTTCATCGGTTCGGTCATGGACCGAACTGGGGGAGGTTTGGTCTGTGATCGAACCAAACCAGGCCCGCTTCGGGTGAACCGGTTCAACACGATAAGGGGGCCAGGCAGTGACGCTGAGCGAGTAAGTACGCTGCTTACCTTTACCCCAGCAGGGCACTCCCTGATCTTTTACCGAGCCTCCTAATGATTTGGAGAGTAGGGCCAGAAATGACATGCCCAGCAAAAAGCTGGAGTAGAAGGACCTTGGGGAGTGTAATCCAGCCAAAACTGAGCCAAGTGGGGAAGGCAGGATTTCAACCTCTCCAGGACTCTCCTGGAACCCCCAGGAATCAGCATCGGTTTCCAGCTATCCTGAAGATCTGAATGGCTGGACATAGTGAGAAAGATTGCGGGGGAGATATTGAAGGGAAAAATATATATCTGGGAATAACTTCAGTCAGAATTGGCAATCTTAGGGCAATTCAGTACTAGATAGATCTGCCATGCCCCCCAGAATTTTGGGTTTCAGCTGGATTTTAAGCATCTCACCCAGATTTCATAGCCCACCCCAATTCGCCCAGATTCCAGCTTTCTTTCTTTCTTTTTCTTTCTTTCTTTCTTTCTCTCTCTCTCTCTCTCTCTTTCTTTCTTTCTCTTTCTCTCTTCCTTCCTTTCTCTTTCTCTCTTCCTTCCTTTCTGTCTGTCTTTCTCTCTTTCTTTCTTTCTTTCTTTCTTTCTTAAAAGCTAAGCTCTAGCCCTTGTGGAGTTATGAAAGTAGAGGACTGGAGCCAAACGTGCAGTCACTCTTTTGCTCAAAAATTATTTCCAACCCATTTACATAATATGCAAATTAGGTGCCTGGATTTGGAAAGCCAGAACATGTCGACCTTAGTAGGACAGCACATGCTTTACCTGCAAAAGAATCCTAGATTCAGTCCTACGTGCCAGGTAGGGCTGGGAAACTCCCCTGTCTGAACCCCTGCAGAGATGCTGCTAGTCAGTGCAGACAGTACTGAGCCAGAGGGACCAATGCCTGACTCAGTAGGAGGCAGCATGAGCTTGTGCTGCCGTTTTGAGCAGCTGCCACCTCGGATCCGAGAGGTTTGTCCTAGGCTCCCTTGCAGTAGCACCGAGATCTCTGGAAATACCTCTGAGATTACAGGTTGCTTCCTTAAAGGCATCGGCACCCTAAGCATCTGTTGGGGATGCTGATGCAGTTGGGGCATCAGCCGAGCATCCGATGCGGCCGCGTCGGATCTTGTATTCTGAAGAGCGGCTGAACAGCAGCTGGTGTGGTTGCTGAAAGGAATGGAGTGGAACGGAGAGTTTCCTTGTGACCCTCAAGAAGGAGAAGTAAGAGAGAAGTTCGCTGGTTACCGTCAGCCACAGAGAGAAATGAACTTCACCCGAACTAGCAGGGGGAAACCCCTCCAGCTGATACCAAGGAGAAGAGTCCAACAGAAGCACTGATGGAGATTTTGAGTTTGGCTGCTTTCAGGAAAAGCGCCTGCAAGTCAGAATCAGAGCTGACACCGGAAAAAAATTGTGTGTGTGTGTGTGTGTGTGTGTGTGTGTGTGTGTGTGTGCGCGCGCAAACCTGCACCAGGCAGGAGGCCAAGAAGGACTTATTGCTGTGGAGGAGAAGCAAGGAACTCCACTAAGGGACTCTTTAAACCTCTCCCTCTCTCTGGATTCTCAGGCAGGGAGCCTGAGTTGGGTAGTCTGTACGAGCTGGGCAGGATTGTTCCACGACTGTGCCCTCTATGACCTGAAAACGCCCCCCCTCCCCAGATTTTATCAACATTCAGCTGTGAAAGTGAAGCAGATCCTGGGAGTGGCTCACTTAATTGCCCCACAAAGGCATTGTTCTTTTTTTAAAAATAGGTATTGAGTTTATCTTGCTGATTCATCAAGAGATGGGAGGAGAGCGGGTCTGGGGGTAGCAAGCATGAATTGTCCCCTTTGCTAAGCAGAGATTGCCCTGGTTTGCATTTGAATGGGAGACTCCATGTGTGAGCACTGGAAGATATTCCCCTTATGGGCTGCTCTGGGAAGAGCACCTGCATGGTTGCCTGCAGAAGGTTCCAGTTTCCCTCCCTGGCAGCATCTCCAGATCCAGAGACTCCTGCCTGCAACCTTGGAGAAGCTGCTGCCAGTCTGTGTAGGCAATGCTGAGCTAGATGGACCAAGGGTCTGACTCCGTAAAAGGCAGCTGCCTATGTTTCTATGATGCTGGTTTTTGGTGCTTTGGGTCTGATCTCATCCCTTGTGTTCTGTACAGGAATCTCCTGTTTTCTAACCTCTGGCCCTGATCCCAGTTGTTTTATATCCTAGCTGGCCTCACTTGATCATATGCTATTTTGCGGAATTACTGGCCACTGGCCTGTGTGGAATACAAACAACATAACAGATAATTCCCGACCTCCGGCTCCCAGCTGGACTACAACTCCCATCATCCCCAGCCTCAGTGGCCTTCTGGCGAATATTCTCCAACCCGCTTCATCTTTTACAGATGCTGCTACTATATGTCCTACCCACCAGCTTGCGGTTGTGTCTTTCTTCTCTTTGGCCGCCAGAGGTCACAAACTTCACAGAAATGAGTCCGAACAAGGTTTCGATTCTTAAATTGTTTGGCCTTGGAGTTCAAGCCCTTTTCTGACTCCCAGACTTGGAAAGACGACTTGAGGTAGCTGGGCGAGAAGGAGAGGGAACTCTGCACATCCTCAGAGTTTATCGTGGCACACCTCCGCAGTAGAGAAGCACGGCCCCATCTCAGAAAACGATATCGAAGACCTTTGCCACTGCTCTACAACAGCAAACAGTGGTGAAACTATTGGCTCTAAGGAAGAGCAGAGAAGTTCAAAATGCAGCATCAGACAACCAGGTTACCCATATTTCTTTGCTCAACTCTTTGCTTCGTCTTACTGACAGTCTTCCGCAGCGTGGTGGGGCGCTCCTTGCGGTTCAAAATGGGACAGCACCTCGTAACTTCCAAGCGTGGCAGGAACTGGGTTCGAATCCTTTCCAACAGCCTGCTGTGTTAGGAAACGTATCCCCGCCAACTGAGTGCTCTCCTACATTTAGCAGGGGGAGAGCAGCAGCTGTTTCCAACATGATGTCGTTCCCAGTGGCTTTTGCTGGGGTCTCTCTGTTGTGTGTGCGGTTTTTAAGTCTTTGGGAAGACGTTGGACTTCGCCTTTGGGAACAGGCAACCATATACATTTCCTCTTGGGGCACAAAATTTGGGGATTGCCCCAGATAACGGGGCCAAGAGGCACCTTTCAGTATGGGGGTTGTTAGGAGCAACCCTCTTTCCAGCCCAAACTGTGCACATCCCTAGTAACTGTCCAAAAAAGTATGTTTTCAAATCACATATAGCAGTGGGAGATTCTTCTTTTCAACAGGGAACATTTTCCTCATTCCTATTGATATGCAAACCACTCAGAGTACTTGTTTTTAGTTGGCATGCAGCATCTAAATATTTAGATTGTTAATAACAGAAGGAATTGAGCAAAGAACTAGAGCCAAGCCAATGTCCCATCTTGTATATTTTTGAGATAAATATTGTGCTTTCAAGGAAGAAGCAAATAACTCCCCCAAACCCCTAGGTTTTACCATTTCGATCCCAGTCCTGTACAGCTGCGGGTTCAGCCATCATTTCCCTGGATGGTTATTGCTTTAGCACCATTTTGTCCTCTCTTTTCCTGGGGCAATCCCAGCCAGTCAGGGATCCTGAAGTGTAGAAGGGAAAATGTAGTCAAATACGAGTGAGGGCAATGCTTCCTGTTCTGGAGAACATGGGTGATTCTAGCCCATCAGGGATGCATTTTTCCGCTCAGCAAACTGTAACCTAAGCAAGGAGGGGGACGGAAGAGGAGGGGATAGATCACACTGGTGCTGCTGTTAATCTCTTTTAAAAGCCATGGATGATCCCAGCCAGTCAGGGATCCTGAAGTCCAGAAGAGAAAATGTAGCCAAATTGGAGTGAGAGCAACACTCCCTGATACAGACATATGGGTGATTCTAGCCAGTCAGGGATACATGCCTTCTCTCAGGAAACTGTAACCTGAGCGAGGCGGGGATGTGATAGATTGCACTGGTCCCCCCGCAGGATAAGATCAGTGGAAGAAAGCATGGTTTCCAGGCACTTTACCACTTCAAAGGAGGCCAAGCTCAGTGTGGCTATTCCCCTGTCTCGCTCTGCAAACGCTTTGACAAGAGACGTGGGTGGGAACTGCAGATTGTCTTTGCTTGAACGGCAAAAAAACATGCTCGTACAGGAGAGAAATGGTGGTGTGGGACAGGGGGAGGAAATGACAAGGAAGTCAATGCAGGCTAGAGAGGAGGAGGAATTTCCAGACCATGAGAGCAGTTTGCCTGTGGAACAGGCTGCCACATGCAGCGACAGGTTCCCTTTCACTGGAGGTTTTCCAACAGAGGCTAGATGACTGTATTCCAGTCTGAAATTGTGGAGAGCTAGATGGACCACTGTTCTGACTCCATAGGTAAAAGCTTCCTATGTTAAATTTGGGAATGGGCTATAGCTCAATAGAAGAGCATCTGCGGTGCATGCAGAAGGCCCCAGGTTCAATTCAGGGCTGTGCTTCCAGGTTGGGCGGGGAAAGACAATTATCTGGAATCTTGGAGAGCCGCTGCCAGTCAGAGCAGACAATCCTGAGCTAGAGGGACCAAAGGCCTGACTCAGAAGGCAGCTGCAGATGCTTGTCTGGAGCATCCAAAGCTCGGTGGCAGAGCATCTGCTTTGCATGCAGAAGGTCCCAGGTTCAATCCTTGGAAGCATCTCCAGTCTCTCTGATCTCAATATAAATCATCCATTGTGTTCTTCCATTGTCACGACGTCCCGTAATTTAGTTAACCAGCCTTAATTAACTCGTTCTTTCTGAGCTCTATGCCATGCTGAAATCATTCTGCAATGGTTCCTGATTTTCAAGTGGGACAATAGATTGCATTCAAGCTTGTAGGGACACCTGGGACACTTGGGAACTTCTCACCAGTCATTCGCAATATGACATGGAAATCCCCTGTCCCGGAATATTCTCGCCCATGGACATGGACAGAGGCGACTAAGGGGAGACATGACTGAGGTGTATAAAATTATGCATAAAGGGGAGAGAGTGGACAGAGAGAATTTTTTTCTCCCTCTCCCACAATAGGGGTGAGCACAAAACCAGAAAACCCAGTTCGGTTCGAGTGAACCGGACTCAAACTGAATCGGGTCTGGTCCGGTTCTGCACACACTAGAGCCGGGCCCGATCTGGCCCTGTTCCAGGTCCGGAACCAGTTTGGGTGAGGCTCGGGAGAGGGGGACAAAATAAAACTGGGTCATGACCCAGCCACACAGATGGCCATTGGGCATGTGCAGCAGATTCCAAAATGGCCACTGCAGAGAGGCCTGTAGGGCTGACAATGGCCGTATACGAATGTGGGGAGGGGGTACATCAGGAGACACTCCACTCCACAGAGAACGGAAATGGCGATAACTCTGCCATCCCCCCCCCCAAACAAAACAAAACAAACACCCTGAACTGGTTCGGCTCCACTGAGCTGAACTAGACCCAGTCCGGTTCGAGGGCAAGCCCTCGAGTCGGGCCAGTTTGAGTGTGAGCCCATTTGACCTTGAGTCGGCTCGTACATCTCTATCTCACAAGACAGGCAGGGGTCATCCCATGAAACTGAAGGCTGGGAAATTTAGGACTGTATAAAGGAAATACTTTTTCACACGTTGCATAATTAATTATGGAATTCTTTGCCATGGGATGTGGTGATGGCCACTATCTTAGACGGCTTTAAAAGGGGCTTGGATAAATTCACAGAGGACAGTTCTATCGACGGCTTCTAGTTTGGTGGCTCTAGGCCACCTCCAGCCTCAGAGGCAGGATGCCTCCCAATCCCAGTTGCAAGGGAGCAACAGCAGGAGAGAGAGCATGCCACTAGGTTCCTGTCAAGAGTAGTCATCAGCCAAATACCATCATACCACCATCTAGAGGCAAACTGAGTTTTTTCCTGCTATGAATCTGCAGCAGCTATTCTCAGAGAACTGACAAGAAGTCAATTCTAGAAATATTTCCTTGTGTATCTGATCTTGTTAATATCTGGCTTTCAGAAGATGTCATTGCTCTTGATGGGACCGGCCACAAAATTTCCTGAAGATAGCGGCTGCATCAGTGATTGAGTAGGAGCTCTAAAGAGGGACTGAATGGCAACGGGATTTCTCAAGAGTAATGCAAGTATGGCCGGCAGCCATACTGCATTACTCTTGAGAAATCCCATTGCCATTCACGGGTGGGGTGGTGCATGGTGTCTCATTTCGTCAAAGGGTAGCAGGCAGCAAGGATAAAAAAAAGTGCAGCTGAGATATTTATAATGAAATAGCCAAGAAAGAAAGAAAGAAAGAAAGAAAGAAAGAAGGAAGGAAGGAAGGAAGGAAGGAAAGAAAGAAAGAAAGAAAGAAAGAAAGAAAGAAAGAAAGAAAGAAAGAAAGAAAGAAAGAAAGAAAGAAAGAAAGGGGGAGTGAGTGAGTGAGTTGATTTTAATAGTACTTGTGGTGCTGCAGTCTTAAGCATCGCGTCGCTACAGAAAGGTTGTCAAAATAGGTCAGGCATCCTCTTTCCTTTGTAAGCGAAGGTGCTTTTGATCGGTTCTGCCCAGAAAACCTCTTTGTAGCAGCATCACGGAAACTTATGGGGGCTGTTCTTACCATCAGTGTTAGGGTAGGCAAAGCTTCCTGCTCTAGTCTGGGAGCTGGGCACGCTCCAGATGTTTGATCATATTTTAGATATAAGCAAAGTCGGAGGCTGAGGCCCAGCTGGGTAGGTCGGTATATGGCAGATTCCTATTGTGAGGGTCTGCCTTCCTGCTCTGCCAACCACGCCCGTCCAGCCCAGGGGAAAGCTGCCCCTGCTAACGGAGCTGAGAGACACCTTTCAAAATGGCGGTTCTCTTGATTGAGCAGGGGGACAGCCACTGGCCTTCTCCAGCCCCAGCACAGCATCCCTGCAGTGGCTGTTGCTGGTGTCTGTTCAGGTGGTCTTTGGCCCTTTCTGGCTCGTTCTCCCATCGCGGTGGCCATCTTGGAGGCTGCCATGCATGCACAATGGGCCTCTGCATGGCTGGGTTATGACCCAGGTCACACGGGCACATTGCGCATGTGTGGTGGCCTCCAAAATGGCCGCCGCGATGGGGGAAGGGGCTGGAGAGGGCCGGAGACTAGGTGGTTTAAAGCATAACGGAGGCCGTGGGGAGAGGGGGAACCTCTGTGGACTGCCCCCGCAGCCTCAGAGAAGCCCCCCAGAGGGGGGAAGATATATATATAATATATATGTAGATAGATAGATAGATAGATAGATAGATAGATAGATAGATAGATAGATAGATTCACGAGCCCCTGCCAGCCAAACCTAATGGGGGGCGGTTTGAGGGGGGCAAAACCAAACTGGCCAGGTCTGGTTTGAGGCCAGTTCGGATTTGAACCAAACTGGGCCAGTCGGTTTTGTACACACCACTAGCTGTCAGTCCCTGCAGGCAATGCTGAGCTTGGTGGATCAAGGGCTGGACTAACATGTTCCTAGGAGAAGGCATCCAGTTTGGCTGCCACCGAGAGGTTCTTCCTCAGATTTCTCCGATACTCTCCCACAAACCGCTCCCTGGCTTTGACTCCCCAAAGTCCACGCCGGAAGTTCTCGGATCAGAGTTTTTCAGCCAGCAGTCAGCAAAGTAGGGGAGAAATTCCCCTCGGAAACTCAAGAAGCTTGGCCTGTCATGTTGATGGCGTCTCTGGTGACCCAAGCCTCCACAGGGGACAGGAAGCGAAAAATCTGAAAACAAAACAGGCAATGCCGTTCCAAGCCGGGGGGGTGGGGGACGGGGGGTGGCCCGTCAGCTCCTGCTGCCAGGTCCTCCCTATCAAATGGGATGTTGCGAAATGAGGAATTTCATCAGCAGATGGCAAGGTGTGCCTGCATGTCTGAAGCACGTAGACTCTAGCAAATTGCAAAAGGGATCCCCCCCCACCTGGTGCACTCATTTCCCTGGATGAAGCCATTCACGACTTCCTGTGCGCATTTTGCAATCACGAAGGTTGCACATTCTATTTGAATCGATTGGATCCAGGCATCTCCCTCCCCGCTCCCCAAAGTTTATTGCCCCAACATTTTTTTTTAAAAAAATTGCACTCTCATTAGTGAAAAGATGCACACAGAAACTCCCTTATTAGCTGCTGATGCTCTCCGTCCCCTTCTGGGTGGGTATCCAGATGCACACAGCTGCTTCTAGGCCAAGGAGGACCTAGGAAATTTTGGGGCCTGGATCAAAAGGGCTTTGGAGGCCCTCCCACCCCACCCTGCAAATTAAGCATCATCCATCCCCCTGCACGCACACACACACCTTGATACTGAGGCCAGGCTTCTTATAGAGAGAGCCAGTGGTTGATTCAATGGGGCGGGTTGATTCCAAGCCAGTTGCAGTGCACTGGGCTGCCACAAGGGGCAGCAGCCAGCAGAATCTGGTGCGAGGCAGCCTCACTGGGTGCTGCTTCTCCCAGAGGTCCGGAGGCTGCTGATCTAGTTTCTCTTTGCCCGTTTGTCTCTCTCAAGGACTGCTGCTTCTCTCCTTCACAGCCTCATCACCTGCGGGAACCGGAGACGCGGTCAGCTGGTAGTCCGTGTGGGGCTCATTCGGCCCCCATTCTGGTCCTGGGCCACCCCTTCCCATTACTGGATTTCGGACGCAAGGTGTGCTGCTGTGTTCTACCTGGCAGATCCCCCTCTCTGATTCTGGCAGTGAGGAGGTGAAGATTGGGCGGGTTCCTTTTTAATTTGCTGCCACCCTCTTGGGAGTGCCTGGTGACGGGGGTGACCTGGAATGACCTCCATGAGATGAAACAGAAACCTCTGGGGTGACCTCGGCTGCTGTCGAAACTTTCCCGCATTGTTTCTAAGAAACGCTGTGGAGGTCTCCAGAGTCAAGGAGAATTCCTGATCGGGGAGCGGACGGGGTTGTGAAACTGTGATTTCCAAGACTGCGATTTCCAAGAGCCCCTGGATGTTTCCTTGGACCTCTGGGAGGCAGCGGCTCTGAGTTTAGGGAAATGAACTGCTTGCCACTGTCCTTTTGTGGTCCAAAGCTGCCAGGAGGAAGTTAAGTTTGCTCAAGTTAGCAAAGGGAGTCACACAGCTCACCTGGTTGGTAAGTAAAAGGTCGGGGGGGGGGCGGTGAGGATTCAAGTTGCATCTGGCTTGCAGGAAGAGGTTTGGGAGCTTCAAAAGCTAGGCTTTCATTTGAGTCTGTGCTCTTCAGAGCTTCACGGGCTCAAGCCCACCAGACTTAGCAACATCCCTAGTATCTGGACTCGGTCCAGGGAGATCTGAGTTCAAATCCCCGCGCAGCGATGCAACTCACTGGGTGACTCTGGGCCGGTCACTTCTTTCTCGGCCTAACCTCCCTCGCAGGGTTGATGTGCAGGTAAAATAAAGCCCTGTACGCTGCTCTGGGCTCCTTGGAAGGAAAGTGGGTGATAAATGTACTGCAGCAAATAAATAATACAAGAGTGCCTTTCCCCATTGCTTTCCAAGAACGCTGAGCCGAAACAGGGCCCTCTTTTCGCAAGACCCCCACTTTAAAAAAAGGGATCTCCCCCATTTTGGTCATATTTGGGGGAAGATGCATACTGGAGGAAACTCCTTCGGAATAGCAATCTCCATCTTAAAGGACGTGGTCTGCAGCATAATGTCCAATGCAGTCGCTTCTCCCCTTTTGGCAAGAGTTTTTCCAAGAAAGGGGACATTTCCTTTCTTCCTTCTTCCTTCCTTCCTTCCTTCCTTCCATCTATTTATAATATTTCTATACCGCCCAAAACTTGCATGTCTGGGTGGTTTACAATTAAAATCATTTAAAACAAAATTATGCTATCCATCCTGGTGCAGACCCCCTTCCTGAAAGGGGGAGTTTTGCCGATTCCCACCCCCACCCATCTATACCCCTTTCTTCCCAAAGGGCTCGCGGAGAGCTGGGGACCCTGTGCTGGATATCACACTGCAGATTACTATTTTTGTGAAGAAGAAAAAAAATATTCTTTTTAATTCTTTGACAGGCTGCGGCTTCCTTTCTGCTGAGATGGTCGCGGGCCGTTTCCGTGCTTGAAGTGGAACGATACGAAAATTCGGCTCTCTTTTCACTGAGCACGGCTCCCTCGAGCTGGCGTGGGGCTCCCCTGTGGGTCACCCTTTGCCAGGTACTTTCTAACCCAGTCAGCAAGTTGAAAGCTTGTTCCTCTATTGTCGTTTCCTGCCTGCAACTTCCTTCTGGGAAAGAAAACCCAGTACGTGTCTGTATGCAAGAAGACAAGGCCAGACAGCATCGGCAAATAGTGCCAGGAACCCACCAAGCTGGGGAGAATCATATATAATCCGCAGGCTCATTAATCACTGCCCCTCGGGGGTGTGGGGGAAACTGCAGTGGAGGGGAGGCTCTTTACTTTCACTTTCAACGAAGCTTTCGATGTGAAGAGACCGAGATCTGGGAGGGATCTCTGCTGGAATTAGCAGAGATCGGGTCGGGGGGGATTGCTTTCCTCCCCAGGGTGGTCGTCCAGAGGAAGAGTGTGCCGAGAATTCATGGAGAGGACTTCTCAGTGCTGGGAATATACACTGCGAGTGTCCGAGTTTAGTTTCCAACCGTTCGGAAAGTAAACAAGAGACTGCAGCCAGGTCAACGCCCCCACAGGCCTGTCGGCCAGATGGATCTGGAATCTCCCTGAAGTCTCTTCTGAGGATCATGCTCCTGGTAAGTGGATCCCGACACCGGCCCATCTTCTGATCAACGGAACCTAAGGAATCGCATTGTGTCAGATCCTAGTTTGCTGTTAAGCTGATTGGTAGCAGTGCTCCCGGATTTCTGACGGGGGATTTCCCAGGCCTACCTGGAAATGGAAGGCACTAAAACTTCTCCCTGCAAAGCATGTATTCTGTCACTAAGGTACGGCTCCGTCCCTGAATCAGCAGGGGCTCTTTTGTGAGAGGGGTGCAAGGATTACAAATAGGGGCAGGATATTTCGGTCCCGGCTGGCTTTCAGCTCACCCATGCAAGATTGCTCGTTCTGAGTGACTGGAGCAGAGAGAGAGCATATCTGATTGCTGCAACAAAATAGTTTTATGTGCATAGTCTTACTTTTTAGCTTCTTCTACTCACTAGACTATGGTTCGAGGGAATTGTATAGAGAGCCCTTATTACTTTGTAGGCGGAGATGGTCTCGAGTGTTTTTTGTTTGTTTTGTTGTTATGCTGGTCAAAGACCGAAATAAAGGCTATGCCTACGCTGAAACAAATAAACAGAGAGAGAGAGAGAGAGAGAGAGAGAGAGAGAGAGAATGGGTCTCTAACTTTTAACCAGCTTAATGGTAGTTGATTCAGCTGCGGCCTCATGGTTTGGCCCGACTGTAATCAAACATGAATGGGTGTGGCTGTGAGTTAAGATCATACTTGTTTTCGCAGTTACGTGTTATTCCAGTAAGAGGGAATGAAAATGAAAATGGGTTGCAAATGCTTCTCGTTAATTGAAATTTGCTGACCCTTCCTTCATTTTAGGCTGGGCAAAAAGAGGAATTGTATAATAGACTTGCCAGATCAAGGGAGAATCCTAAGGGCTGCATTGGGAGTTTCTGAGGGCTTGCATGCCATCATTATTTTTGCATTTTGAACCTCCCCTGATGGGGCATATCATAAATCGGCCAAAAATTCCCCTCTATTTCAAAAGGGGGGTTGTCCTAGATTTCGAGATCGATAAGACTCAAGCACGGATGAGTGCATGGATTTGACGAAGAGGCCCTCTACCTTCTGGTCGATACTCTTAGGGCAACGTTCAACCTGCAGTTACTCAGCTGTTGTGCAGGATCCAGACATGCTTTCCTCCATGTCGTTCTTTTGTTGTGGTGGAAAAGAATGTGGTTTGAGTGACGGGGAGGTAAGGTCCTTTACCCTGGCTGAGTGCAGCAACTGCAAACTTCAAAGTGGGCAGAGAGTGCGGTTGCTTAAATGTCACAGGCACCTATTGTCTATTGCCTGTGACGTCACTAGCGAGGGGTGACAAAACTCTTCCTTCCCTACATGCCTGTGCCATTTCCCCCTTGTTGAAAAGGTCATATGGTTTGCTTTTTTAAAAGGAGGAACCGTCAAGTGCAAGCACACACCTGTTGTACCACTCTTTAAGGTGAAGGGGAGGACCCTCTTCCAACTATCTGTCTGTCACATTTGTATCTGGTCCATCCTTTCAGAGTATGCTTAGGGTGCTGCAGTTGCTGCCAAGATGCAGGAGTCAATACAGATCTAACCTTGGGAACTGACTAGCCAGTAGAGGTGTGCTCTACCCGAATCAAATTTGAATCAAATTCCAAAAATTTGTTCGAATTTGAATCGAATCTGAATCTGGTCCAAAAATTCAATTCAAATGTGAATCCATTTCACCCACTCTTGGTGCCTTTTAAAATCAATCAGGGGACCTGAGTGGTTTTTTAAAGGTGCCAAACGCCTCTCCAATTGAATTTGAATCAACTTTCAAAAATTTTATTCAAATTCAAATAAATTGCCCTTTTAAGGGGTGATTCGATTCGAATCTGAATCACTCGGATCACCCAGATTCAAATTGAATCGATTCAAATCTGTGTTGATTTGCACATCCCTACCAACCAGAGCTGGATCTACAGAACTGGGGAGGCTTCTTTAAAAGCTGTTGCATCAGCCCTGAGCAGCTGGGGACTGACAGTTGAATAACAGCCCTGCAAATTTGCCTCTTCCCGGATCTCCTTGGAGCCTTGCCACTGCATCTGTGACTCTTCCCATTGCCTCGAAGTATGAGGTAAAAGGGCCCTTGGCGGCCAGATTGGCTAGACCTAGGCAAGACCCCACTCTCCTGGAGTCGCAGATAACCGGGACTCCCCTCTCCCACAATTCCCTGCAGTGACAGATCTGCATAAGCCACAACACCAGTCCGAACCTGGAAAATTTGAATGAGAGTAAAGGGAAATGTAAATTAAAGAACTGTCCCCGGTCAGGGTGTTTTGCTAGTCTGCCCACTCAACAATGTTCTGACACGTGGAGTGTCCGATTCTCTTTGGGGTGCATCAAAGGCTTCCCTGGAGAGGAGGGGGGTTGCTGTGCAAAACCAGAGAGAACAGGGGCCCCACACAAGTGCCCCCCTTTCCCCAAGGCTCAACTCATGAGCACACAGAAGACAGAAGGTTTCTGAGCCTAAGGTCCTCCCCAGTAGACTGGCCCTCTCATGAGAGGGCTAATCCCCGGGCAGCAAGCCGACATGGAGGCAGGACTGTGGTTTGGTCTCCCTAGGATGCTTTACCAGGGCGAGCCATCACAAGAAAATCCTTGGTCACAGTGGGGCAGACCCTAGGATCCTGTGCCCTCCCTCATAGACATATCCCCTCCTAGGAAGTCATCGTGTTCCCTTCCCTTTCCTGAAAACACAAAAATTGTGCTGCTCAGCATCCCCCCCGCGGCCAGAGATTGTGCTTGTGTGAGACTGCTTTGCTGTGGGGTTCTTACGAGGGTGGCAGTGAAATCGCTGCCAGATGCAGGGCTTGCATGGCATTTCAAGGGACTTCAATGCCCTTTCCCCGCCGAAGGCAGGCGGTCCATTCTGAGAAGGCACAATCGTTCTCGGCACACCCACAGTCTGGCGATGTGAGTGCTACAGAGTTTGCGGGGATGTGGCCTTGGCAGACCAAGAAGAGGGAGGGGCTCCCCTGCCCCGAAAACGGAGGTTACCGGGCTGCGGCTGGATGAACGTCTACGATGCGGTTCACAGTTAAAGAAATTAACCGCGGGTTCAGCAACCTCCAGTTTCACGTTATGTGTGAATGTAGCCACAGTCTGGAGCTATGGTGAGCATTCAAAGAAGACACCTGAGCCCTGATATTGGAACTGCCATTATTGAAATGTCATGTGGGTGGGTGGGGGCAACCTCTGGTTGTCCCTCAGGGTGTATTGAGTCCATGGGGTCTCCAGTCTCTGGTGGGGGCCACCGCAGAATCCTGCTTCTCCTCTTTGGAAAATGTCTCATTGGGCCTTAGAGGTCCTCTAGTCCAACCCAGTGTGGGAATCTATCACAGCATCCCTGACAGATGCCCCTCCAGTCTCTGCTTGCAAACCTTTAGAGCTGGGGAGCCCACTACTGCATGAGGCAAACTGTTCCTCTGTCCAACAGCTTTAACAGTCAGGAAATGTCTCCTAATGTTTAGCCTGAATCGTCTTCCTTGCAGTTTCGACCCACGGGTTTTAGTCCTGCTCTCAAGAGCAATGGGGAAAAGGTCTGCTCCAGCCACATGATTGAATGGGATTTGAACCCAGGTCAATCGAGTCCAAAATGCAATAGACCACAACAAAATAGTCTTGTTGCTCTTAAGTAACCAAGGAGGTCACACAAACCAGGCTATCCTACCTTCCTAAAGGAATTCCCCTTCTGTTTCACAAATGTCTGTCTTCTCTTTAGACCTCTTCACCAGCCGGCATCTGCTAAAGAGGAGGGGGGAAAATTTCCCAGCTTGGTCATTATGATTTCCTAGTTTCTGAGAAGAGACGTCAAGTTGATAAACCTCTTCCTCTGCCAGTCTGTTCTCCACCTGTTTCCCATCATGTGAAAATTCTTGGGTGAATTTTCACTCAAGAGACAACCATGTGGTTGGCTCATCCCCTGTGTATAAGCCTTGCTTCCTCAGAGTCTGAGTTCTGAACTGACATTTCTTTCTACCCTGTTTCCCATCCAAATGCAAAACAAGGCAGACCTTGCTTAGCAAAGGGGGCCATTCATGCCCGCTCCCACAAGACCAGCTCTCCTCCTATATCTCCCAGCTGAGAACGATGGGAGTTGTAGTCCCAACATCTGGGAACCAAAAGTTGGGAAACTCTGATGTGTTTAATCTCAGCCGCAAAATGTATTGGCCGATTTGATCTTATTCAGTCAGGGCTTAACCAGGAGTGGGGCTCTTTTCGCCCGACAGGTTTCCAATTAGCAGAGCGCAGCGCTATGCAGACATTACTCGCCGGCCGCCATGTTCACGGAATGTGGGAGGGGGAAAGGGAAGCCTGCCAGCTAGCCACGCCCCCTGCACCAAAGGACCGCCCCCACCAGGTGTCCTTGTGTTCAGTGCTTGTCTTGCAAAGGGGAGGGATTTGGAACCCAGGCCACACCATGGTGGATGTTCAGATGCTGTACGGGGAGGGCATGGCCAGCTGCCGCATGCAAAATGCTAGCATGTTCCTGCAGTTACCGTGGGAGGGGTGTGTGGCCAGCTTATGGATGCAAATGGATAGCATGATCCTGTTTCTGCCTCGCTTCTTCAAGGAATGCAGAGGGGAGAAGCTAGTGTTGCCAGTGATTTCTGATATAAGCCAGTCACCAACCTTAAAGCCACACACTGGACATTTCAGTGTTATTAGTTATTACCAAAATGGGCACTTTAGCCAATAGCAACCAAATCGGGACACACGCCACCACCACCACCACCACCACACAGATTGGGACCATGGTGGGGTATGCACTCCCTGTCTGGACCTGAGTTTGAGCATTTGGGTCATATCACGCCAGGGCTTCGTCAGGTCCCAGGTTCACTCCCTGGCGGCATCTCCAAGTAGAGCTGGGAAAGACCCCCCCCCAAAAAAAAAACCTTGGAGAGCCACTGGCAGTCAGTGCAGACAGTCCTGAGCTCATTTGATCCGTCGTCTGACTCAGAAGATGGCAGCCTCCTATGTTCTTAGTGATTGTGAAACAGTGTTGTTTCATTGGGGTGGTGTCGTGAACTGCTATCCCGGCTATCCCTACAGGATTTACAACCCCCTGAGAGAGTAAACAGAAAGCAGCAACGAAACTGGATGAAGGAAAATAAAAAGGCTTGCAAAGAAAACAATAAATGAATTAAGTCCCCTGAACTGAAACTAGGTACCCCCCTCTAATAATAACTGAGTAATAAGTGGAAGAAAAAGACAAAACAAGGAATGAATCAAGCGAAGAACACAGAACAAGGAATTAAGGGAACAATACAGGGAAGTACAGATAAGACAAAGTGGAACACGGAAAAGATATAATTCCAAGAGCACAGTATCTGCTGCCAGCAAAGTTGCAAACAGCAACTCAGCCATGAGAGACTGTTGAATATATATGGCTCAAAAGAACCAGGAACCAATCAGGCTTCCCTGAGTCAGCAGTTTGGCTTTCTTTCCTGTTATCTCCTGCACCTGCGTGAGTCTCTCTGAGCCTGCCTCTTGATACATCATCTCACTATAGGTGGAATCCCAGGTTCTTCCTCATCAGAATTCAAGTCTGGCAGCTGTTGAGAATTCTCAGCTCCAGAAACTGGTTTCTCTGCCAAATCTTGCTGCTGTGGCTCACTAGCAGGTGAGTCTTCCTGCTCTGGGTCTTCTGATTCCGAAGTCTGAGCCATGACAGGTGGATGGCATTATTACAAACTACACCATTGAGGTGTCTCTGTGTGTCACTCACTACAGCTGTACCAAATTTGCTTCAAATCCGTTAGATGGTCCACAAGTTAGCCCACTTGCGCTTCAAACATTTATGCATCCGCCATCTTGAATTGAGGTGGATGACATCATTACAGACTATGCCATTGAGGTGTCTCTTTGTGTTCCTTCAGCTGTAGGAAATTTGCTTAAAATGGTTAGGCGGTCCACAAGTTAGCCAACATGCACCTCGAAAGTTTAGGTGTCCGCCATCTTGGATTGGGGTGGATGACATCATCAGAAACTATGCCATTGAGGTGTCCCTGTGTGTCACTCACTATAAGTGTATCTAATTTGGTTCAAATTGGTTAGACAGTCCACAAGTTAGTCCACTTGCGCCTCAAATGGTCACGCAGCCGCCATCTTGGAGTGGGGTAGATGGCATCATCACAAACTATGCAGTTGATGTGCCCCTACAACTGTACCCGATTTGGTTCATATTGGTCTAGGCATTGCGAAGTTGGTGGGGGGACGGACACATGGACGGACACACAAACACACGGACATATGGATGGACACACACACAAAATGCTGAGTGATTCATAAACCTACTGGAAAGTAGGCAAAAAAAAAATAAACAAGGGGGGGAATCCAAACATTAAATTGTTTTTTTAAGTGGACTGCAGTGAACTTCTGTTTCATAGGTTTGACTTTTTATTGTTTTGTGGATCTGTGGAGTTTTGATTGCCACTCTGACAGGCTTCGTGCTGAAAAATACAGTGGGAACACAGGAAATATTAATTATATAGGTAACAAGATGTCAAAGGACGCAAATTGTTTTCCCTAAATGTCGTAACTCATTTCCTATTTGGAATTCCCCCTTCCCAGAATTCTTTCTGTTCCCTCTTTTGATGGGCACTAGGCTCCACCTTGTGGACAAAAAGGAGAAATGCAGGAAAACTTGATTCTCTTTTCTCTGCAACAGCTGAAATCATTCATGGGCTACATTCACACGTATCCCCAGAGATTGTGCCCGTGTCAAACAGGAGAGGTTGAATCTACTGAACATGTTTTGCTGAATTGTTGTTTTTACAAGGATCTAAGAGAAGAATTAATTTCTCCCCTTTTAAGAGATCATAGATTGACCTCAGGCCAGAAGAGAGTGGAGTTTTTACTCTCAGACTTGGACGATTTCATCTCTGCAAGAGTTGCCAAGTTTCTTAGCATTGCAAGTAAACTTCGCAGAAGATATGTTGGGAGGGTAGATGTGGGCATAGCACATTAGGAGGGTGAACAGATTTTATTTATTTGAAACTTTCCTATGTATGATACTGTAGTTTTTATTGTATTGTTCCTATTGTAGTTTCTATTGATGCTACTGCTGTGACTAGATGTATAGTTTTCTGTGTGGTTCTGTTGTAATGAGAGGCCGTTGGCTGTAATAATAATAAAGTTGAAGTAGCACACGTAATGTGGAACTGCAGTTGTATATGTTGTATAAGCCTGCAGTTCCGCAGACACTTTGTCTGAATGGGTGGAACCATCCGGAGTTGGACACGGCAATGAAGGTTTCAGAGATTTGAGGTTTCAGAAATCTGAACCCTCGGGTGGTAGTGAGTTTTGTCGCTTCAACCCAAGGTTCCAGGCAGCCTGTGGTGTGTCCAAATTAAGAAATGGAGCTGGAGTTGGGGGGAGGGAGCTGCTCCCTCAGCTTTGATGTGATTGGCTGTGCGGGCTGTCCTTCAGTCAAGAAGGAAGCCTTCACAGCCAGCTTCCCTGCCTCTCTGCAGTCTCACTGACTGCAGAGAGTCAGTTCTTCTGAACGTCCAAATTCAGATGGGAGATTGGGGGGAGGGAGGTACACAGAACCGCAGGTCCATTGGAGCCACGATTCTGTGTTATGTGCGAATGCAGCCAGTGTGTATGTAGTTCCAGCAATTTATAGTTAGAATCCAGATCTGCAGTTTCATGTGGATTTCCATGCAAGAATTAGTTTTTGGCATGAGAGCAGGCAGTTCATGGTGGTCATCAGAGAAATTCTCAGCCTCCATTTCTTCCGCTCTAGCCACCTAAATGTCCTCTACTCGCCGAGAGGGTTGCAGCCAGATTTTTCCAAACTGAAATTCAGAAGAGTAATTTCAGGAGTCCTCACAAGGAGAAACTGAAATTTGAAGAGGAATTTCAGGGTTAGAAGGATCCATTGAGGTATAGCTTTTCAGTGGTTCTTTAGGAGGACCACTGAAGAATGTTTTCAGATATTTCTCCAGGTTCTTGCTCACTCTTTATCCATAACACCCCTTTCTGACTGGAACTTCTGTCATGGTTACCCATATGGTCCCACTTCTTCCTTCTTCTGGATCCCATCTCCAAACCAACATCTTCGCTAAATCCTTTCCCTCATCCGCCAAGATGAGAAGAGAGTTGAACAGTTGAAAATTTCAGTCCTTTAACTGAGGCATGAAATTGTGTGTCAGAGCAGAAGGCAGAGATGTAGAGTGGACATTGAAGTCGTTTGGAGAGATCTGGGAAAGGAAAAGTCAACCTCAAAAGCTTTTTCCAGCAAGCCTTCCAAAAGGGAGAGAGAACCAGCTTATTTGAGGATCTTCTGGGTTTTGTTCTTGGTATTGCTACTGCTTTGTGAAAATGAAAACCTTGAATGAAGTTATGTGGCTTGACCTCGTGTCAATGATTGAGTTTCACTTTTGTTAACTGGCACATAAAGAGCCATTAAAAGAGCAACGAATCTCACTTCTATTTTTCTTGTCTGGTTTAGCCTAGCCTAATACCCCCTAGGAGAGGAAAAGCCTAAGTTGAGATAAAGTATGTTCTTGGCAGGCACATAGCTCCTCATCAAAAGTGTCATTCCTGTGACAGATGTTTGTGCACTTTTATGCAGAACAAGGAGTGTTGGAGCCAAAGTTTTCCACAAGTGAAGTTTGAAAGAGAATTTCAGGGTTCTTCTGAGGAGAAACTAAAATGTGAATGAGAATTTCAGGGTACTTCCGAGGAGAAACTGAAATTTGAAAGAGAATGTCAGTAGCTGAAATCCTGACTAAAATACTCAATGGCCCTCTATTGAAATTAAGTAGTCCTTAAGAGTAATCCCTCAGTAGGACTATCGAGTAACTTAGTTTGGATGTGGGTCAGAAGGAGCAACTGAAGTTTGAAGGTCATGTTAGGGTTCCTTCTAAGGAAAACATCAGAGATTTTCCTCTGACCTGTTTCATCATATTCAGCCTTGATGCAATTGTGCAAATGATTGCATCATGCTTCTGTTTATGTGCGGCTTACTGATATCCACGTACTCTCCTGAGCTTTGGTAAAACATCAGACAACCTTGATAGAACTATATGTACCTAAGCCTCTAAGATAATAATTTAAAAGGAGTTCTGTCGTCCGTGGATGGGCAAGAAGCATATAGTTGGAAATTTTTTGTGAGCTGTTGCTTAGCAACAGGAGATTGAGACAGATGGGCCTGTAGCCAAAAATTTTGTCGTAAGAGAGCCTGAGGGTAGGCAGAAGGATGGGAATCAATGAGGCCATACACACGATCAACAAAAGGGAGGTCGGAGGCAGTCAACCCAGCTATTTTTGAGCATGAGAACCCGTGGGTCTGCCCCTGAACCAGCCACTCCAGATCTGGGTAGCCTGACTTCTCTACTCAGGTATTTATCGAGGTTGTAGGGGGAAAGAAGCCTTCATACCTTGGTTCGCCATTTGTGTGCGGAGACAGCTGCTAAAAATAGTTCCCGTGCAGCCGGAGGCAGCTTTGCCATAGAGTTGTGTGGCTAGAGGGGCCAGTCAGAAGAGAGTTGCTGCTATACAGAGTGCTGCCTCTCTGCTGGGTGTGCAATGCTTGCTGGGATATCCTTGGGCAATGCAACTCCATTTCCCCATACCGGAGTGCCCAGCTGCCTGAATGCCTGGGTGGTAAGTGACCAGAGTCAAAAGAAGCTTGTCCTGTCTATAAAGACCAGGTTTGGGGCTCTTCCCTCCCACAAACCATGTGAAGGACCTTAATGTATAGTACCCAGAACAAAATACTCATTTACACTGCGTTAAATAATTATTGCATCCCACGCTTGGGAAATAGCCACCTGAAATCCGGAGCGGGGTGGTTGGTGGCCGCTGCCAGTCAGTGTAAACAAAACCTGTTACTCCCTCCATTTCTGCCAGACCCTCTGGATTCATCTCAGCCTCTCTTGGCTCTCATAGGGGGAACCACTAAATCAGGGATTCTGAACGTTGGGTCCCCAGATGTTATTGGACTCCAACTCCCATAATCCCCAGCCCCAGTGGCCTTTGATTGGGGATTATGGGAGCTGAAGTCCAATAACATCTGAGGACCCAACGTTGAGAATCCCTGCACTGAATCCCTAATTGCACCGTGAATGATGGCTGGGAAGTATTTTGCTGGGTAGGGCACCCATCAAGTCTCTCTTTCTCTTTCCGAAAGGTTTCTAGCCTTATCCTGGCAACACAACTGATCTACCTCGAAGCCATCACCTGTAAGGCATTTGAATACAAAGTGAATGAAGACTGCTGCCCAAAGTGTGCTGCAGGTATGTGGGTATGAATCACGGTGGGGAGACGTTCTTCCCATGCAGGTCAGATTTCCTTTCTTATTTCACCGATTTATAGGCCACCCCAAACTCACGTCTCTCATGAGATGGTCTCGTGAGCTGGTCTGCACGTTCGCCTTCCCTGGACAGCACTTCAATGGCCGTGGTTTCTCCCGTGGAATTCTGTGAATGGTAGCTTGACGAAGGTGTTGGGAATTTTCAGGCTATTAATAACTGAATTTGTTTTGCTCATCCCGCTGCCCCCAGGACGTATTTTGATGTCACTGGCTGTTTGTTACATAAGAACAGCCCTGCTGGATCAGGCCCAAGGAAGCCCATCTGGTCCAGCATCCTGTTTCCCACAGTGGCCCACCAGATCCCTCTGAGAAGCACACAGGCAGGAGTTGAGGGCATGCCTGCTCTCCTGCTATTGCTCCCCTGCAACTGGTATTGAGAGGCATCCTGCCTCTGAGGCTGGAGGTGGCCTATAGCCACCCGACTAGTAGCCATTGATAAACTTGTCCTCCTTGAATTTGCCTAAGCCCCTTTAAAAGCCATCCAAGCTAGTGGCTATCACCAGATAATTCCAACCATTCCAACATCACCAGATAATTCCAGCAATTGACACCGCCTAGAGATGTACATATCAGGCAGTATAGAAATATGATAAATAAATTGTTGTCTGTATTTATGGCTGGTCACGGGCCATAAACAAGATTGAGCCTGATTCTCTGTTAGAAATCTACAGCACTCCTCTCCAAGAGCTGCTTATTGGGATAGTAATTTGGAGGGAGGGGAGATGGTCTTGTGGTGACAAGCATGACTTGTCCCCTTAGCTAAGCAAGGTCTGCCCTGGTTGCATATGAAAGGGAGACTAGAAGTGTGAGCACTGCAAGAGATTCCCCCTCAGGGGATGGAGCCGCTTTGGGAAGAGCATCTAGGCTCCAAGTTCCCTCAATCAATCAATGATCGGGAACAAAGATTTTAAAATATAATAAAGCAGCTAAAAAACCCAACAGCAATTCAAAACCTTATAAAAACCCGATGCATTAAAAACCCTTTAAAACAATTTTAAAACCCTGGAAGGCCAGGCCAAAAAGGTAGGTCTTTAGGGCTCTCCTAAACGCCAATAAAGAATTCAAATTACGGATGCTTGTCCAACTCAGCTCCCGCCTTCCATGCAATCCCTTTCCCCTCCTCCTACCTTGATCTTGGAGTGTGTCCAGCTTTCCTATCTCATCTGGAGATAGGTCAGGATCATGAGAACAAGCTTTACATGTTAACAGGTTCCATCTGAATCTCTTTGCTCTAGGACTCCGAGTTTTGAATCACTGCACTGAAAATTCAGGAAACACCTGCGTTCCCTGTACCGAGGGAACGTATACAAAGCACCCCAATGGCCTGGAAGAATGTATACTCTGTCAAGTGTGTGACCCAGGTAAGAGCTGACCTGAAGAAGAGACTTCTGCCTGCAACCTCGGAGAAGCTGCTGCCAGTCTGTGTAGACAATACTGAGCTAGGTGGACCAATGGTCTGACTCAGTCTATGGCAGCTTCCTATGTTCCTATGATGCTTACTTACTTTTACTTACTTACTTACTTATTTGATTTATATACCATCCTTCCTAAAGTGACTCAGGGCGGTTAACACATCAAACACATAATAACACAATGGGGAAAAAACAATCAAAGCAGATAATTTTAATCTAATTTTAGTTTTAATTTTAAATTAGATCTCTAATGGCACAGTGGGGAAGTAACTGGCCTAGGGAGCAAGAGGTTGCTGGTTCGAATCCCCGCTGGGATGTTTCCCAGACTATATGGGAAACATCTATATATCGGGCAGCAGCGATATAGGAAGATGCTGAAAGGCATCATCTCATACTGTGTGGGAGACGGCAATGGTAAACCCCTCCTGTATTCTACCAAAGGCAACCACAGGGCTCTGTGGTCACCAGGACACCGAGTCAATGGCAAAACTTTACCTTTGATTGATTGATTGATTGAGTGCTGTCAAGTCAGTGTTGACTCTTAGCGACCACATAGATAGATTCTCTCCAGGATGATCCGTCTTCAACTTGTCCTTCAAGCTCTCTCAGTGGTGCATTCATTGCTGTCGGAATCGAGTCCATCCACCTTGCTGCTGGCCGTCCTCTTCTTCTCTTTCCTTCCACTTTCCCCAGCATTATGGACTTCTCAAGGGAGCTGGGTCTTCGCATGATGTGTCCGAAGTAGGATAGTTTGAGCCTGGTCATTTGTGCCTCGAATGAGAATCCTGGATTGATTTGTTCTATGCTCCACTTGTTTGTTTTCTTGGCTGTCCAGGGTATCCTCAAACTTTACCTTTAGTATCATTAAAAGCCAGGCTAAAAAGATGGGTATTTAAGGCTCCCTTGAAGGCCTCCAAGGGAAATTCTTAAAGCAACAGAAGCCTTTTGGGTGGCCGGAGAAGGCCATAGTATGCCATGACTGTATTGTCTGACACTTTGCTGTAAAGTTCTAGTCTCTTGTAATGGGGGAGCACAGAGGGGAGCGGGAAAGCTTTTTGGTGTGAAGTCACCCCTGTAGAAGTTGGACTTTAAGAATGATAACACAAGACAAGGCCCCTGTATTGCTAGCCTGGCATTTGGAAGACTGTGGAGCAATTTTTTTTTATTTAAAAAACTTCCTTGCTGCACGTAGGTATACTTCTATTAACTGGCCCAAGAGACACCTTTTGAAAGTGGTGTATTTAGCAGGGAGAAACTCTTGTATTTAGCAGGGGGAGAGCAACCGTCCCAATCCAGCCCAACCTAACATCCGTCCAGCATCTGGTACTGGGGTTGACCTTGGCTGGCTGGCTGGCTGGCTGGCTGGCTGGCTGGCTTTCTTTCTTTCTTTCTTTCTTTGACTGTAAGCCCTTTGGGGACAGGGAGCCATCTTTTGCTTTGTAGACTGCTTTTGCTTGGGGGAGTTTGGGGGTGGGAAAGGCGGAGTGGGAGGATGCGGATGATGAACAATAAAGGAGCGGCCCCCTCAGGCAAAGGCCGGCCTCGTTAGGTGGCCCCTCAGAACTGGGCCAAGAGGCAAAATGGCGGCTGTCTGCTACTGAGCAGCAAAGGAGAGCAAGGGTTGCGATTCAGCCCAGCATATCTCAGGGGCGGCGGCAGATTCTGAGCCTTTTTCGGGGCAGGGAACCATCTTCAGGCCCTCCTGCGGTGCACAGTTTGGGAATTGCCTCTGCTAACTGGGCCAAGGGGCACCTTTCAAAATGGCGGCTCTCTTGTTTTGAGCAGGGGGAGAGCAACTATCCCTCGTCAGCCCAGCACAATGTCCTCTCCGTGGCTGTTGTTTGGGTCTCTCTGGTGTTTTCTTTGTTAAGGTTCCCTTTGGGACAGGGGGCCCATTTCTTCTCCTATTTGCTATGCAGAGTCCATTTTGAGAGCTTTTATGTGTGGAAAAGAAGAGTGGGCAGTTGCTCAATAAATAGTAGAGTGCCCCCCTCAGGCAAAGGTTGGCCTTGTTAAGAAACCCCTTCTTAAAATGGTTTGCCGTGGGAAATAGGGGCCTTCTTAAAATGGCGGGTGAGGTCTGGAACATACCCGTGAAATGACATGTTTCTGGGAGCATGTTTCTGGGAGTATGTTTGTTCCGGCATGTTTCTGGGAGTTTCATATCAGTCAGGCAGTGAAGCCCATGCAGTTTGATTATTTATTTATTTATTTATTTAATCAATTTTTATACTGCCCTCCCAGAAAGGCTCAGGGTGGTAGTTTTCTATTTTCTAATAGTTTTCTATTTCTATCTATAATTATATAGATTCTAAATAATATTTAGTAGTATATGATGGATATTTATATACGATGGATATTTTATATACCATTTTTCAACCAAAGTTCCCAAAGTGGTTGGCATAGATATAAATAAATAAGATGGCTCCCTGTCCCCAAAGGGCTCACAATCTAAAAAAGAAATATAAGATAGACACCAGGAATAGCCACTGGAGGGATGCTGTGCTGGGGATGGAGAGGGCCAGTTGCTCTCCCCCTGCTAAATAAAGAAAATTATTCCTTCTACAGGCTACGCCACTCCTCTGTCATTACTAATGCATAGCAAAATCCTCTCTCCCCTAATAACAGCCTGCGCCACCCTTTTGCTCTCCCGTGCTAGAGTCACCCCTGAAGATCTGCATGATATTTTTCAAGATGGCACCTTGGCCATAGTCAACACAGTCCAATTGTCATTCTAATGTGGGAGTCCAGTTGGTGCACACTGAGACCTGAAATTCGGCAGGCTTCCTTTTTAGAATATCATCTTGCATGATCTCAGGGGTTCCCTTAGAGAGTCTTTTCTCCCCATGACCCTGATCCATTTTTGGACCTATAGAAAGACCCTCCTCTGAGGAGGAAATCTTGCCTTATTCTATCCCTGGGAGGCAGGTCTTGACATCAACGGACAAGGTGCTCTACAGCAGAGGTTGCCAACCTGTGGTGGTACTCCAGATGTTGCTGAACTACAACTCCCATCACCCCCATCTACAGTGCATTGTGGCTGGGGATTATGGGAGCTGTAGTTCAGCAACATCCGGAGTACCACAGGTTGGCAGCTCCTGTCCTAAGGGGGATAACTTTCAGTGCAATCAGCACTCACATATTTTCATCCATCCAAATGCAAACTAAGGTAAACCCTGATGAACTACATGAATTGCCCCGATTAGCAAAGGGGCAATTCACTATCAAAAGAGCAGATTGGGAAACCCTGCTCTAGAGAGATCTTGGCTACAGTCACCATGGTACGGAGCTCAGGAATATGTTCTCCTGGGATATGTTGAAGAAAACTGGAAGTTTGTCTGATTTATTTATTACATTTCTATCCTGCCCTTCTTCCAAGGGACACAAGGGGACGTACAATGCCCACCCCATGTTATCGTCACAACAACCCTGTAAGGTAGGTGGGGCTGAGAGACAGTGACTGGTCCAAGCTCACCCACTGAGTTCCATGGCGGCGTGGAGACTTGAACCAAGGTCTCCCAAGTCGTAGTCTGACTCTCTAACCACGATTCCATTTGTAACTGTGCCCTTCAGGAGTCATGCTAAGAATTAAGCAACCGTGCACCTATGTCAAGGATACGGTCTGTGCATGTGTCCCGGGTTCCTTCTGCATCCATTTAATTGATGAGAACTGTGAGCACTGTCAGAAACATACCATCTCTCCGCCTGGCTTTATGGTGACTGAATATGGTAAGATACACATAGTTATGGTGTCCTAATAACTAAGGATGTGCAAAATATTTGACCAAATCGATTTGAATTCAAATCAAATTCGAATCGATTTGACTTGAAACTGTTTAAACAGAATGGGATTCATTCAAATTGATTTGAATTCGCCTGAACTCCAATTGAATTTGCTCGAATTCGATGTGAATCCGATTCAAGGTCAGGTGAATTCAAATCGATTCGAATGAATCTCATTCTGTGCAAGCAGGTTCAAGTTGAATCAATTCAAATTTGATTCGAATTCAAATTAGTTTGGTCAGATTTTTTGCACAAACCTACTAATAACTCTGCAGATGCTCCCTTTGGAGAATCCACTTTCCCCTCTGTCCCTCTCAGGGAGGGAGATCTGTGTTTGCCATAATTTGCAGAGAGGGTAGAAAGGCCTCAGAATCTGGGGTTGGCTGCAGAATTCACCATCCTGAGAGGAAGGTTTCGAGACCCTAAGAAAGTGTGAATGCAATAGGTTTATTCACACAATCCTCACCTGTGTCATAGGAGCATGCAGCTAGGGTGGGAGATTCTGGTTCCAACCCTGGAACACTCTCCCTGAACGTGGAGGTTCCATTTAGCAATGACTGCTAACATCCATTGATAAATCTCTATGAACTTGTCTAACTCCCTTTTTCGAGTCATCTACGCTTGTTGCTAGCATAGCCAGACTCAATTTGCAAAATAATAATTAAAAGTAAAGCTGAGCTTTTAATTGACCAGTGGCCTGACTTGGTATAAGGCAAGTTCAAAAGGCACCCTTCTAAAAGACATTTTCCCCGGCCTTCATCTCTAAAATATAGAAGTTTAGGATCTCTTTTTTGTTATTGTCAAAGCCTGAGATTGCTACTGATCTAACAGGCAACTTTCTGTGCTGATGGGCGAATTCCTCTTGTGATGGGGTGGAAATCTTCTGTTCCAGGCACAGAAACTGCCGACACAAAGTTTGAACCCTGCCCTCATGGGACCTTTGCAGCAACTGAGATGTCCCCTTCCTGTAAAACTTGGACTAAGTAAGTCCCTCTTATATCTGTGTTCTTCACTGTAAGGCCTTATGACTAATATATGTACAGTGGTCCCTCGACTTACGAACTACTCGACATAAGTATTTTTCGAGTTACAAACGGCAGTTTTAGATCCGGTTTTAGATGCGGTTTTTTCGACTTACAAATTTTTAGATGGGGTTTCCTCGACTTACGAATTTTACATGCGGTTTCCTTGACTTGCCTGCCTGTTTACTGCCTGTTTATTCTTGAAAAGAAATGTTCCTGTGCAGTTTGCAAGCCTTACTGGGGGTCTGGGTCTTTTTTCTAGGCTCCGGAACGCATTAATCCGTTCCCAATGCATTCCTATGGGAAACCGCTTTTCGACTTACGAACTTTTCGACTTACAAATGTGCATTCGGAACGGATTAATTTCGTAAGTAGAGGGACCACTGTATACTGGTAGGATGGGATAGAATCAAAGCGTTATTCTCTGATTAAATTTTGCATTTCTATTTGGGCATCTAAACACATTTTTTTTTAATGCAGTGGAAAACTGGGATATTAGTGATTGGGCATATAGAATAAATATCATCCCTTTTGTAACCCCTTATTTCTTTTAATCTTTGTTTCAGTTGCAGTGATTTAGGGATGATAGCCGTTCGGGCCGGCAACAGGACTTCGGACAATGTCTGTGAATTTCACAGCCCGAATATAACCCTCCGGGCAACTATAGCCATTGTTGCTGGCCTGCTTGTTGGACTGTCTGTTGTGATTGTTCTAGTTCTTGTCATCCGTAAAAGAATGCTGCTCAGAAAAGGTGAGTGTGCGAAAAAAGTAGACTGTGGTTAAACAAAAACCCAAATGTCACAACCTAAGCACCCCAGCTCATCCCTGTTCATTTGCAATAGAAATATGACTTTACAGTAGGGATGTGCCCGGAACTGTCCTGGAGGCAGTAGGAGTGTTCCCTTAAGGGTGGGGGAGGGTGCATTTACCCCTCCCGCAACATTTCTCCCGTGGTGTACCTCCCTGCTGCTGTCCTCGGCCGGAAGTGGCCAGAAGTACCAGGCCCGCGTTTCAAGTTCCTTCCCTGGCTTCTCCGAGATAGGGCGGAGAGAGATTCCTGCCTGCAACCTTGGAGAAGCTGCTGCCAGTCTGTGAAGACAATACTGAGCTTAATAGACCAGTGGTCTGACTCAGCATGCAGAAGGTCCCAAGTTCCCTCCATGGCATCTCCAGATAGGGCTGGGAGAGATTCCTGCCTGTAACCTTGGAGAAGCTGCTGCCAGTCTGTGTAGACAAGATGGACTGAGCTAGGTGGACTGACTCAGTATACAGCAGCTGCCTATGTTCCTATGCTCCTATGACCACCCCCAGCTGAAGGCATTTTTCCTGTGGCATTTTAGTGCCACAGGAAAGCTGGACAGTGCCCTCGTTCTTTGATGGTGAACTTATCAAACGACTTCCTACTGAGTCAGACTATGGGTCCATCTAGCCTAATGTGCTGCACTCTGATGGCAGCAGCTCTCTGAGGTCTTCGGCAAGAGTTTTCATCCTGGTGGGTGAAGAAAGGGAAGACGCCATACTAAGCAAAGAGAAGTGAAGCCCCCAGATGCAGAGAAGACAATCATTCATTACCTGACATGCTTTGAGTATTCGAACTTCTAAGTCCGAGGCGAAAACTGCCTTCTACAAGATGTCAAAATGATCTCATTTTAGCACAGAAGGCAGTTCTGATCTCTCGTTGAAAGAACCAAACGAGAGTCTTCCTGATGGAGAGCTATAATACACAGAAGGTGAAGAATCTTCCCCAGAGTTTTCCCCACAGGATAAGGCCATAGCTCAGTGGCAGAGTATCTGCTTAGGGTTGACCCCTGGCAGCATCTCCAGGTAGGCCTGGGAAAGTTCCTGTTCTAAAACCCTGGAGAGCTGCTGCCAGTCAGAGTAGACAGTACTGAGCTAGATGGACCAAGGGTCTGACTGGGTATAATGCATCTTCTTATGAATGTTCCGATATAAAGTGTGGTGGTTTGATATCAAGAGATAAGGTAGTCAGAACGAAATGTGTTGCCTGAGAAACTCTTTCCTTTTCATTTGCAGGCACCGACACGGAACAGGTGAGTACATGTTATGTATGAGCCCAGAACCCTTTAAATGTCTCCTTCCTTCTGCCCTTGCTCCTCCAAAATTTAGATTTATAGAAGCCTTCTTTTTCTCTCTTTTTGGGAAACGGATGTGTACAAATTTTGGATGAATCGATTCGAATTAGATTCAAATCGATCAAAATTAAATTTGAATCGATTCAAATTAGATTCAAATCGATACAAAGCTGCTTGAAATAAATGAGATTTGGCCAAATCTCATTCATTACAAGCAGTTTCAAATTGATTCAAATTCGATTCAGATTCGAATCGATTCGGCCAAAATTTGTGCACATCCCTACTTTCTTTGCCCTTATTTCTCTTTACATCCGTTGACTCTTCAACTCTACTACACTGAGCTGCCTGAAGTTCTCCTGCTCTCTTAAGATCTTTTTAATTGGTATAAAGCCAATATAAAAGCCTGTAGTGTTGATGTCTATATCCCCATTCATAATTCAGAAACCACCACAGCTTATTTGAAAGTGCCTCTGGACACAATTTGTGCTGTAGGAATTCAGTGTCTGTATATTTATGCATATAGCATTTGATAAGGAGCTGCGTTGTTTCTGAAACAGAAACAGGGAAGGAGCAGATAAAAAATAAGTAGAAATTAGAAATGAATATTGCTTCCTTTCAGTATTCGTAATTCTGTATGAAAAGTTGCTCTCCCGTTGTTTTGCAAGGAATCTCAGTTTTATTTCCTTCCTTGCAGTCTTTTTTGCTTTCTTGTTTTCGTCTCAGCTCTTCGTCACTGTTAATGTCGCTTCCTTGCTGCCTTACTGCATTTGTTCATGATTTCCTGCTCTTTCTTTCCCGTTAAGAAAAAGTCTTTTTTGTGTGAATGGGAAGTGAGGAGTGCCTTTGGTGAGTAGCTTAAAATTAATTAACTAAGAACCCTGAGAAAACAGGTGTATCTTAAGGGTCCTTTTAAAAGGAGCCAGAAATTGAGAAGTTCTTATTTCAGAGAAGGCCCCACCCTGAGTAGCCACCAAATATTACTAATGATGGTAAAGTGTGCCGTCGAGTCAGTGTCAACTCCTGGCGACCACAGAGCCCAGTGGTTTTCTTTGGTAGAATACAGGAGGGGTTGACCATTGCCATCTCCCGCACAGTATGAGATGATGCCTTTCAGCATCTTCCTATATCGCTGCTGCCTGATATAGGTGTTTCCCATAGTCTGGGAAACATACCTGCGGGGATTCAAACCAGCAACCTCTGGCTTGCTAATCAAGTCATTTCCCCACTGTACCATTAGGTGGCTTCACTAATGATGGTAACCTACATTAAGCCTAGATTTGAACAATTGTGTGAACCAGGCCAAAGCCTGAACACTAGTTCTGCGTGGCCTGGAAGTATAAGACTAAAGCTCTTGATTCAAAGTGGCATATGAATTGAGTTCCTCACTGTAGCATCTGTGTTTTTTTTAAATGTCCCCCTTATTTTGAAAGGGAGAAGCACACAAAGAATTCCTGCCTGTCCCAGAGACCGAAACCAACATGGTAAATCCTATGCAAGAAACTTCTCTAAACCCTGGGGAACCAACTTACAAAGTTGCTTGACTCAACCGAGGAAGCTTTCAAAGGCACATGGGTTTGAGCGCTTGGGAGAATCACAGCAGTTCCTGTTGCCTCGCCTACATCCTGTCTTAAAAAAAACCCAAAACACTTTTCTGGGTGGGATACAGAACAGATGTCTAGTGTGGTCTCCAGCATGTACTCATCGCCTGAGCTGCTCAGGCTCCTAAGAAGTTAGGTTTCCTGCTCAAGACTGTCAAAGTGGAAAGCTGATCAGAGAAGGTCTCTCGGAGAAGGACAAGGAATAGAAATATGGAGGCATAGTTGAAACCGTGTGAGTGTGCTGTAAGGTGTTTCTGACAATAAGGGAGGAGAGCTGGTCTTGTGGTAGCAAGCATGACTGGTCCACTTAGCTAAGCAGGGTCCGCCCTGGTTGCATATGACTGGGAGACTAGAAGTCACTGGAAGATATTCTCCTTCGGGGATGGATCCGCTCTGGGAAGAGCAGAAGGTTCCAAGTTCCCTCTCTGGAAGCATCTCCAAGACAGGGCTGAGAGAGATTCCTGCCTGCAACCTTGGAGAAGCCGCTGCCAGTCTGTGAAGACAATACTGAGCTAGATAGACCAATGGTCTGACTCAGTATACGGCAGCTTCCTATGTCCCTATGTCCTTCTTTGGAGGACAGCGTTGACCTGGGAACTCTGAAAGTGCTCTAGGAATGTTTTAAGAAGAAATATTCTCCCAAGTTTACTTCAAGTGGCTCCTTAACCTTTCACTGCCTTTGTCCAGGAGTACCAAACCAAGGGTGCGGACATTTAAAAATAATCCCGGGTAGCCCTCGTTATCCACAGGGCTTCTGTTCCACAGATAATTGAATCGTGGATAATGAGACCTTGAGGCCATGGGAATTGCGGGGTTGGGTTCCTGGAGGGCAAAAAAGGCCCCAAATGGCAGATATCGCAGAAATGAGAGAAATAGAGCCACACTGTGCTCTGTGGGTCTCCAACTGTCCAGCAGTGCCCCTCAAAGTGTTGACCCTCCTTGACTGAACTGGACACCTACGCGTGGAGACTGGAAAGGGCTATTTTCATCCAGAGCACTGACGTCATCTGGAAGCAAGTTGAGGTTATTGGTTTGGAGGCAAGCAGATACTACCAAGATAGGCAGGCTGAGCCAGAAAATGGGTGGGCAGATAAGAGGAGTGGCTTTTCTAAAAGCATCTCAGCCTGGATACGAGTAGTAAATAACTCAGACTGAGTAGCTAAACCAGAGTTTAGAGTTAAACCAGAGTTTAGAGTCAGATTTGAGGAGCTAAACCAGAGTTGTTATAGGACCAGGTGGAACCCAATGGATTCTCTTGGTCACCTGGCCCTTGGTGAACTGGAAGCTGCAATACCACTCTCTGGCCAGCTGCAGCAGCGGCGCTGTAGTGCGGCAAAAGATCAAGCCAGTGTCTCCCGAGTGGACCCAGATGTTTCACTCTCTGCCCCACTGTAAATGCTGGTGAGCATCTGCAGTGGGGCAGAGAGTGAAACATCTGGATGTCACTTTCAGACCCTTCAGTTCAAGACCCTCAGTCTCATTTCATATTAGAACGTTTGATACCCAACAAGATGGCAACCTCCAGAAGAGCACAGTGTGGATTCAACTGATCAACTCTAAATAAATTATGGGATAACTGTCAGTTCAAAAGAAAATGGAGTGTGACTCCATTTGACAAGATTGTCAAATGATAGTTATCAAAGAATCCAAGTTATTCAATATGTATATGGTCTACATAGAAGAATAATAGCACTTTACAGTTGGAGATATTTTAATCCCATCTCCTCTCCGGTAGAATAGCCTCTTATCAATGAAACTAGATAAATAATGCTACATCTTATCCTGATAATCTTGTCTTTTGTCATATGGACACAGTATATCAAAATAACCACCAATTCACTGAACCTTAAAAAACACTAGTTGCCTGAATAGCGCAGCTCCCTATGAAGTCATACAAATCGAGAATTCACAATACAGAAAAATTCCTTAAGTATCACTCCTTTGCCTTATTGCTTTGTGGGTTGGATGGTAGTTGACATCCATGGGGCACTACCACCCAATCCATTTTGGGGTCCCTAGGCACTATCCCCAGGGAATTATGTGCTATTTCAAATCCCTATTATTTCCTATGGCAGAATATTTTAGAACTGGTTTGAGCATGGTTTGAGCTTGAACCGAACCAGGGGTTGGTCCGACCTCACCGGTACTCAAACCAGGGGACCCAGTTGGAGCCTGGTTCTAACTCAAACCGAACCACAAAATCCGGTTTTGTGCACACCCCTACCCACACTATCAACAAAACCTCTCTCTCTCTTTTGTTTTGACACCATAGCACTTTTCTTTTTAAGCACTATAGTACTAAACCTAATCAGATTTAAGAATATATATATATATTTATATTAATGCTAATTAATTATCAATAGAAGCAAGGAAAGCATCATGTAGATGCATTGCGTAAAAAGCAAAAAATAAAAAATAAATTCTAGTATAAATGGAGGTGGAAGTGATTGTACAATGTACATCCAATAATCTTAAGCTTCACATGCCAATAACGATAGACAATTAACTGATGCTTTTCTATCCAATGCAGAAAAAAAACCTATTTGTAAGATTTCAAGAAAGGTCAGGCAATCTGCTCTAATGTTCTAGACACACATGAGCTTAAGACATTTCATTAGACTAATATTTCAGTTCCCATTTTAGGATCGACAGGACCCTGGCTTTCTCCCAGTGGTGGTTGTTAAAGATCCTAGCCATTATTAATACGTAACAGGTTATTGCAGTTTGCTGAATAGCACATATTTACTTTAAATTGCTAAGGATAACAACGAAATGGGACTCATGTCCAAGTACACACACATAGGATGGCTCTTACTTGGTGATTATTTGATCCCAATATTAGACAAATATTGGATTATTTGATACTGACATCAGACTAATAAAGCATACCAGTGAGTTAAGGTGGCCGTGTACAACGTTCTCTCAATTTCCTTTCATTTTTAGCCAGTATATCACTTTTCTCTCATTGCTCTGCTCAAGGCGTTTTATGACCCATAGACATGAAAAATCAATAGTAAGAGATGGGCTTGAAACCTCTCTGGAATCTGAAACTGGTCCACAATGCAAAAGTGAGAATTTTTGAATTCTTGACAGGGTCAAGACCCACAGATCACATTCCACTCACCTTTTGGGGGCTGCATGGGTACCACTTTGTTTCCAGGTGCGATTCAGAACACTGGTGATGACATTTATATTTTAAGAATGGGGTCCCCGATGGATTGTGACACAATGATGATGGATTGGGGTCCCAATCCATCATCATTGGGGTCCCCGATGGATTGATGACACAATGAGCCCCTGGTGGCGCAGTGGTAAAACTGCCACCCTGTAACCAGAAGGTTGCAAGTTCGATCCTGACCAGGGGCTCAAGGTTGACTCAGCCTTCCATCCTTCCGAGGTCGGTAAAATGAGTACCCAGAATGTTGGGGGCAATATGCTAAAAATCATTGTAAACCGCTTAGAGAGCTTCCAGCTATAGAGCGGTATATAAATGTAAGTGCTATTGCTAAGTGCTATTGCCCCCCCCCCCGTAAATAAATCTGCCTAACCCATAAGATTGGATAGGGAGAGCCCCCAGTTGATGCTGCCTCCATCTGAGATTTGTTTCATGGTCATGTAGGGCAGGGCCTTCTTTGTGGTGGCCTTCTCCTTATTGAACTGCATTCCTAGACTGACTCCTTTGTCCCCCTCCCTCCCCCTTTTTAGACAACCAGTAAGGCCATCTTATTTAATCAAGCATTCATGTCAGTTAAACATAGGAAGCTGGTTGAGATTTTTAAAATATCTGTTTCTCCCGGTCACATTTTTAGATTGCTTATAGATTTGTGTTGGTTTTATACTGGAGATTTTAGTAGTGTGAGCCACTCTGAGACTATATGGAGCCATGATGCATTGTGTGTGTGTGTGTGTATGTGTGTGTGTATAATGTCTGTCTGTCTGTTCACTATACATTCCCACACCCTTGGAGCTATTGGGACCAAACTTGGCAAAGTGACTTTCTAGGACGCTAGGAGGAAAACCAGGTACCCAGGGACCCCAACAACCACCCTGCACGGACAGATATACAACGGGTAGAGTCACGAAACCCCGAGCAACGCTAGCTACACTTTGCTAGTGAGTGAATGAATAACAAAAGCAGAGCTCGTTTGATCTTCGAAAATGTTCCAATAAAATGAGGTGCTGTCCGATTTTGTGATGACACGGCGATTTGTGGGATATGTGTGTGCAATTCTTGTAAAGTTTCTTTTGGAAATTTGAGGGGGGGGGCTTGCCATTGTGGTAGCAACTGCACTTTCATTATGTATTCTGATGCAATGTGAATTTGGAGAGGATTCGAGGGGTGGGGGGGGGGAAGGTGGCAACCAGTAGGAGGAGAGCAAGCCTTACAGTAAGGAGCATGAATTGCTCCCTTTTGCTAAGCAGGACCTATTCTGGTTTGCATTTGGATGGGTAATAGATGTGAGTGCTATCTGCTGTAAGTTATTTGACTTAGGGAATGGGGCTGTCACTCACTGGCAGAGCATCTGCTTAGCATATAGAAGGCCCCAGGTTCAATCCCTGGCATCATCTCCAGGAAAGACCCCCTGGATGAAACCTTGGAGAGCTGCTGCCAGTCAGTGCAGACAATACTGAGCTAGATGGACCGAGGGACGGACTCAGTATAAGGCAGCTTCCTATGTTCCTAGTCTAAGAGATTCCTCAGTGTTTCCCGGGTCCACATGAGAAATTGCCGAAACTGGCCCACCATTTCTGCCACATGAGAATATGTTGGTGTAGACAGGAGAGATATTTCTGACATCAAAGAATTGGGTGGACAAAGTGGAAAGGGCATTTTAGATCAGCATGAAAAATCCATCCTAATATTCCATTCCATTTCATTCCGATCGATCCGATCCAATCCGATCCACATATATCCAAATCCAAAATATTGCCACAAACAATTTAAGGCAAAGCACTAAGGAGTGTTCTGTGTCCTTTTCAAGGTATCTCCAAAAGGTGACCATTAGAGCAACAGGTCTTCTAAAGCATCCTTCCTATCTTCCATCGTATCACATGAATGGTTAGTTCAGTTCAGCTAATTAATGTATGCACAGCATTCCAAGGTCCTCGAATTCCAGAAGATTGTCCTTTTATTGTTGATCTTTCATCAGGATGACCCATTAAGTTAAATGGAAGTCAGACAAGGGGGTGAGTTAATCAGGTCACACAGGTAAGAAAGTGGCGTGTTCTCCAGAATTCAAAGAGAACAAGTGTCACGATCCATCACTATTCATTCATGAGATTCCATGGATGTCTGATTACTTTTTAGATAGTATAGGGCACCATCTTACATGACATTACTTTTGTTTTATCATTTTAGTTTATTGTCACTGTCCTGATTTTATAGCTTCTTACAGGTTTTCATTTGTTTTTAGTCTTACGGCAATTTAATAATTTTAACTTTTTATGTCGTCTAACTCTGCAGTTATTGTTTTCTTAGTTTCCTGGCATGGACTCGATGCTTTTCACGTTATAGTCATGACTGTTACCGTTTCTTTGTTTCTTCTGCCTTATTCTGGCCAAAGACCGAAATAAAGATATTGGTTGATTGACTGGTTACTTGAAACACAGAAGAGCTGTTTGAATGAACCTCAACAGGGTCAGAGAGCTCTTTGCACGCCTGATTGGCAGCCACATGATTGCAAAGATCAAGGTAGGAGAAGGGGAGAGTCATTGTGTGGGAGGTGGAAACTGGAGAGGTTGGATTTTGGGGGTGTGGCCCACCCACTTTCTATCCCCACCTTGGACTGATCTGGAATGACATCCCATCTGCCATTCTGGTGCCCAATTCGCAGGTGGTGAGACGGGCCATTTGGGGGGTTGGGGGATATGAAATTACTGGCAGCAGCTGGGTTCTGATTCCTAGCTGCCATTTTTTTGGCCAGAGGGACCCCCTGCCACTTGCATGCTTTTGCATCATCATTGGGAGGGGTGGCTTGCCCCCAGGGGTTCGAAGCCGTGGAAGCAACCTGCCTAGAGAGCAGGAGGTTCGAATCCCCGCTGGTGTGTTTCCCATAATATGGGGAACTTCTATATTAGGCAGCAGCGATATAGGAAGGTGCTGAAAGGCATCATCTCATCCTGTGCTGGAGGAGGCAATGGTTAACCCATCCTGTATTCTAACAAGAAAACCACACGGCTCTGCCAGGATTTGACACTGACTCGACAGCACAACCTTTCCTTTCCTATTTATGTTATCTCCTTTCAAAAGATAACATAAATGATCTTCAATTGCTTTCAAAGGGAGACCCCACTCTCTTCTGTGGCCTGCCCCTTTCATCTGCCAAGAAAGGTGGGGAGGGGCTATATTGGGGGTGAGGGAGTTAAATTTCAGGACGCAGGGCCCTTAGCTGCCATTTTTTTAACCCACAATGCCTCACCAACCAATACCGCAAGAAAGGGATGTGGAAAAACAGTTTCAGGGCTCCCTACTGTTGCTCCTTGGGAAGAATCCCGAAATTCCCCTTCAGACCAATTTCTTCTTCTGGAGGAGCCCTGGAATTCTTTTGAAACTCACTTTGCCCAGTTCCGAGGGACATTCTGGGGCAGAAATCAGTGGCAAAGAAATGCAGGAGAGGCATCCTTTCATCACCCCCTTGGACACAGAACCTTCCATTCTACACCCAGCCCAGCTGTATGCATATGGCATATAACACAGTCTTTATCATGGCAAGACGGGAACGCATTCTGGGGAGACCAGCATTTGGAAAGAGCTGACCAAGGAGAGTGAGGAGAATTAAAGGCTGGAGAGGGAATGGATTGTAGCATCACTTTTACAGCGAATGGAACAGCTCGCCGGATGAAATGCCCGGACACGTTGCAACCTTTTACAAGAAGTTGTCACAATACAAGGTGTTGGGGTTATGGTAGCATAGCGCGCCATTTTACATTAGGCTGTATGGAGGGTAGAGGGCACCACCAGAGGCACAGGGCAAAAATCACCAATCGATCTTAGTCCATCAGCCAGGCCCACACATTTTACCTGTTGGTACAATCTCGGGATGAACGCTCCTAGTGATTTTTGGCGGCGTCCACTCTCCTAGAGATGGAAAATAGGTGATAGCATTGTTGTGCTGACTGAGCAAAGAGGCACCTTTTAAAAGTGGCAATTCTCTTCGTTTAGCAGGGGGAGAGCAACTGGCCTTATCCATCCCCAGCACAGCATCTCTCCAGTGGCTGTCTGTTTCTGTTTAGATTGTAAACTCTTGGGTGGGGGGGAACTACTGTCTTCTCCTCCTTTTTCTACATAAACAGCTTTGAGAACTTTTCCACGGACAAGCATGGAAAAGCTCAGCTCCCCCCGCTAAATGAGCAAAGAGGTGTCTTTTAAAAGTGGCGATTCTCTTTATTTAGCAAGGGGAGAGCAAGTGGCCCTCTCCGTCCCCAGCACAGCATCCCTCCAGTGGCTGTTGCCGGTGTTGATCTTATATTTCTTTTTTAGATTGCGAGCCCTTTGGGGACAGGGAGTCATTTTTAAAATATCTATATCATTTCTATTATTGTTTATAGCTACGCCAACTGCTTTGGAAACTTTGGTTGAAAAGCACTATATAAATATTCAGCGTATTCGTGTTCATACCAACAGCTTTCTGCCGGCTTCTTTACCCCTACCCCCTGACCATTACTTTGCAATTATTTATGCACAGAAGAAAGAGTCACTAATGAACAAATCATTGCCCTCTGTCCATGGAGGAATCTTTGGATAACATACCTGCCAATTTTCATTTCAATTCCTCAGACATCAATAAGGTTTTATAGCAGTTTGGGTGTGTTTTTAAAAAACCTTTCCAAAGCGTTGACTGCTGCAGGTGCGATGGTCAGGACAACAGAATAATGTGAACACAGGGAATGCGATCACCTCTTTTCCATCTCTATGGGTGTAGTCCCAAACCACCATGTGCATTCCTGCCCCCCAGATGTTACCCACCACCCCATGGAATATCTCGAGCTGTCTCCATGGAGGAAAAACCCGAGTGCTTGCGTTCTAGAAAGTGTAAATTGGTTTTGAGCTGGAAAGTGGCTGCATAGTTTGCAGGAGCTGGTGGATTGAGCCCCCCCACGTAGACAAAGACCAATTCAAAGGCTGGGAGGGAGACCTTGGAGCATTCCGCAAACTCCCCAGACTGCATACATATACTAAGATGAATGCTGCTTGCTGAAAAATAGAACTGTCTCTTTTTTTTTAAATAGCTCATCTTTTAAACCCTGATGTATCTTAATAACAGTCGACGTCTTTAGAAACAGTCTTTTCTTCTTTCCTCCCGAAGCAGAGCGTAGCTTACAGGTGACATGTCATGACCCATGTCACGGTCCAGGTTGAACCACAGGAGTCCAGACTGCCCCTACTGCCATGCGCTGCACCGTTAATCGTGGCTGTGATTGGACAGGGGGGGCGAAGGGAGATAAACCAGCAGGCACATCATTGGCAAAATCCAAACGGGTTCAGCATTCCAGACTGCCACGGTCTGACGCCGACGCCGCTCATGTCTCTTTGGTTACCAGATCCTGCACTTCTCCGCGGGGTGCATGAGGGTCCCCTTTTTGCACTGGAAGGCTTCGGAGAAAGCTTCGAAGTTCTGCAAGGAGCCCATCACTCTGGGGGGGGGGAAGGAGAAGGAGGGGAAAAACAGGATTGAGGGGGAAGTGAGCTGAGAAGCACATATCTGTTTTTTTTGGGGGGGGGGGGAATAGTCAATGCAACTCAGACACTGGGACATTAAGGAAGTTAGGAGGGATGTGTGTGGGACAGGGGCGGAGGCAGGATTGGGCAAACGGGTTCAAAGAACCTGGGCCGCCACCAATCGGGGGCCGCAAGTGTGGCCCCGGACACACACCCTGTGATGTCAGACACGGGGGGGGGGGAGTTATTTCGGTCCCAAACGGGACTGCATTCTTCTGACAGAATGAATGCGGAACACTCCCTCCCGTTTAGGAGGGAGACCATGCCCCTGTGTCTGATGTCAGATGTGGGGGCATGGCTAGCCAGCCCCTTGCGTCTGATGTCAGATGTGGGGGTGAGGCCAGGGGGCTGCCTCCAGCCTCCCTATATGCTCCTGGTGTGGGATGATATTTGTGTTCCATTCCGAGCTCGGAGAGGAACACAAATGCCCCGAAACGTTCCATCAGAACGACCAGTCAAGCTGGTTCTTCTGACAGAATGAATGCGGAAGACTCGAAACATGCCGAGTGTCGTTTTGGACTCCAAAATGACGCTCACTTGGGGCTCTGCGCACACAGGGCCGCCATTGGCGCAGTGGTGCTGACCACGCTGACGGCTGCCACATGTGTGCAGAGGCCAGAAGAGGGCCATTTTGGAGTCGAAAATGGTGCTCGGAACACTCGAAATGTTCCAACTTGGAACAGGGTCGTTCCGTTCTGAGCTTGGAACAGGCCCTTCATTTGAAGGGTGTCCTGTTCCAAGCTTGGAACGCTCGGGTTGGAACATGCTGAGATTGAAACATTCCTGCACATCCCTAGAAGTTAGCACTGCTGAGGCTTACCCCATTCTGTCTCTTGTCCTATCAGAATTGAGGAGATCCCCATCCCAGGGGATCAGCTGTTTTTAAGATTACAGCTCCCATCATCCTCAGCTTCAGTGGCCAGGAGTAAAGGATTGTGAGAGTTGTAGCCCTCCATCTTCAGGAAGGCCCAGATTGTGGACCCATCCAAATGCACAAAACCTTTGATGCACTGAGAACAACTTTCAGATGAGTGGTCATTTCTCTCCCGGTAGGGGAGGAGAGTTGGTCTTGTGGTAGCGAGCAGGTCTTGCCCCCTTTGCTAAGCAGGGGTTGCCTTGGTTTGCATTTGGAGGGGTGATTACATGTAAATGCTGTCGGCTGTAAGACATTCCCCTTAGGGAATGGGGCCATAGCTAAGTGGAAGAGCATCTGTTTTGCATGCAGAAAGATCTCGGGTTCAATCCCTAGCAGCATCTCCAGGTAGACCTGGGAGAGACTCCTGCCTGAAACCTTGGAGAAGCCGCTGCCAGTCAGTGTAGACAATACTGAGCTTGACTGGGCAATGGTCTAAACTGAAGAGAGCTGGTCTTGTGGTAGCAAGCATGACTTGTCCCCTTAGCTAAGCAGAGTCTGCCCTGGTTGCATTTGGATGGGAGACCACATGTGAGCACTGTAAGGTATTCCCTTTGGGGATGGAGCCACTCTGGGAAGAGCAGAAGGCTCCGAGTTCCCTCCCTGGCAGCATCTTCAAGACAGGGCTGAGAGAGATTCCTGCCTGCAACCTTGGAGAAGCCGCTGCCAGTCTGTGAAGACAATCCTGAGCTAGAGGGACCAAGGGTCTGACTCAGTATATGGCAGCTTCCTATGCTCCTATGAGCTTTACCTGTATTTCAACGGACTGTGGACATCGGTCTTAATAGATTGGCTGGCATACTCTGGCCGGTAGGAACCACACCAAACCTGGACGAAAATTTAAGTTCATATGAGTTGAAAAATTCTCATAGAGTAGTGTCAATACAGAATCATTCAAAAAGTGAGATTGCCCTGGATCTTAGAATAATAATAAATCCAGAGGCATGGCTTCAGGAATAATCAGGAAACAAGGCAATATGAAAATCCAGACCTAAGGTATCCCCAACTGAGGGCTTCTCCGCCTCTGCCTGAAGACCTCCAGCAAAGGAGAGCCCCCCAACACAAACCCCTGCCCGGTAACTGCTCCATTGCTGGTCTGGTGGTAGCAAGCATGACTTGTCCCCTTAGCTAAGCAGGGTCCACCCTACTTGCATATGAATGGGAGACTAGAAGTGTGAGCATTGTGAGAGATTCCCCTCAGGGGATGGAGCTGCTCTGAGAAGAGCATCTGCCTGAAACCTTGGAGAGTTGCTGTCAATCAAAGTAGACAATACTGTGTTGGATGGACCAAGGGTCCGATGTTCCTAACATGCTCGCAAGGTGCCCACGACATGCCAAGACTGAAAGGTGAACTTCTTCTGATCCAGACTGAAAAAGAACCTCCCACGTCATGAGCCTCCCCCGTCCCCAGTGACCTGTGCAAAGTTGAGGAAGAAAAGCTGCTCATGGGTCAGATCCAGTCCGGGTAACCTCGGTTCCTTCCCTTCCTTTTCCACCCATTTTAAATAGGCCTGGGGGGGGGGAACAACAACAACAACAACCATCATGAATGAACAGAGGAAGAAGCATATAGGGATGTGCAAATCGATTTGAATTTGAATCAATCCGACTCGAATCCGGGTGATTCGAGTGATTCAAATTTGAATCGGATCACTTGAATCAGCAGGGAAATCCAAGAGTTAACCTTCTCTTTGATGGAAGCTGTCTTCCATCTCTGCTCCTCAAACGGCAGATGATAACCTTGCACAGTGTCAAAGCCATTACCTGGGACGCCTTCGTGCTTAATTGGCCAATTTGCTTTTTATGACCGTTGCTATTCCTGGAGGCAGCTTAATGCATCCCAGTTTCTTCTGAATGCTTGCCTTCTCTCCTTCTTATGTTGTCCCCCCTCCTGAATAAAAGATCTAACTTAGCAGACCGGCGTTGCCAGTTTAGAAACCTCCTTTCAGAGCCTTACAATTCTCGGAGTTTCTTTTTGTTCAGGACCTTTGAGGGGGATAAAGAGGAGAAAACCACAACCTTGTTCTCCTCCTTTGCCTCTCTTCTTTCTCTCAGAGGCAGGACATCTGCTTTGCATGCAGAAGGTCCCAGGTTCAATTCCTGGCAGCATCTCCAGGTAGGGCTGGGAGAGACTCCTGCCTGGAAGGCTGGAGAAGCCTCTGCCAGTTAGTGTAGACAATACTGAGCTAGATGAATCAAGGGCCTGACCTAGTATAAAGCAGCTTTCTAGGTACCCTGCAACTCAGGGTACATGATTCTATGACCTACAATTATCATAAAATCACCTTGTAGGCCTGACGGACCCCTCCGTTATCAGCAATGTTCTCTCCCAATGTGTTGATGCCACTGACCTAAAAAGAAAATGTCCATTAGTTCTACACAGCACTGTTGCAATTGTTTCAGAAACTACTGGAGAGGAGAGCTGGTCTTGTGGTAGCAAGCATGACTTGTCCCCTTAAGCTAAGCAGGGTCCACCCTGGTTGCATCTGAATGGGAGACTTGATGTGTGAGCACTAGAAGATATTCCCCTCAGGGGATGGAGCCACTCTGGGAAGAGCAGAAGGTTTCAAGTTCCCTCCCTGGCTTCTCCAAGAGAGGGCTGAGAGAGACTCCTGCCTGCAACGTTGGAGAAGCCGCTGCCAGCCTGTGAAGACAATCCTGAGCTCGATAGACCAATGGCCTGACTCAGTATATGGCAGCTTCCTATGTTCCTATGTACTGCAGTACCATGTTCCCTCTAACAGGGTTTTCCAGACATTGTTGACTACAACTCCCATAATCCCCAAGCAAAGGTTTATTGCAGGTGGGGATGCTGGGAGTTGTAGCCCACAACAGCTGGGAATCCCTGTTAGAGGTTACCATCCAAGGTAGGCTGTAACCTGTGCACAGCCGGCGGGGTTGTGGGGGGGTGGAGTTGGTCTGCCCTCTAGGCACCACTCCGAGAATTGATTATGAACTCACGTTTTGTCCCCCGGCCAGGTCCCACGTGTAGTTCCCGTACTGGTAGATCATGCAGCGAGACTGCTCCTTGAAATGCTTGGCCGAGAAGTCGCTCCACCAATCAAACATGTTTCCGTCCTTGTCGAAATTCCGTCCTGTTTGGGGAAAGGTGGATGTAGGGGCAGAAGAAATAGAACCGGACATTGTGGAGCAGCACCACTCTGGTCCATGCATAGAAACGTAAGAAGCTGCCATATATACGAGAATCAGAACCTTGATCCATCTCGTTCAGTATCGTCTACCCAGGCTGGCAGGGGCTTCAGATGGTAAGCCTGGAGGGGTCCAGTTTTGCCCCCACCAATTACTCCAGATTTTGCCCCCCCCCTTTCAGCTGCCCCAAAGAGAATGCCAAAGTTCTCCCTAGAAAACCTTTGGCCCAACATTTTGCTTGAAGCAGCCCTGAGAGCAGGGATATTGCATGAGCCCCTTTCCCCGGATGTCCTTACCATTATCGTCGAACCCGTGCGTGATCTCATGCCCGATCACCATCCCGATCCCTCCAAAGTTGAGCGCCTGGGGCTGGTGCTTGCTGAAGAAGGGGGGCTGCAGGATCCCTGCAGGAAAGACTGGGGGGGGATATCGGAAAAAGATACATTTATGATGGAAAATAATCTTCTCTTGGCACTGCAGTTTCAAGGGGGAAGTATTGGCCCTGGCTTCTTTCACTTTGGGTATGCGGCACGAGACATTTTGTAGCTCAACCACTGAGCTACAGATAAACCTGATGAACATGGAGCTGCCAAACTGAGTCAGACCCGTGGTCCGTCTAGCTCAGTATTGTCTACCCAGACTGGCAGCGGCTTCTCCAAAGTTGCAGGCAGGAGTCTCTCTCAGCCCTATCTTGAAGAAGCCACGGAGGGAACTGGGAAGCTTCTGCTCTTCCCAGAGTGGCTCCATCTCCCAAGGGGAAGATCTTACAGTGCTCACAATTCTATTCTCCCATTCATATGCAACCAGGGCAGAACCTGCTTAGCTAAGGGGACAAGACCAGATCAAGACATCTGATAAGCAATATAGTTTTATTTGTGCCAATACGACAACCCAGTCATTGCCAGAAGCTCCATCACCAGACAAGCTGCTGTTTTCTGGAAGGTGACTCAAAGAACCTATCAGAATACTTTTTGGACTCACCAATCTGGTTTCGGTTGGGGGAGTAGAATGCATTGACCACGGCAGCACCAATAAGCCATCTGTAGGGGTTAAGGATATGAGGATAACAGTCATAATCAACATTCGTGTTCACTGATAACTGGTGTGAAGCTAAGCTGCAGGTATAAAATGGAGGACGTTTATTCCCCATTCACCACACACACACACACACACACACACACACTCTGAAACAAAAGAAGAGTGTGCAATAACCTAGGTGCATGAGACAAAAGTAGTGTGTGCAATAACCTAGGTGCATGTAATCAGATAAACAAGGCGGGAACCAGCCTTGTGAGACCCATTGGTTTCCAAGACCTTGCGAGTCCCATTGGTTTCGGCAGGAGGAAACTAAGCATAAGAACATAAGAACAGCCCCGCTGGATCAGGCCCAAGGACTGTTTCGTCCAGCATCCTGTTTCCCACAGTGGCCCACCAGATGCCTCTGAGAAGCTCACAGGCAAGTTGTGAGGGCATGCCCTCTCTCCTGCTGTTGCTCCTCTGCAACTGGTACTCGGAGGCATCTTGCCTCTGAGGCTGAAGATGGCCTATAAGTCCTCCGACTAGTAGCCATTGATGGACCTGTACAATATAAACAGTGGCTGCTACTCCCCTCCCCCCTATATATTGCTATATATATATATATATATATATATATATATATATATATATATTGCTATATATTGTTTAATTGTGTTTTTCTGATGCTGTATTTACCTGCATAGAAGATTACTCTGTATTTAAGAAGACATTCTTAAAAGTACATGTTAAATACAGGTTATATCTGTAGTTACCCCAAAGGAAGAGAACTCCGAATTTCAGACAAGCCTCACTTTCTAACATTAAAAATGCTTGGGAAAGCCTAGTCTTGGATCTTCAGAACCTGCTATCAGACATCGCCTTGGGACCTCAGGACAAAAGGCTGCTACAAATGTAATAAATGAGTGATTCGTATCTTACTGATGCATCCACTTGGGTACAGTGATGAAACATAATGAAAAATGGAAGTTTGATACACTCGAGTGCTCATCCGATCATGCTATTTTTAAATCTATAGATTATTATAGATTATTCTGTTGATTAGAATCTATAGAATAATCTATAGGTTATATTATTACAGATTATTCTATAGATTATAATCTATTCTATGATTGTCAGATTATTATTCAGTAAGGTGATCCATATCTTATCACATATCTACTCACACATCTGGGTCAACTCTCTCCCGAAGCTTTCTCAAGCTTTTCTGAGCCCCGGCCTGGAGGTTTTCCAGGATGTTCTTGAAGTATTCAAGCTCACTGAAATTCAGCTTTAAAAAAAAGAGAGAGAGGCTTTTGAAGGCACAGGAGAGCTGTTTTCTTTATGAACGCACAAAAGTCAATGTAGCACATTAATCCCATTTTTTATGATCTCCTAAGAGATGAGCGAAGCACACAAGGTTCCTCCCCCACAATATCTACTAATTGCCAGCAGGAATCATGTTCAATTCTTTCCCATTTCATCTTATTATTGCACTAATACATCATATGCCTTAATAAGTGGTAGTGAATGCCATTGGGGTTTTTTCTGTTGCCTATTGATCCCGACCTTCGTTCAAGAACCTCAGGTTGGCCTAGCCCTGCTCCCTTTCATTCCTGAAGGCAGGTAAAGTGGGCGGAGACGTGACAGAGGCGTATAGAATTATGCTTGCAGTGCATCAAGAGAACAGAGAAACGTTTTTCTCCCTCTCTCACAGTATTAGAACCTGGGGTCATCCAGTGAAGCTAAATGCTGGTAGGGATGTGCAAATCAATTTGAATCTGAATCATTTGACTCGAATCGCGATGATTGAAGTCATTCAAATCCGAATCGAGTCACCCCACAAAAGGGCAATTCAATTCAAATTCAAATCATATTATCAAAATTCAATTCAAATTTAATTCAAAAGCCACTTGGTACTTTTTAAAAAAGTATTCATCCCCCCGATTGGTTAGAACAGGTGCCAAAACCGGGCTGAATCAATTCAAATCTGATTCAAATTCAAATTGAATTTTTGGACTGAATTTGAATCGGGTTTGAATTTGAAATGAATTTTCAGAATTCAATTCAAATTTGAAATGAATCGGGGGGAAATCGTTTTGTGCACATCTCTAAATGCAGGGGGATTTGGGGAAATATAAAAGGAAGGACTTCCACACAGCTGCCTTCAGAGAGAGTGTTTGGAGACCCTCCTTGGGCCCGGTTCCCCCTGGGAGCGGGCTAGTTAGCTCTCTCCATTGATTTAATTGTCTGTTAGTCATGGTGGCTTAAATAGAGCTTCCATGTTCAACAGCAGTCTCTCACTGAAGATCACACACACACACACTCACACACACACACACACACACACACACACACACACACACACACACAGAACCTGAGACCATACAGTGAAGTTAGATATTGGGAGATCCAAGACAGATGAAAGTACTTCACAGAATGTAGAGCTAAACTAGGGAATTCGCTGTTGCCAGATGTGGTGATGACCATAAATCTAGGCAGTTTTAAAAAGGGATTGGAGGAGAGGTCCCCACTTCAGCTGTCCTGCAGATGTTAGCCTTCAACTCTGCTCATTCCTGACTATTGACCACTGTGGCTGAGGATGATGGGAGCTGTAGTTAAAAACACACACCAAAAAAACCCCTGGAGGGCCCAAGTTGTGCACTCCTGGGTTGGACAAATTCATGGAGGATAGGATTGTCAATGGTTACTAGCCTTGATAGCTGTATAGTTACATCAGGATCAGAGGGGTGTGTGTGTCCTGAACATCAGGGGCTAGGGAATACTAACTGGAGGGAGTAGTTGCCCTCTTTCCCCTGCTTGTGGGTTTTCCAGATGCATCTGGTTAGCCGCTACATAAGTGAGGATCCTAGACTGGCCCGATCCAGTCAGTCCATTATGTTCTTACATTTTTATTATGCAACAGCTTTGCAAGGTACCATAGACCACTGGCCTAGGTTCACCCTGAGTACTTTATGGCTGAGTGAGGATTTGAACTAGGTTCCTCTGGTCTGGCACTCTAACTGCTATACCCCACCCGCTCGTGCTCACCCAAGGGCTTCCAATAAGCAAGAGAACCCAAAAGAAGCGTGGTTCTATTGACATATGGGTGTTGCAAAGTGGATACCAGGAACAGTCTTCATACTCACATTCGCATATTCCCGATCCAATTTTTCATTCTGATCTTCCAGAATGTAATCCGGGTAGCCGATCTGCTCTTTGATCGCAGTCACCTATGAGGAAGAGGCAGATGGTCATCCATCTCTTCCAAGGCTTTGGACTCCTCAAAGCAAGTGGTGAGATGTATGTATGTTTCTTTTTCATTGACGAGAATTGTGCACAGCTTTTTCAAGCATATTCAACCTCGACTTTTTCAAAACCTCACTTTTTGCCTAACCCAGGACAGATTACAACACCCCGCTCCACTGAATCAAACCACAAAAAGGTCTATTTTCTCAGTGAAGAGATATACCTTCTGGGTTGAATGAATTTAGGTTATGTTTGGGAGTTCACATGATTGAATGTACATAGAAAATTAGCACGTCAAGCAGAATATGAAGCTAGAATCTTTCTTCCTAATATGTTAGTTTTCTATGTGCAAGGAGCTTTTTTTGTCTGGAGCAACATCCAATCACATGTATCCTCACATATATTTTTCAGTGGAACAACCTAGATGACAACCCAGAGGAGAGCTGGTCTTGTGGTAGCAAACATGACTTGTCCCCTTAGTTAAGCAGGGTCCACCCTGGTTGCATTTGAATGGGAGACCACATGTGAGCACTGTGAGATATTCCTCTCAGGGGATGCTCTATTCCTAGAGCTGCTCTAGGAAGAGCAGAAGGTTCAAAGTTCCCTCTCTGGTTTCTCCAAGATAAGGCTGAGAGAGATTCCTGCCTGCAACCTTGGAGAAGCTGCTGCCAGTCTGTGTAGACAATATTGAGCTAGATAGACCAATGGTCTGGCTCAGTATATGGCAGCTTCCTATGTTCACCTCAAGAGCACTATCACCTCTTCTAATAAAACCCTCCTTTTATTCACCTTTCCCCATAAAAATGGCCAAAATTGCCTCCCCCCGCCAGTTTCTCCGCTTTGGAGCAGTGAAATTGGGTAGGTTATGTTGGACTCAGTCTTAAACATTCATCATTTTTAGAAGCTTCTAGAAACCAATATGCTTTAAGCTTTCACTTGTACCAAATTTCAATGTCTGCTGTGGAATACTGTGGAACTATGCAATCATGCTCCCTGTCCTGTTCTGACCGTAGGTTTGGAACTGAGATTTCTCTGAAGCAAAACCTGAAAGAGAATTTCAGGTTCCCTTCAAGAAAAAATGGACATTTAAAGAGGAATTTCAGACGTCCCCCAAGGAAAACCGAAACATGGAACAATTTTCTCAGATGGTTTCTTCAAAGCTGTAATTTTGAGGGAGAACCGTAGAAAAATTTCCCTTTTCTAGTCTTCAAGGTGTCCAGAACCATGTATACCCAAATTACAACTTTCCAAGTCCTGTGGATTTTTAAAATTTCAAAATGCCCTTGAACTATGGGGGTGCGTGAATGAAAAATCGCGGTCCAGCTCGAATTTGGATTGGCCAGTCCATTCCGTTTGACCGAACTGGTTTGGCAGTTAATATTTGTAAAGGGCAATCTGGTGAGGATTCCCTTTTAAGAGTACAAGGGTGAGGGACTTTGGCTCCTGTGAAGGGGCAACGGGGGGCAGGGAAAGAGAAAGGGTCTGCTTACCCAAAAAAGTGCACTGTCGGCATTACCACTTGTCCCACGCCCCACCAGTGCAGCCCAGAGCTGAAGTGCACACGATCCTCCTTAGGATCCTCCCAAGGATTCTCTGCTAAGTGGTGCCTTGGTTGGTTCCAGACTCCACACATGCCTGGATGCCGTTTGGCTTGGTAAAAGAGGAAGTATCATGTGCGATTTAGCTATGGGCTGTACTGGAGGGGAGCAGCAGTGAGCGCGGCATGCTTGGTGGGTAAGCAGACCCTTTAAGGACCTCTCCTGCGGTCATCCCCGGACCACCTACTTGGCACAAAACCAGTCAGCAAAACCAGGCTTGGTTCAGTTCGATCATGGACTGAACCGCTCCCAGTTCGGTCCATATTCCAACCTCTAAACCAGCCCGATTCAAGGTGAATTGGTTTGGCACCGAACCATTCGTGCACACCCCTACCTTAAACAAATCAGTGAACGAGACCCACACATTATCATATCTATGGGGGAAACGTCTGGGGTTTTTTTTAAATGAAAAGAAAAGCCAGTATTGTGACATGTTCTTGAGAATTGATCTTAGGCATGCTCGTTTTCTCTGACCTTCTCCTGAGCTTTCCCTTTGGAGGTTCCATCCATCCACGGCAATTCGTCCAGCGTCTCGATAAACACTTCACGGATTTTTTCAATGAGGTCTCGGACCTAGAAGCAAGATAAAGATAGATGGAGAGGCACAACTCATAGGCTGCAGCACAGAATGATTAATTGAGTGTGGGTTATGCGAAGCAAAAGGCATCTGACACAGATATTACAAGTTCTAATGAGATTGGTGCTGTGCTGCAGCTAAGAACTGAGCTATAGATGAAGAGTTCTGTGGTTCACATCTTACCTTTCTCATAAATTAAGGGGTGACGCCAAGGGGTACCAATCGACCACCCACTGGTCACAGGTGGGTCACAGTTGATCGTCACAGTTGGTTGTCACTGTGACTCAATGGTCACAGCAGGTCTTGATTGTGTCACATTTTCGATTTTTTATTGTGTTAGATAAAGACAAGGTTGGAAGTGGGGGAGTGTGATAGTCTGCTAAGCATCAGCTGGGTAGGACGATTTCAGAAGCGGGGGATGGAATCTGGGTAGGATACACTTGTCCTGCTCAGAAGCTGTACCCATTTGATTAATGTGGCAGGAAGAAAAGCCCTCCTACACAGCGGGAGTCTTGCAGATGATCACTTCCCCCCATCCTCTCTAAAGCACACAATCACAAAACGGAAGCATGGACAGCTCCAAAACATGGGTAACAAGGACACTTGTCCCACCATATTAAAGATTGTGTGAACTAGTCTAATCTCTGCTAATTAGGGATGTGCACGAAATTCGCATGAATGGATTTGAATTCAAATCGAATTCAAATCCATTGAGTTTCAAACTATTGAACAGAGTGGAGATTCATTTGAATTGATTTGAATTTGCCCAACTTCAAATCAAATTTGGGCAAATTCACCCAAATTTGATTCAAATTTGGGTGAATTGGAATTGATTCAAACAGATCTCCACTCTATTCAAAGGTTGCGAATCAAATTGATTCAATTCAAATTCGAATCGATTGGAGCAAATTTCATGGACATCCCTCCTGCTAAACCCAAGCTCCGTTGTAGAAATACATTCAGAAAAAGATCTGGACTAGCAGGAATGAAAGATACAGGGAGTTGAAAGTAAGCAGGAGAAAAGAAAAGTTACATACCATCCTCTTGCTCTTCCCAGCAAAGGTTTCCCTGACGTACAGTGCTCCTACGGCATTCTCCATGTTGGTGTTGACGTAGCTCACACATTCTCGCCACCGGGCATCTTCTAGCATTGTTCCATAAAGTGCCTTCGAAAACAATGTTCCATCACTTTTCTTGTCATTGAGGCCCTATCTCTCCCTCCCTCTTAAAATCCTTTCACTGGCTTCCCAGTCACTTCTTCAAGCAACAGGAGCTCCTTGTCCTTTTCAAAGCTTTCCATCACCTAGCTCACTTGATCATTTTGACACAGGAACATAGGAAGCTGCCATATACTGAGTCGGACCATTGGTCTATCTAGCTCAGTATTGTCTTCACAGACTGGCAGCGGCTTCTCCAAGGTTGCAGGTAGGAATCTCTCTCTGCCCTATCTTGGAGATGCTGCCAGGGAGGGAACTTGAAATCTTTTGCTCTTCCCAGAGCGGATCCATCCCGATAGGAATATCTGACATTGCTCACACTTCTCGTCTCCCATTCATATGCAACCAGGGTGGACCCCGCTTAGCTAAGGGGACAAGTCATGCTTGCTACCACAAGACCAGCTCTCCTCTCATAATTATCTCCTGACATGCTCCTGCATAAGATGTTGCTTCCTCCCATTCCTCAGATGTATCTGCTCTTCCGTGTGAAGACAGATGAAACATGTTTAGAACACAGAGGCTGATCTAGAAGTACCCTCCAGACTTTTTGTCCCCAGAGCAGAACCCTGAGATAGCTACGTCTGCAAGTCTCCATCAGAAGCTTTGCACAGCACCATTTGGCTAGTGTCTATGATGTCATCAAGAAAACCCCCAATTCCTGGAGCAGTTCCCCTCCCCTCTCCCCCCAATATCTTTCTTAACTGGAAGATTAAACTACTGCCCTATTATCACTGATACGCTATGCATGAAGTGGGGAGCATTACCTTTTTGTAACTTGCCCGGGCATCCTTGAAACGCTGGCTTAAGCCACCAACCCTGTCCATCACCAATCTCCAAATCAGGTAGTTTTGGATTGTGCTGGGTGTGAAGTCAGAGCAGATGTTAACCACTTGAAATGGGATTCGATACATAAACAATTTGAATTTGCTATAGATGCGAATGCTGGACTTTGAAGAAGCAAGATAGGAAAAGTATTGACGCTTTTGAACTTTGGTGCTGGAGAAGACTTTTGAGGATACCATGGACAGCCAGGAAAACAAACAAAAGGATCATAGAACAAATCAATCCAGTATTTTCACTCAAGGCACAAATGACCTGGCTGAAACTATCATACTTTGGACACATTATGTGAAGACCCAGCTCCCTTGAGAAGTCCATCATGCTGGGGGAAATTGAAGGAAAGAGAAGAAGAGGACAACCAGCATCAAGGTGAATGGACTTAATTACAACAATGAATGAACCACTGAGAGACTCCAAAGGTCAAGTTGAAGACAGATCATCCTGGAGAAAATCTATCTATGTGGTCACCATATAATTATCATAAAATGTTGGAAGAGACCACTGAGGTCTTTACGTCCAACCCTTTGCTCTGTGTAGGAATCTGTTGAGCGTCCCGGACAGATACACCACATGTGAACATGACACAAAACCATTGGACCCATGGTTCTGTGTTACATGCAAATGTTATCATTTGATGATAATGATACGGAATGCATATTTCCAGCTTAGCTTAGTCTGCCAAGAACTTTCTTTAATGTTGTCACGTGCTGAAATATTGGCCTATATAGTATCAGTGTCGCCTGTAAGTTGTTGACTACAACTCCCAGCATTCCCAGTCAAAGGCCATTGCAGATGGGGATTCTGGGAATTGTAGTCAAAAACATCTGGGATTTCATGTTACAGGGGATACTGGCCTCCACCATATCCTTTTATTAAGCTACGACTCCTCTTTAGTTCTTCCAATGCACCAACACAATTGCTTATCTCGGATTTTTCTGTAATGATTTATTTCTGTTCCAAATCTCCCCTGATGTTTCTTTACCTGGCGGAATAGCTGGAGATGATGGCTTTCAGGTCCTTGAGATATGGGATTCCGTGTACAACCACCTCCTCATCAGGGCTGATCTGAATGTGTACTGAAGACATCACACCTTGAATGAAGAGTGTCCAATTAAACTCCTAGGAGACAGAGAAACACAGACCAAGTCTCAATTCTAGGAAGATATTTCAGGACTCTATCTTTCTCCCAGTCTAGTCTTCTTGGAATTGTTTCCCCATGACCTAGCTCAGAGGTTCTCACTCTGTGGTACTTCAACTGTTGCTGAATTACAACTCCCCTCACTCTCAGCTACAATTTATTGTGGCTGGGAATGATGAGAATTGTAGTTCAACCATAGGGCTGTGCACAAATCAAATGTTGTAATTCCATTCAAATTTGAGTTTGAAACAGGTCAATTCGATTTGGATTTGAATTGGTTTGATTCAAATATAAATCGATTAGACCCTGTTTTGGCGCCTTTTAAAAACTGACCAAGGTGTCTGAATGGTTTTTAAAAGGCACCAACATCAAATGATTCGGTTGTCAAATCAATTAAAATCAAATTACTCTTTTTCGGGGTGATTCAATTTTAATTCAAATTGTTCAAATCAACGAGATTTGAGTCGAAACAATTTGCATTTGAATCGATTCACACATCCCTATTCAGCAACATCTGGAGCACCACAGGTTGGGGACCCTGACCTAGAAGAAGACATCATTCCATTCCTTTTATCCTTCTTTTCTAAGGCCCAAAATCACACTCTGGGGGTCGTGTGCCCCTCCCCAAATGTTAGGGATTTTTATGGAGAAAGAAAGAGCAGATCTGAACTCCTGCTGTGGAAGTGACTTACATTCAACTCAAACCTTTCCTGGAGCTCCGTGAGAGTCATTTTGTTGTACAGCAGAGTCACGTCATGTCTTTCTTCTGCGGAAGCGGTAGCCTGGAAACCAAAGAAAAGAGTGGCCACCACCTTTGACCAAATGAGAAATCTGAAGGCAAAGTTTCTGCTGGGCTAATGGAATTTCCCGAGAAACCACCACCACAATGAAGATGGCTAAGCCTAGCAAGATTGTGAAACACAGAGGCTGTTCTCACAAGCGGCCAAACCCGGGCTACGGCAGCTGAGTCCGGGTTTGGCTGCCCGGGGGGACCGCCGGGAGCTCCTGGTGGTGCCTCGGTGGCAAACTCGGCTAAGAAGCCAGGCTCTTAAACGAGGTTAAGGGAGTGAGTGCTCATAGGAACATAGGAAGCTGCCATATACTGAGTCAGACCCTTGGTCCATCTAGCTCAGTATTGTCTGCACAGACTGGCAGTGGCTTCTCCAAAGTTGCAGGCAGGAATCTCTCTCAGCCCTATCTTGGAGATGCTGCCAGGGAGGGAACTTGGAACCTAGATGCTCTTCTCAGAGTGGCTCAGGGGGAATGAATGCGAAGGAATATCTGAGTAGGAATGAATATCTTCCAGTGCTCACACATCAAGTCTCCCATTCATATGCAACCAGGGTGGACCCTCTTTAGCTAAGAGGACAAGTCGTGCTTGCTACCACAAGACCAGCTCTCCTTCTCTCGTCATCCTTTGTTTCAGAGAAAGCTGTTTTCTGCATGTCAGAAATGTCAATGGACCTGATTCAGGCAAAAGGGAAGCACCTGCTCAAGTCTCCCTGTGACATCAGAATCCGGCATGCAGAAGGGCTTCATGGGAACATAGGAAGCTGTCATAAATCTGTTAGCTTGGCTAACCCAACAGGATTTATAATCTCCTTCAGCACTCCCCCTGTGAGTTAACAGAAAGTAGCAGCGAAGCTACATGAGGGAAAACAAAAGGCTCACAAAGAAAATAGTAAATGAATTAAGTCCCCCTGTACTGAACTAGGTACCCCACTTAACAATAACTGAGTAATAAGAAAAGAAAACAACAGAGCAAGGAATGAAAAAGAACAAAGGATACCCGAGCAAAGAATTAACAGGACAAGAGCACAGAGCAGGAAAAAACAGAACAAGGGCAAACTGGAACTCGGAAAAGTTAAGCATTCAAAACAGAACACAGTCCGCGGTCAGTGAAAGTTGCTAACAGCATCTGAGCAATTCACAGACTGCTAAATATATATGGCTCAAGAGAACCAGCAGCCAATCAGGCTTCCCTGAGTCAGCACTTCTGCTTCCTCTCTTGTGATCTCCTGCACCTGCGTGTCTCCCACTGAGCTTTCCTCTTGAGACATCTTCTCAAGACAGGTGAGATCCCAGCCGCCTCCTGATCAGCCTGCTCCTGATCAGGATTCATGCCTGATAGCTGTTCTGAATCCTCAGCTCCAGAGTCTGGTCTCCCTGCCAAATCCTGTTGCTGTGCCTCTGAGCCCTCACTAGCAGGCGAATCTCCCCGTTCCTCCTCTGACTCTTCTGAGGCAGAAGTCTGGGCCATGACAGAAGCTGCCATACATTGAGTCCATCTAGCTCAGGATTGTCTACACAGACTAGCAGCAATTTCTCCAAGGCTGCAGGCAGGAGTCTCTCTCAGCCCTATCTTGGAGTTGCTGCCAGGGAGGGAACTTGGGACCTTCTGCTCTTCCAAGGGCATCCCCATCCCCCTTATGGGGAATATCTTCTAGTGCTCATGCATGTAGTATTATTTATTTATTATTTGATTTATTTGATTTATATATACTGCCCTTCCAAAAATGGCTCAGGGTGGTTTACATCAAAATGTGGTCTCCCATGCAAATGCAAACCAGGGCAGACCCTGCTTAGCAAAGGGGACAAGTCATGTTTGCTACCAGAAGACCAGCACTCCCTTAACCTCACTTATCTGACCGTGTGTCAGGGCCTCCTGCTTTCAGCAAGCGCTGAAACATGGACAGGCATCATCCCAGGGGAATCCCCACAACACACTGCCACCCCCTTTGGATATCTCCATGGATATTCCCGTACTCACGTTTGCAATGTCTGTCTCAAACTCCATCACTTTCCTCATTTCTTCTTGGACAAAGCGGTTATCCTTGGACCCGTTCATGTCTTCTCTGATCATTTTGGCAATGGTGACCATATACTGAAAGTATGCTTCCCTCACCTATGTGATGGGGGACAAGAAGTAGCCATTATGAATTAGCACTTTATGAGCTGGAGATTTCCCAAACAGTGATTTAACGCAGCTTCACTGCACTCAGGCTGGGTGGGAAGGCAGGCAGGGTTCATACGAAGGACCATTTACAGAAGGACTATTCAACTCTGGCCTTCCTGCAGATGTTGGCCTACAACTCCCATAATCCCTGTCTATGGGCCACTGTGGCTGGGGATTATGGGAGCTGTAGTCCAAAAACAGTGTGTGTGTGTGGGGGGGGGGTTAAATTTGGGCCCGGGATACCTGAGGGACCACCTGCTCCCAAGGTTTGCTGCCCGCTTGATGAGGTCATCAGAGGGGGCTCTGCTTTGGGTGCCGACAATGAGGGAGGCTCGGTTGTCGTGCACGCAGGACAGGGCCTTCTCTGTGGCTGCCCCCAGACTCTGGAATGCTCTCCCGGTGCCTATTCGCTCCTCAGTTTCCATCACAGCTTTTAGAAAGCATGTTAAATCCTGGCTTTTTACCCAGACTTTTATATGATTGTCTCTGCTGCTGCTCTTTGTACTCTGTATTGTCATTTATCATATTTATATACCATCTGATATGTGCATCTCTAGGCGGTAGGTCTCAAGATAATGCTGTCAAGATAATGCTGTCAATGTAGATATCAAGCGGCATATACATATGATAAACAAACAAACAATGAATCACTCTGTGCATTACGTGTGCCCCCCCGCCCGCCCCAAAGCAGCACTTGGGGTGGTGTGCTCAAAACAGCCCCACTTTAGGCACTCAGCAGATTCGGTGATCACACTTGTGACGGCTCAATACTTTTTCCAAAATCAATGTTCCTTTTTTTATTTTTTAAAATGGAGAATATTCTCTTTGTAAGCCCATTTTTGCTGCCTCCGTTGCTACCTAGCGGGAGTAATATTTAAAAGAAAAACAGGCATCATGGACACTGTGGAAGGACTTACTTTTTGGTAGTTCCCGTCATTAAAGTAGTAATCTCTAGAAGGCATCCCCAGTCCAGGCTGGTCAATCTGGGGGAAGACAATCTTTCTTACTGAATAGAGAACTATGCAGCAGGAATATGAGTTCATGGCTGAGCAACTGGCCCTATCCGTCCCCAGCACATCATCCCTCCAGTAGCTGTTGCTGGTGTCTCTCTTATGTTTGGTAGATTGTGAGCCAGGGACCAGGGACCAGCTCATGGATTTAAATAAGACATCCATGAGATGGTCCGCAAAGGGCTCACAGTCGAAAAAGAAATGACAGATACAGCAAAAATTTATATACTGCTTTTTAACCAAAATTCCCAAAGTGATTGAAATAAATAAATACAATGGCTCCCCATCCCCAAATAAATTTATACTATGTAAACTGCTTTGAGAACTTTGATTGAAGAGCGGTATATAAATATCCATAGTGGCAGTAGTAGTTTCACAACAGGGGACTCGCTTTGCAAAATAGGACGTTGCAAAAGAGGATGTTGCAAAAGAGGGCTTTGCAACAAGGGCTTTGCAACAAGGGCTTTGCAACAGAGGAATCGCTTTGCATGAAGTCCCAAGTTCAGTCTCTGGCATCACCAGTTAAAAGGGCTCATAGAGCAGATCTAAGTAGGGCTAGGAAAGACCCCTGTCAGAAACCTAAGAGCAGAGCCCATCCTTTGCACACAGAAGGGAATTTGAACTCATCATAACCTCAGGCACCTAGCACCAATTCTTAACCTGACCTTGTGGGGAGAACACCTTATACAAAACATGCACAACACTTCAGGAAACTAGAGTGGTTCTTTCCTTTCCGTTTTCTTACATAAATTATATTTCTGCTGGAATCCCGGTCATCATGCCAGACGAACATATCGATGAGGACTCGGGTGTTAAATCGAGAATTCAGCAAAGAGAGCTTCTCTTCCACACTCCAGTTTGACTCTGTGGCACAAAGGCAGAGAGAACACATCATCTGGCCAAGAGCACAAAACTATTTTAACTTTATAGTAAGTTAGTGTGGGGGAGAAGACTCAGTGTAAGGCAGCTTATTTGCGGGGGGAGCAGGGAGTGGTAGAGCTGGTTTTGTTGTAGCGTTATGAATGGTCCCCTTTGCTAAGCAGGGTCTGCCCTTGGTTTGTATTTGGATGAGCTCCAATTTTTGCTGTCTGCAAACAGCCTTCATTTCCCTAAGTTTTTTTTTTTTTTTTTTAAAAGCTGTACAGCATAGTTCGCAACAGCTTTTGCTCCTGGTAGAGCTTGTCTTGTGGGAGCAAGCATGAATTCTTTGCTAAGCAGAGTCCACCCTGGTTTGCATTTGAATGGGAGACAACATGTGAGCACCACAAGATATTCTCCTCAGGGGATGGGGCCGCTCTGGGAAGAGGAGAAGGTTCCAAGTTCCCTCCCTGGCAGCATCTCCAAGTTAAGGCTGAGAGAGACTCCTGCCTGCACCCTTGGAGAAGCTACTTCCAGTCTGTGCAGACAATCCTGAGCTAGATGGACCAATGGTCTGACTCAGTATATGGCAGCTTCCTATGTCCCTATGTTCAACATTACCGTTAGTGATCTTCCAGGCTTCAGAAGCTACTGGCCAGCCTCCAACCACATTCAAGACCTCTAGCAGAGGCGATGAATCACATTGTTCTATAAAGCCTATGAAGGAAGCAAGAGGAGAAGATAAATTAATGCAGAAGAGGCTTTATGCCTGTATAGCCCTCTTCCTGCTTTTTCTCTCTCTGCAACTATGAACCCCTGAATGCTTTAACTGGCATTATATATTACAGATATTAAGGAAACTGGCACAGCTTCTGTTATTGGAGCTGTTCTCTCGGAGAGCTGGTCTTCTGGTAGTGAGCATGAATGGTCTTCTTTGCTAAGCAGGGTTTGCCTTGGTTTGCATTTGGATGGGTGACAATATGAGCATTCTGTCAGGTGTTTCCCTTAGGGGATGGGGCCAATGATCAGTGGAAGAGTATCTGCTTGTATGGTTCCAGGTTCACTCTCCGGCAGAGTCTCCAGATAAGGCTGAGAGAGACGCCTGCCCGGAACCTTGAAGTGCTGCTGCCAGCCAGTGTTGACAATACTAATCTCGATGTACCAATGGTCTGACTTGGTCTAGCAGTTTCATAGATTCTTCAGGAGCATCTGTAGCTTAGTGGAAGAGCATCTGCTTTTCATGGAGAAGGTCTCAGTTTCACTCCCTGGCAGTTTCATGAAGGGCCAGGAAAGACCCCTGCCCGAAATCTTGGAGAGCTGCTGCCAGTTAGTGCAGACAATACTGAGCTAGATGGACCAAGGGTCTGACTCAGTATGAAGCAGCTTCTTATGTTACTAATAGAGTATCAATTGAGGGATTAAGCTTGTGGCACAGGGGAAATTAAAAAGAGGGGACTCACTTTCATTCATACAGGATCTATAGAGCATTTTCGCCTTCTGGAATGCATCCCGGTCTTCCGGCTCTGGGGTCTCCAGCACACCTAGAGGAGAAAAGGGTTATGACATCACTGTAGTCTGCAAGGATATGCCAACCACCTGTTAACAAAAATCAATGACTGGGTGCAAAAATGGAGGACAGCATTTCCGGCTATTCTGAGGAGAGAATGTTAGCTGATGCAGCTTCTCCCTTCTGCTCAGCAAGCTGCACTTGCCCTGAAATCTCCTCTCTCTAAGCCAGAGGTTCTGAAAGGTTTTGCACCTACGGACCCAGCAGATCCTTCAGTATTCCTTATGGACTTGCAATATATTTCTATATATCATTACAGACTCCAAAGCTACTAGAGATGTGCAAGAATCGAATTTTCAGCTTTGATCCAAATTCGAATTGAAACTGGCTGATTTGATTCAAATCTGAATTCAATTGGCCTCAAGCAGGCTGATTCAATTCAGATTCAATCTGATGCAAATTCAAATCGATCTGACCCATTTTGGCACCTTTTTGACCAACCCAAATGGTGCCTGAATGGTTTTTAAAGGGGCCAAAAGGTCCCGAAACTGCCATCAAATCTATTCTAATTGGTTTACATGCAAATCTGGCTGATTCAATGTGAATTTGAATCGAATTACCCTTTTAGGGGTGATTCAATTTGGATTCAACTCATTCTAATCAGCCAGATTCGAGTCGAATCGATTTGGATTTGAATCCACCTGCAAATCCCTAGAAATTACCACCAAAGTTGCAAAATTCTGCGCTAACATTCATGTATTATTAGGAAACAGTTTGTTAAATCTTCCATTTAAGTGTATAAAAGGTACAGTCTGTTTCTATAGGACCATAGTATGCGCTGATTGCATCATATGCTGCAAAGTTCCAGTTTGCTGGAGTGGAGAAAATTTTTGGGCCCCTTCCCTGGTCATACAGACAAGACCAGAGCCTGGGTGTTGTCCAAGCAAACCTCCATCCTGCATTTATAATCAGGCCAGGTCAGATTGAATCAGTGCAACCACAGCAACAGCAAAGCCTGGTGAGTGTGCCAAAGGTCGCTGCAGCAGGGGATGCTGGGAGCGGTAATCCATAGCATCTGGGATTCGCGGTTACAGGGAAGACTGGTTCAGACCAGCATGTCTTGGATGCTTAAGGGTCTATGGGCATGTCTCCCGGAGAGTGCAGACCTCAGATTCTCACCTTTGAGAAGAATCTCCAGTTCGTCCCGCAGTGTGTCAAAGATGGTGTATCTGGAACTTGTTTCCGGGATGACATGCCGGTGGAGCCAGCCCCCGCAGGAGTATTGGTAGAAGTCTTGGCAAGGTTCTGCTGTGGGGTCCATGTTCTGAATGATTCTGGCCGCTACAGATCACAGAGATATTTGATTCTGTATTGAATGCATGCACATCCCACTTTCCCCCACCAACTCAAGGGGATGTTCATGGGAATCTCCAATAAGCATCCCGGCACTAAGCAGATCAGAGGCCACTTAACCAGTCTCCCATGTCTCAAATCTACCGTATCAGGGTTTTACCACCTTATTCTGCTGCGTGAATTCATCAGGCCTGATAATCAACTGATCTACTGAACGGTGCCACTGAATTTTCTTCTGACATTATTCAGGACTAGGGATTTGCACGAATTGAATGTTCTGGTTCGATCTGAATTTGAATCAAAACTGGCCGATCCGATTCGAATCCGGATCAAATTGGCTCGAAACAGACCGATTGGGTTCAAATTTGAATTGATGTGACCTATTTTGGCACTTTTATTTAATAAAATTGATCTGTTTTTAAATGTAAACCACTCTGAGCCACTTTGGGAAGGGCGGTTGATAAGCTCTTGGCACAGCCTTCTGCTTTCCACTGCCAAAGCGGGTTCAGGTGGCCTCAGAGCTTCTCGCCGGGGATGCTTTTCAGGTTTATGGGTTGGGCTTGCCACATTCACCAGCGCTGCCCTAGCCTAGCTACCTCCACTGCTCAGCCGGAGTCCGAGGGCTCCTTCCCACCAAGCCCTCCTCCTGGACTGGCCTCCATCACTGGCCAATCCTCCCTAAGATAGCTCCTGACCAGTGGGGCAAGTCTCGCGAGATCCCGCCTTGAAATCCCATGAGAGCCGCTCCTGGTCCTGCGAAGCTACACGGCCTGTTGAGGAGCCAGGGCCCCTCAACCTCTCCCTGCCAGGGCCAGCATGAACGCTTCTCGGTGGGCATATTGATGCCTACTTCTTCCCCTGACCGATCGGGCCCTCCCTGCAAGAGGCAAGGAGGGGACGCCCAGACATGAAGCTCTCGCGTTTACCAGCAGCAATCGGCTCCACCTCGGAGAGCTCCACCTGCAGCGTGTATATAATATGTATGGATTTATGGATGGAGGGAGGGATAAGGAAATAAGAGCCTTGTAAATAAGCTCTGGGAATGCCACTCAAGGTCAGACAGGAGCAACACACGAAGCATCCCGGATGATGAACCGACAAGCACACTCCTCGAGGGCCTGGGTGTCTAGGAGGCTGGGCAATGCTTCACATCCCCTTGCAAAGAAAATGAATGGGGAAGAGCCTCGCTACCTGCCGTGACACATCCAGGAGTGGTGCAAATGTTCTCCGGGTTGTCACCGTCTTGAGCACCTGGGGAGGAAACAGAGAGCCAGGTAAGACAGAGCACAGGCCCACCGATTCACATCCCCGAAGGTCCCTGAAGGACGCAGGGCTGCTTTTGATTTGCTGCTCCTCTCCCTCTCCCTTTCTCTATCTATTTCCTTCCCTCCCTCCCTCCCTCCCTCTATATATATTTCCTTCCTTCTTTCCCTTTCTTTCTTTCTTTCTTCCCCCCTCTCTTTCTCATTCGTTCTCTCTCCCTCTTTCTTTCTCTTTTCTCTCTCTCTCTCCCCTTCCCTCCCTCTCTCTTTCTCCCTCTTCCTTCCTTCCTTCCTTCCTTCCTTCCTTCCTTCCTTCCTTTCTCTCTTTCTCCCTCCCTCCCTCTTTCTTTCTTTCTTTCTTTCTTTCTTTCTTTCTTTCTTTCTTTCTTTCTTTCTTTTTCTCTCCTTCCTGCCTTCCTTCCTTCCTCGTTCTCTCTCTCTCCCTCCCTCCCTCCCTCTCTATCTATTTATCTATCTATCTATTTCCCTCCCTCCCTTTCTATCTCTTTCCTCCCTCCCTCCCTCTATTTCCCTCTCTATCTATCTATCTATCTATCTATCTATCTATCTATCTATCTATCTATCTATTTCACTCCCTCCCTTCCTTCCTCTATCTGCCTGCCTGCCTGCCTATCTATATGTATCTGTCTGTCTATATGTCTGTCTCATTTCTTCATCTATCTATCTATCTATCTATCACATTTCTATACCGATGTTCTGCCACTGACTTACAGCAGCTCTTCTTATTTCATGCCACTTTGCAATGTGTCTTTTTTCAATTAGAAAAGTAGGTTAGAACTACCCTAGATAAAATAAACTCATAGCGGAAAACAGGAGAGGGTCCCTGAGATTTTCTTTCCTCCCAGAATTTCTGCTCGATGGACACCATCGCTTCCAGCGGGGCTTGCTTAGACGTAGGTGTGGAGCTTTGGGGGCCCAGGATCAGCAGGATATTTTTACTCGCATCACCATGGGGAAGAGATATAAATATGTGTAAACTTTCTGCGGAGTGTTACTGAATGTCAAAACACTGGGAAGGTTTCGGTTGACACTGATGACATTTATTTTTGGCCGAAGAGTGAAATTTATGTGCGTCTCTTATTTGGAAATATATATGTGTGTGTGAGTGTGTGTGTGTGTGTGTGTGTGTGTGTGTGTGTATGTGTGTGTATAAATAAAAGACACATTGCAAAGTGGCATGAAATAAGAAGAGCTACTGTAAGTCAGTGGCAGAACATTGGAAGACTTTTCCATTCACTCAGGCTTTGAAAAATTGATTTTAAAATGGTTTGAAAAAAAAGTTTTGTGTTGTATTTTGCATTTAATGTGGAAATGATCACCTCTTTACATTGCCAGAGGACCTGTGTGGATTTTTCAGACTTGGATCTGAATATTTGCACAGCCTGCTTTCCATTGTAAGTGAGAAGGAGAACAAAGGACCCCAGTGTGTGTGTGTGTGTGTGTGTGTGTGTGTGTGTGTATTATATATATATTTACATATTTTTATACCACCCCAAACTTGAGTCTCTGGGCAGTTCACAACAGATAAAAACAACATTAAAACATTAGTTAAAAACAAACCAATAAATTTAAAACAGAACAATTTAATTTTTTTTTTTAAAAAAACAATGCTCTAAAACAACATTAAAAACAACCCAAACCATATATATACATGGCCCATTATTTTTAGACTTTGCATGAGAGTTGTACCCCCTTAAGGCCCTGTTTCCACAATCATTTATCCTGGCATAAACCTGTTCCCCAAACCGCGTCACCCAATATCAACACCTCTTTCCATGTGGTCAACGCCCAAATACAGAAGGGAAGGAGACAGTCAGATCAGGAGTTAGTTTGGAAAAGAGGCAGCTATGGGGAGACGCTATGGAGGTTTATAAAATCATGTGTGGAGCAGGGAGAGTGGAGAGAGAGAAATGTTTCTCCATCTCTCACAACACTAGAACCAGGGGTCGTCACATGAAACAGAAGGCCGGGAATTCTAGGACCAAGAAAAGGAAGTATTTCCCCCCACATAAACCTATGGAATTCTCTGCAACAGGATGTGATACTGCCCCCAGCTTGGATGGCTTTAAAAGAGGCTTAGACAGATTCATGGAGGAGAGGGCTATCAATGGCTACTAGTCGGGTGGCTATAGGCCACCTCCAGCCTCAGAGGCACGATACCTCTGAATCCCAGTTGCAGGGGAGCAACAACAGGAGAGAGGGCATGCCCTCACCTCTTGCCTGTGGGCTTCCCGGAGGCATCTGGTGGGCCACTGTGTGAAATAGAATGCTGGACTAGATAGACCTTGGGCCTGATCCAGCTGGGCTATTCTTAGGAGCATAGGAAGCTGCCACATACGGAGTCAGACCATTGGTCTCTCTAGCTCAGTATTGTCGTCACAGACTGGCAGCGGCTTCTCCAAGGTTGCAGGAATCTCTCTCTCTGTCCTATCTTGGAGATGGCAGTGAAGGAACTTGGAACCTTCTGCTCTTCCCCGAGTGGCTCCATCCCCTAAGGGGAGTTTCTTCCAGTGCTCACACATCAAGTCTCCCATTCATATGCAACCAGGGTGGACCCTGCTTAGCTAAGGGGACAAGTGCTACCACGCTTGCTACCACAAGACCAGCTCTCCAGTCTCCTCTTATAAGAGCTGGTGGCAAAGATAGCTTAGGTATTGTATCCAGGTCCCAAGGGACTCCCATTTACACCCGTCAGCTGGGAGTTCTTCAAACCAGGGCCCCCTGATCTTAGATCCCCAGAAGTAGCCCCCGCCTCTGAGAAACCAACTCTCCTGAGACCAATTCCATGCTAGGGATCATTAGGAAGAGGACTGAAAGCAAAGCTGCTAATATTCTAATGGTGTTATACAAATTGATGGTGCAGTCTCATTTGGAGTACGGTGTGCAGTTCTGATTGCCATGTCTCAAAAAGATGGAAATTATAGGGCTGGAAAAAGTGCAGAAGAGAGCATCCAAGGTGATCAGGGGCCGAGAGAACCTTCTGTATGAGGCAAGGCTACAACAGCTGGGGCTTTTCAGTTTAGGAAAAAAAGTGACTATAGAAAGACATAGAAGTTTATAAAAATTATGCATGGTGTGTAGAGAAGGGACGGAGGTAATTTCTCCTCCCTCTCTCACAACACTAGAACCAGGGGTCATCCTGTGAAACTGATGGCCAGGAAATCCGGGACCGACAAAAGGAAGTATTCTTTCCCACTGTGCAGAATTAACCTATGGAATTCTCTGCCCCGGGATGTGGTGATGGCCACCAGCCTGGACAGCTTTAAAGGAGGAGCAGACAAATTCATGGAGGACGGGTCTATCAGTGGCTACTAGTCTCGATGGCTACAGGCTCACAGACAAGATGCCTCTGAATACCATTTGCAGGGGAGCAACAGCAGGAGAGAGAGCACACCTTCATCTCCTGCTTGGGGGCTTCCCAGAGGCATCTGGTGGGCCACTGTGGGAAACAGGATACTGGACTAGATGGGCTTCCTTGGGCCTGATCCAGCAGGGCTGTGCTTATGTTCTTATAAAGCCTCACGTTCTCCAGGGTCTGCTCTCCAACACAGGCAGTGTCAGAAAAGTAATGCCATGCTAGATGTTTCCCAGGAAGGCTCCCCAGGAAAGGGATGGAGAAAGTTGTCCCAAGAGCTAGGCAAGTTCTCCATTGATCTCCAGATCTCACCGGAGCAAATTGCAGCACTGGAGCTGTCCGTGGTGCTGCTATTCTCATTGCCTATGGTTGGGTCTTCCACCCTCCAGCATCTCCTTGTGTTCATAGTCAGGACAGGATAATACATTCATCTTTCAGCTCTCAGACCGTCTGAGCAGTCCCTGGACCAACTATCCCAATTATGTCACTATAAAGAGATGAGGAACATCTCATTGCTGGCACCTGTTTTGTGGAATGCCTGTCCAGAAATGTCCACCTATCTTACTCCTTGCCTCTTTTACATAGAGACATAGGAAGCTGGCTGAGGAACATAGGAACATAGGAAGCTACCATATAACGAGTCAGACCATGGGTCCATCTAGCTCAGTATTAGCTTCACAGACTGGCAGCGGCTTCTCCAAGGTTTCAGGCAGGAGTCTCTCTCAGCCTTATCTTGGAGAAGCCAGGGAGGGAACTTGGAGCTTTCTGCCCTTCCCAGAGTGGCTCCATCCCCTGAGGGGAACATAGGAAGCTGCTATATACTGAGTCAGACCATTGGTCCATCTGGCTCAGTATCGTCTACACAGGCTGGCAGCAGCTTCTCCAAGGCTGCAGGCAGGAGCCTCTCCCAGCCCTACCTGGAGATTCCACCAGGAACTGAACCTGGGACCTTCTGCATACAAAGCAGATGTTCTACCACTGAAATACGTCCCCATCCCCTAAGGGGAGTATCTTACCGCACTCACATATAGACACCCATCCAAATGCAAATCAAGGTGGACCCTGCTTAGCAAGGGTGAAAATGTACACATTTAGATAAGCATTTCTGCTAGTAGATGGCTGCTGATTATGAGACACTCGCATTATGCTCAGTCCTATTGCAATTTAATTGGTTTTGTTGCTGCTTCTATTTTCTAGTTACACCACAAAAATACACACGATGGTCAAATGTGCTAAGTGGTTTTTATTTGTTATTTTTAAGTTTTTTAATCTTTTCACTTTTAAAAGAGCAAGAAGCAGTCTGGGGAGGCTGCAGTCAGCATCAGGAAAAAAAATGGCAAGAAAAGCTGATTAAGCCTTTTCGCTTGGGTCATTTTCCTACTCAAAATCGCTCCCATGCAGCTGTTTTTCTCTTTGGTATGGAAGGAAGAGAGATGTGTGTCTTTTCCCTTGTGGGAGAAAACTAACTGGGGGGTGCTGAGTGGAAAATAAATCGGGGCGAGGGGCGGGGATTTGTGCACTTTCTCCACTCTTGCTGTTCTTCCGTTCAGAATTCCAACCTCCTGAAGTTTGTTTGTTTGTTTAGTATTTATCTATATAACATATTTTTATACCGTCCAAAACTTACAAAAGTTGGCTTTCATTTATTTATTTTTTAACGCCAGGACAAATTTAAATACCAGTCCTATGACATATGCCATGACGTCTGCAGCGAGGAGTCAGTTAACAGACTTGTCCAGCCTTTTTAATATTTATTTCATTGAATTTCCGATTCACGTGCATCTTTTCAAAGTGAAATCGGGACAGGAGGCCGATGGGAAAGCCAATCGACATCTAATTCTCCATCTGTACAGCTGAAACACACGAGGGTTCCCTGGCTTGAAAGAGATGGCTCCTTTTGGATACAATCCTAATTTCTGTTTGATCATCCTTAATAGCCAGCAGCTGATCGAAGAATCTCATCCTTTCATGCATGTTCAGAATTTGGATTTTGGAAAGAGCTGACACTTTGTTGGAAAGGAAGTCAGTGACATAAAAGTCACTGGAGGTGCTATTAGTGACTTTCTGTCTCTCCAATACCTCACCAGATCTTTCAAAGAAGCTTTCATGGCAAATAATTATTCTCCCTCCCTCCCTCCCTCCCTCTTTTCTTTCCACCTCCAGAGCATCTAGGAACGTTCTGTGTGGGCGTTCCTTTAAAACTCTCCTTTCTAATGACAGCCTGCATTTGAGCTTTGACAAAAAGACTCCAAATTATACCCAATGGAGCAGACAGTGCTTTCCTTTGCTGGGTTCCATGGCTCTTTGACTCTCTAAACCACACTCGCTCCCTTTCTGCCTAAACCAAGAATGCTTCAGGAGAGGATTATAATCTCCGAAAACTCCCCCAAGTCAGTTTTCATATCTCACAGGGTTTGTGAATTCAACCCAGCCTTCCAATATTATTAACTGGGATTTGTTCTCTCAAACCAAACTCTTCCCCCGGATCTGCCAGTAACAGATGATGACGATGAAGAAGAGTATTTATATAATGCTCTTCTACAAAATTCTCAAAGCGGTTTACATTGAAAAATGCATAAATAAGATGGTCCCTTGTCCCCAAAAGGCTCGCAATCTAAAAAGACACCTAAGGCAAATTTCACCTTGTAAAGTGGTGATCCTTTTTCTATTTAGCAGGGGGAGAGCAACTGTCCCTATTCAGCCCAGCACCGCGTCCCACCACTGGCTGTTGCTGGTGTCTCCCTTCTGTTTCTTCTTAGATTGTAAGCTCTTTGGGGGCAGAGAACCATTGCATTCTTCTTTTTCTATGTAAACGGCTTTGAGAACTTTTCCATTGAAAAGCTTCATAATGATAATGAAGATGATGCTAGATCAAACAATTACTGATTCCACTGGAGGAGAGCTGGTCTTGTGGTCACAAGCATGACTTGTTCCCTTTGCTAAGCAGGGCCTGGCCTGGTTTGCATTTGAATGGGATACCACATAAATGAGCACTGTTAAGATCTTCCTCTTAGGAGATGGAACCACTGGGAAGAGTAGAAGGTTCCAAGTTCCCTCGCTGGCAGCATCTCCAAGATAGGGCTGGGAGAGATTCCTGCCTGCCACCTTGGAGAAGCCGCTGCCAGTCTGTGAAGACAATACTGAGCGAGATGGACCAAGGCTCTGACTCAGTATATGGTAGCTTCCTATGTTCCATTTCTCTCTGCCACAAAGTGGCCCATGGTATTCTTTTAATTGTGGTGGTGAGCATGAATGCTCCCCTTTGATATGCAAGGTTTACTTTATTTTGCATTTAGTTGGGAGATTAACAGGTGAGTGGTGAGAGATATTCCTTTTAGCAGATGGGGCTATAGCTCAGTGGTAGAGAATCTACTTTGTATGTAAAAGGCCCCAGATATACTCCCTAGCAGCGACTCCTGGTAGGGCTGGTAGAGAATCCTGCCTGTAACCTTGGAGGTCTGCTGCCAGTCAGTGTAGACAATACTGAGCTAGATGGAAAAATGATCTGACTCAGTAAATGGCAGCTCCCAATGTGTTCACACACACACACACACACACACACACACACACACACACACACGACCCTGCCTTGTTCAGAGCCACCTACTAAACACATAGCTACCAAACCGAGTCAGACCCGTGGCCTGTCTAGTTCAATATTGTGTGCTCAGACTGGCAGCAGCTGTCCAAGATTTCAGGAGTAAAAAGGAAGGAATAAAAATCTCAGCTTGGCTGTCCTGTGTCCAGATACTTTAATGGAAAGAGGACTCTCTTTTAACCTGGAATTGAAGGTCATCTGCAACCACTATAAATGTGCTGAGAAGTGAGAACTCTACCCAAATCCGCCAACAGGAGTTACTGTCCATGGTGGATAGAGTCTTTGATTATTGTTTGATTGATTGATTGATTCAGTGCCGTCAAGTCGGTGCCGACTCTTAGCGACCACATAGATAGATTCTCTCCAGGATGCTCCGTCTTCCACTTGGCCTTGAAGGTCTCTCAGTGGTGCATTCATTGGGGCAGGTCCAATTTTCTTCAAGCTGAGACTCACCCCTTGAGCTTGAAAGTACCTACAAGGTTAAGGTGTGTCGATTTCTTTGTGTATTAAACACCAAACTGCTTTAGGAAATGCAATTTTGCAATTAAGTCCCAGAAAGAGACAGCTCTTGGTAGTGAGCAGGAATTGTCCCCTCTGCTAAGCAGTATCTGCCTTGGTTTACATTTGGATGGGGGACTCTATGTGAGTGCTGTAAAATATTCCCCTTAAGGGACGGGGCTGTAGCCCAGGAGAAGGGCGTCTGCTTTGCATGCAGAAGGTCCCAGGTTCAATCCCAGGCAGCATCTCCAGGTAGGACTGGGGAAGACTCCTGTCTGAAACCTTGGAGTGCTGCTGCCAGTCAGTGTAGATAATACTGAGTTAGATGGACAAAGGCTCTGACTCGGGTTGGTAGCGACATGTTCATCAGGTTTATCTGCAGCTCAGTGGCAGAGCACCTGATTCATATATAGATGATCCCAGGTTCAATCCCTGGCAGCATCTCCCAGTTGGGCTGGGAGAGATTCCTGCCTGAAACTTTAGGTGAGCTGCTGCCAGTCAGTGTTGACAATACTGAGTCAGACGAATGGTCTGGCCCCTTATAAGCCAGCTTCCTAAGAGGCATTGATAGAAATGTCTTTTCTGTTTTCTTTTTCAGCACTACAGATGGATAAATGCAGATTTGGTAAGAGATTCCTTTTAGGGGATGGGGCCGCTCTGGGAAGATATGCAACCTTGGAGAAGCTGCTGCCAGTCTGGGTAGACATCGCTTCTCGGAGGAAGAGCAGGATAGAAATATAATAAACAAACTAACTAACTAACAAAACTTAGCTAAGTGGATCAATGGTCTGACTTGGTAGGAACATAGGAAACTTAGGAAACTGCCATATACTGAGTCAGACCATTGGTCCATCTAGCTCAGCATTGTCTTCACAGACTGGCAGCGGCATCTCCAAGGTTGCAGGCAGGAGTCTCTCTCAGCCCTACCTTGGAGATGCTGCCAGGGAGGGAACTTGGAACCTTCTGCTCTTCCCAGAGCGGCTCCAACCCCTGAGGGGAATATCTTCCAGGGCTCACACATCAAGTCTCCCATTCAGATGCAACCAGGGCAGACCCTGCTTAGCAATGGGGACAAGTCATGCTTGCTACCACAAGACCACAAGAAGGCAGCTTCCTGTGTTTCTAGATTCTTTTTTTAAAAAAAATGGGGAAATCACAAAGGATAACTGTAGTTCTCTTACCTCTGCTGTTGGAGTACAAAACGGCAAGGGCAGCCATAGCGCAGGTCATGAGGACTAGCAGCACGGTCAGGCAGACAGCTACAAAACTCCAGGACTTCTGCCCAGATCGAGTCGATTTCTCCACAATATCCATTTGGCTTTCGGATTTCCCCATTATAGTCACTCTATGAGATAAGCGGACAAAATGGTTAAGCGTGCGTCCGAGCGGCAGGAGTATCGAAGAAATAAAAAAGAAACTCCAGATGCCATCAGAAGGGCTGAGTGCAAGGGAATTTAAAAAAGGGGGCAGAACAGAGAGGGGACGAAAAGGGGCAAAACACCTAGAAATAATTACATGTATTTATCCATTTGGTTATCCACTGATTTCCCAACCTCATTCTCCATCTCCCGCTCTTCCAGCCGGGGTTTTGCTCCACGTGAATGGCCGGGGATCTCTCTCACATCCGAAAAGAGGAGACCTCTTTGGTTTGTGGAAGGAGGGATTCTTCACCCCGGCGAAGAAAAGGAGGCCGGCAAGGGAACTCCCGGTTTGCCTGGAATGGTCTTCCTGCTACATCGGAGATCCAGAAAGTCCCATCAATGGGGCAAATCCAGACCTGGACATGCCCCTGGGCTGGCTTTGCCCTTAGTCGGAGAGACAGCAGCTGGGGGGCATGGGAAGGGGTCAGAGGAGCTTGCAGGCTGCGGGTGCCATGGGGTTGCCAACCTCCAGCCCATCCCCAAACTTCTCTGCTCAGCCTTTCTCGGTCCCCTTCTTTCAATAAATGAGTCTGAGGCAGGGAAGGGAGGGGAGAAAGAGGAGGGTTTTGGTGTCTCTCTGTGTGTGTGTGTGTGTGTGTGTGTATGTGTGCAATCACACAGCATAGCAAGCAACAGCAGAAAGGCACAGCGCCCTCTGCAGACTCAACTTCTCTCCCTCGCTCAAGGATACTCCTTTTCTGCTCCTCTTCTGCAGAACAGTTCTGTATCTCAGGCTTGTGCTGCTGCTAGACAGGGCGGCTCGGAGAAACCCCCGCAAGGACCGGGAATGAGGAAGGGGGCCGCTGTCCATCTCCTCCCGGGTCTTTGCCATTGCAAAAAGCAGCCGATATCATTTGGATGGAGAGCAAACACCAAAGCAGGCACCGCTGATCTGAGCTTACTAATACCAAAATGTCCAATGCTCCTCATTCATTCTATTTACTTTTTATTGATGGCATTGATGGCATCCCGCCCCAAATAAAATCACTGGGCAGTTTATACATTAGGAACATCGGGAGCTGCCATATACTGAGTCAGACCCTTGCTCTGTCTAGCTCAGTATTGCCATCACAGACTGGCAGAGGTTTCTCTGAGGTTGCAGGCAGGAGTCTCTCTCAGCCCTATGTTGGAGATGCAGACCTGGAAAAGGATATTCTCCAATGCATTAACTATAATTGGAGAGAATATTTCAGAGAATTATTCCATCCATTCTACTAAATGCATTGGGAAACATTCTTTTCCAAGCGTAAAGCAGGGTCCGCCCTGGTTTGCATATGAATGAGAGGACTACATGTGTGAGCACTGTCAGATATTCCCCTCAGGGGATGGGGCCACTGGGAAGAGCAGAAGGTCCCAAGTTCCCTCCCTGGCAGCATCTCCAAGATAGGGCTAGGAGAGATATCTGCCTGCAACCTTGGAGAAGCTGCTGCCAGTTTGGGTAGACTATCCTGAGTGAGATGGACCGATGGTCGGACTCAGAAGAAGGCAGCTTCCTACGTTCCTATGATTGCTGATGGGATTCCATCCCCAGCTTCAGGGAGAGGTAGAAAGCAAAATGGTCCTACCCAACATTAAGAGAAAGGACCTGGATTTGCTTGAGGAGTTGTAGGGAATAGGGCAGAATGAATGTCAAGTTGGTGTCAATTCCTGGTGACCACAGTGCCCTGTTTTGGTTTTCTTTGGTAGAATACAGGAGGGGTTTCCCATTGCCTCCTCCCACACAGAATGAGATGATGCCTTTCAGCATCTTCCTATATCGCTGCTGTCCGATACAGGTGTTTCCGGGATTCGAACGGGCAACCTCTTGCTCCCTAGGCAAGTCATTTCCCCACTGCGCCATTAGATGGCTATAGAGAGAAGTTAATTTGATTGCATTAGCAGGCATTTAGTTTATCCCTGAGCAGCCGAGAGAGCGGTCAATTATGATAATAATCGTACTCAAAGTCCATTAAGGGTGCAGCAAGGGGAAAGGACTAATGCCTTATTTCTTAATGAAGTCCACCCCTTTGCTTAGGAGAAGTGCATTTAAACAAATATATATCAAATTTTACGGCAAGCAGGTTGCATCTGGATGAGCCAGCAGTGAAGATGCCTGGAGTAATGTACACATGAAAGGCGTATTTGCTGTTAAGATGCCACGATTCTGAAAATGGAAGAGGAAGATGAGGCAGGGAGGTGATATTTGGGTTGCTCAAATCCATTCCAGCTTTGGGGCAGCCTTCAGCCTTTTGAATATAATGGGGCTTACAGCCTTATACCGAGTCAGACCTTTGGTCCATCTAGCTCAGTATTGTCTACCCAGACTGGCAGCGGCTTCTCCAAGGTTGCAGGCAGGAATCTCTCTCAGCCCTATCTTGGAAAGGCTGCCAGGGAGGGAACTTGGAGCCTAGATGCTCTTCCCAGAGTGGCTCCATCCCCTGAGGGGAATATCTTGCAGTGCTCACACTTCTAGTCTCCCTTTCCTATGCCACCAGGGCAGACCCTGCTTAGCTAAGGAGACAACAACAACAAGTATTTATATACTGCTTTTCAACAAAAGTTTCCAAAGCAGTTTACCTAGAGAAATAATAAACAAATAAGATGGCTCCCTGTCCCCAAAGGGCTCACAATCTAGTAAAAAGAAATGTAAGACAGACACCAGCAACAGTCACTGGAGGTCCTGTGCGGGAGGTGGAGAGGGCCAAGTCATGCTTGCTACCACAAGACCAGCTCTCCTCCCTCCTATGAGTATGATCCTTGGTCCACCTATCTTAGTAGTGTCTGCACAGACTGGTAGCGTCTCTCCAAGGTTTCAGGCAGGAGTCTTTCCCAGCCCTACCAGGAGATGCTGCCAGGGTTTGAACCTGGGACCTTCTGCATGCAAAACAGATGCTCTGCCACTGAGTGATGGTCCTTCTTCATAACACATTGCTGCATAGAATGTTGCCTTATACTGAGTCAGACCAGTGGTCCATCTAAATCAGTACTATGAACTGAGCAAAGAGACTCCTTTTACAGTGGCGATTCTCTTATATTTAGCAGGAGGAGAGCAACTGGCCCTATCCATCCCCAGCACAGCCTCCCTCTAGTGGCTGTTGCTGATGTCTAACATGTTTTTTTTTTTTAAAAAAAAATTTATTGTGAGCCCTTTGGGGAAGGGGACTATCTTATTTATTTATGTATAATTTATATTTCTCTGCAAACCACTTTGAGAATTTTGTTGAAGAGCAGTATATAAATACTATTATTATTGTTTACACAGTCAGACAGGTGTTATTGACTGGTTTGTTTTATTATTATTGATATTGTTGTTGTTGTTGTTATTATTATTATTATTATTATCTGCACTGACTTATAGTAGCTCTTTCAGAAAGCTCTTTTTCCAAGTCCTACTTGGAGATGCTGCCAGGGTTTGAACCTTGGACCTTCTTCATGAAAAGCAGATGCTATCCCACTGATTTAAAGCCCCTTCCCCAGTTTGATATTGCCATCTTGCTAAACCAAAATCCACTGAGGCTAAGCAAGATAGTAAGGGATATGGAGGATGGGGCCATCTTGAGAATGCAGATTTACTCTTGCCACCTTGCTAAACCAAAATCCACTGAGGCTAAGCAAGATAGCAACCTTATACTGAGGATGGGGCCATCTTGAGAATGCAGATTTACTCAGCATGATTGCTTCCCAAGATATTGGGAGAGGCGAGCTGGTCTTGTGGTAGCAAGCGTGTCTTGCCCCCTTAGCTAAGCAGGGTCCACCCCTGGTTGCATATGGATGGGAGACTTGAAGTCCCAATAACCTGTCACCCTGGCAGGTTTCCTTTGCACTCTGAAGCTCCCCTGCAAGCTTCAGATCAGAAAAGGTGAGCCTCTGTGTTCCCAATGCCTGGAGGCTGATGAGATTTCTCGGGACCCCTGGGAAGCATGGCTCTGAAATAAGCCGCATTATTTCAGATGGCATTGACGGATGGTTTTCGCAGACCGGCGGATTCTGATGCAGACCGGTTGAGCCGAAATGTGATTAAGCAGCCAGATCTTCCCAAGCAAAGATGGGATGCCCATGGTAATTTTGCATAACACATTAAATTAACGAGGACACAGGCTCCACAGAACCTTGGCAAATTGGAAATTGCTTGATGTGCAGGCAAGGCGAACGATAACACACTTTCCAATCTTGCTCGGAGAGCTGATAGTAAAGCGAAATGGTTTTTAGATGAGCTGTCATTAAAACAGAAACATCTGCCTCTCCCCAGATTCAAAATGTTGTCCTCATATACTCCCAGGGAGAAAAAAAGAGAGAGAATCAAGAGGTAGGTAACTGTGGTGAGATAGCAGGGGTTGGACACAGGAGGAGAGCTGGTCTTGCAGTAGCAAGCATGGATTGCCCCCTTTGCTAAGCAGGGTCCACCCTGGTTTGCATTTGAATGGGAGACTACGTGTGTGAGCACTGTAAGATATTCCCCTCAGGGGATGGAGCCGCTCTGAGAAGAGTGGAAGGTTCCCAGTTCCCTCCCTGGCAGCATCTCCAAGACAGGGCTGAGAGAGAGATTCCTGCCTGCAACCTTGGAGAAGCTGCTGCCAGTCTGTGTAGACAATACTGAGCTAGATGGACCGGTTACCTGACTCTGTATATGGCAGCTTCCTATGTTCCTTAACCTGGTTGCACAAACAACGGAACGCACAACCTAATGGGGATTGCATGGCCACCCTTCTCTGGGTGGAGGAGAAGGATAAACGAAACCCAAACTGGGTCAGCCCTCAACCCACTGCTTTTTATCTTGTGCCCTTGTGACGGATACGTGGCTTCAATTTCACACTTGTGGGAGAATGTGATCCCGATGGCAATTGACGCCAGCAAGTTTGACCAAGATTGAAGATGGCATTTTGTTTATAACCACAGCTGTCCATGTGACACCCCCCCCCCACACACACACACAATCCAGGAAGTCACACAGATCAAGTTATACAACCATAAATGCTCCCATGACCCCCCTCACCTTTGCTTTATCTGACACTAGCTAAGCATGCAAGACCCCCACCGGGTTTAAAATAACCATCCCATGGAAACTCCAAGCCAAGGAAGGCGGGCTGCTTGGATTTCCTTTGAAACCGTGGCACAGGATGGCCTTTTTGAAAACCCCAGAAATTGGAAGTGAAAGAAACACAGTGCCTTAAAATCTTTTTTTTTTTAAAGAGTGAGAGGAACATTTGTGAAAGAAAAAACGCTGTTTGACACCAATTGTTCCGAACAGAAGAGGCAATTAAAAGAAGGGAGATGATAGCACAGAATGGGTGATAATTTGGGGGAGATGATGGGGCTCAGTCCTTGAATCACAGTTTCTCCCCCCCTGAAAAAAGTTTCTAGAGTCAAACTCTTAACAGAGAGTCTGTTGCTGTAGAACTGGGGGTGGCGGTACTCACATTTCTCTCTCTCAAGAAGCGGAGTTCTTCCTTTCTGATCACGTGTGTGCCTTTAACTTATCTATCTTTATCTAAAGCTTAGAAAGCAACACGTTGAATGCTTTGCAATGTGAATCAGGGACAGAAATGACCCATCCACAGCCTTCTGTCCTACGATTAGACCTCCACATCAAATCTGCTTGACTTTGGAAAGAGAATTGCTAAATTGATCAACTGATGGGCACTTCTGTCTGTTTGAAGCAGAACGGTCTGTATTTTTTTAAAAATCATTTTTATTACACAGTCAGACAGGTGTTATTGACTGGTTTGTTTTATCCAGACACTGAGTCCTTCCCAAGGACCTGGGATGGCTGAATTCTATTATCAATGTTCTTGCTGTTATTATTATAGATATCGTCGCAGAATATAGGCTGTTTCCAGTAAAGTTGCTTTTTGTAATTGGCTGATGCTGATTTCTGTGGCCCCTATAGTGTTGAGGTGCTCTTCAAGGTCTTTGGGAACTGCACCCAGGGCGCCAATGACCACCGGGATTATTTTGGTCTTCTCCTGCCACAGCCTTTCAATTTCAATTTGTAGATCTTTGTATCTGGTGATTTTTTCTATTTCTTTTTCTTCTCTTCTGCTATCCCCTGGTATTGCTATGTCGATTATTTTCACTTGTTTTTCTTTCTTCTCAACTACTTTTGCTGGTCAAATGACCGTAACAATAAAGATTTGATTTCTTCTCGATGACAGTTATATCTGGTGTATTGTGTGGCAGTTGTTGTTGTTGTTATTATTAATTAATTAATTCAATTTCTATACCGCCCTTCCAAAAATGGCTAAGGGAAATAATACAGAGAAATTTACACAGAGAAATAATAAATAAATAAGATGGAGCCCTGTCCCCAAAGGGCTCACGATCTAAAAAGAAACATCAGATAGACACCAGCAACAGTCACTGGAGCTCCTGTGCTGGGGGTGGATAGGGCCAGTTACTCTCCCCCTGCTAAATAAAGAGAATCACCAAGTTAGAAGGTGCCCCTTTGCCAAGTTGGCCGGGGTAATTTAAACACAGCTGCTTATCTTCACAAGCAACACATTACTAAAAAGGATAGAAGGCTTGCAGGGCAGAAACACGGGATACTTTAACGCAGGGTAGGGGTGTGCACGTGCTGTTCGATGTGGAACCCGTCCGCGTCGAACCGGCCCGGTTCGGTGGCTTGATCACGAACTGAACCAAGCCCGGTTCGAGCAGACCAGTTCGGCATCGAAGGGTGGCAGACCAGTGGTGGCGGAGTGGTGAGAAAGGTTGTCTGTGGTTCTTACTGGCCTGGCCAGTGCCACTGCTCACTGCCCCCCCAGGGTATCCCATTGCTGCTGGATTGTCCTTTAAGCAGGCCACCCATGCAGCAACGGCACAGTTCTGGCCTCGGTGGATGCCGTTGGACTACCACTCCCATCATCCCCAGACACAAGGGCCCGTGTCTGGGAGTTGCAGTCCAATCCCATCTGAGGATGCAAGTTTGAGAAGTTTGAGAGGAAAGCTGGTCTGGTGGTAGCAAGCATGACTTGTCCCCATAGCTAAGCAGGGTCTGCCCTGGTTGCATCTGAATGGGAGAGTTGATGTGTGAGCACTGGAAGATATTCCCCCCTTTAGGGGATGGAGCCACTCTGGGAAGAGCAGAAGGTTTCAAGTTCCCTCCCTGGCAACATCTCCAAGATAGGGCTGGGAGAGAGACTCCTGCCTGCAACCTTGGAGAAACCGCTGCCAGTCTGGGTAGACAATCCTGAGCTCGATAGACCAATGGTCTGACTCAGTACATGGCAGTTCCCTATGTTCCCTATGTTCCTATGAGAAACCCTCCCTTAATGGACCCGGCAACCCGATCCCTCCCGTTTCATTTTGGCTCTCAGCTTCTTCAGCTCGTCGTCGTCGGGGTTGACCATCAGACCATATTCCACCGTCGCCCAAGCCTCTCTGTGATGCCCCGCCGCAACGTCCGATTGCGCCGTTCGCACAAAGGCTTTGGAAAGCGCCTCTCGCTCGGGGCCAGCGGGGATAGTGGTCAGAGCCACGGACGGCTCGAGCTGGAGGGCTTTGATGTACTGCTTCACGGCGGCTCCCTCCTCTGCAACGGATAAGAGCATACGTCCTTGGGAGCAGAAATCCTCAATCTGAGTCCGCCGGCCGGTTGTCCGGTGATTTCGGACCACCGCCTCCATGTCCTTCAAAGCCCCCCGGTAGTCGTTCAAGTGGGCCAGGCACATGGCACGCTGGCGCAGGTACTGAGGGTTGCGGTTGCTTGCCAGGACGGCCAACGAATAGTAGCCCACGGCCTTGGTGTGGCAATGGTCCCTCGCCAAGGCATTTCCTTCTTTGGAAGCGACCTACGGGCAGAAAAAGAGATGGATTCACCAACCCCGAATCCATGTCGAGTGCCCCGGGGCTTGCGCCGAAGCAAGTATGCTCAGGAGCCAGGAATTCATGATGAGAGCTGGCCTTGCCGTAGTGAGTGTGAATCGTAGTGGGCCCCTTTGCTAAGCAGGGTCTGCCTTGGTTTGCATTTGGATGGGCAAGGCCATGCAAGCCCTGGCTGATATTTCTCTTAGGGCAGGGTTGCACAACTTCAGGGCTCTGGTTGTTTTTGGGTGGCAACTCATAGGGACATAGGAAGCAGCCTTATACTGAGTCTAGGGGTCTGCCAGCCGACTCGAAGTCGAATCGTCTCAGCTCAAAGGCTTGCCCTCGAGCCGAGGCGGGCCCGGTTCGGCTCGGGGTTGAGCCAAACCCTCTGAGCCAGTTCTGGCCAGGTTCGAGAGTGGTGGTGGCAACAGTCACTGGAGGTACTATGGAGAGGGCCAGTTACTCTCCCCCTGCTAAATAAAGAGAATCACCACGTTAAAAGGTGCCTCTTTGCCAAGTTAGCAGGGGAAAGATCTGCAGGCAGGCTGAAATTGTGCAGTTCTGCCTTAGGGGATGGGGCTGCAGCTCATTTGGAAGAGGTTCTCCTTGGTATGCGCAAGGTCCCAGCTTCCATGCCTGGCAGCATCTCCAGGCAGGGCTGGGAGAGACCCCAGCCTGAAACCTTGGAGAGCTGCTGCCAATCCAAGCACACACACTATTGAACCGGACGGACCAAGAGCCTGACTCAGAAGGCAGCTGCAGATGTTCATCAGGAGCATCCATTGGTCAGTGGGAGAGCATCTCCTTGGGATGCAGAAGGTCCCAGGTTCAATTATCCCTGGCAGCATCTCCAGGTAGGGCTGAGAAAGACCCCTGCCTGAAACCTTGGAGAGCTGCTGCCAGTCAGTGCAGCCAATACTGAGCTAGATGGGCTAAGGGTCTGACTCAACAGAAAGCAGCTGCCTATTTTCCTAGGGACTGATACAGCAAGGCCATTCTTATCTACTTTCGACAACCTATGGGCCACATGGCACACACACACACACACACACACACACACACACACACACACACACCGCCACATTATATGGCAACAGTCAGGTGGCAAGAAAGCAAAACAACTTCAACAGCCCGCTTTTGATGACTGAAGAGAAGTCTGGGGACATTTGCTCTTTTGCAGCAGTTCATGAAGGACAATTAGGGGAACGCCATTAGGAGGCTGAAGCTGTAATGGATTTCTCATTACTGCTCTTTTACTGCTCCGAAATGAAGAAGCACTTCGGCATAAAGGGTGACTATTTAAGTCATCAACAAAGCTACTGGAAAAGCCGCCGCCGGGGGTCTGGGGCAAGGCCATGTTTTTGTATATTATTTTCACTTGATCTTATTGATTTCTACATGTATATCCTGCTCTTCCTCCTAGGAGCCCAGACGGGTGTGTCTAGTTATGTTGAGCCTCATGACGACCCTGCGAAGTAGGTCAGGCGGAGAGAGAAGTGACTGGCCCGGAGTCGGCCAGTGAGTTCCATGGCTGAACGTTGCATGGATTTGAACCCGGGTCTCCCCACTCAGTGTTCCGGAACACTCCTAGCAGGAATTCACATTTTGGGGGGGAAGCCCCCTTGAGCTGAGCCCGAAGCAGTTCAGATTCAAGCCGATCCAGGCCTGAACCAGTTTGGACTGGAGCCGAACTGGGTCTTGCGCACCCATGCACAAAGCCCAACTGGATCTGGTTCAGCTCGGGTCAGGTTCGATTCGATTCGAACCGGGTTTTCTGGTTTTGTGCACATCCCTCGCGCGTCCAATGGAAGATTCGCCCAAGGCTTCGTGCTTGTTGCACGGTGCCTTGTGGGATATCCAGAAGCACAAACAGTGCCAGAATATAGTCCTGCCAATTTCTCTCTCTCTCCCTTTTCTATGGCACTCCTGAACTATTGCACACTGTGAAATAATGGGAGATTATTTAGGTCCCCAAAGGGCCGGCCCACCCTGCACCCCAAAAGACAGTCTTCTTTGCCCATTGCACCTCAGCCTTCAATAAATAGCGAGTCCCGTCAGCTGCACCTCTCTCTTTTAAATCTGAATTGCCTGCCTCAGTATTCGTTTCCCAAAAGGAATGGCCGCAGCCTAAAGCTCCAAATTAAGGGCAGCAGCTTGTCGTCTCTGAAGGGTTTGGGTTTTGCCCCCAGAATAGACTTGGGAACTTCCTCCCACTGTATCCTCAAACCAGCGGTGCACCTAGGTAATGTTGGAGCCTGGACCTAAAGGCCTTTGGAACCCCCCCCCCGGTCCCCCCTCCGGCTGAAAGTAAAGCATTATTTTTAAACATGTAGGTTCTTGAGGGCACAAACCACACCACCCAGGACAGACTGAAGAGGATTTTTTTGGGGGGGGGGAGGCAAATAACTAGTGTGGGCTAGTTCTTTGCTGGTCATCCATGTGGGCTGGTTATTGGACCTCACAAATGAGTAGTCTGTGGCTCACATTAAAGCCAGGATTCCACACTTCTCAGCTTTGGGGGCACCCCAATTGAACACCACCTCGGGTGCCCCAAACCCAAGGGTTAGGAACATAGGGACATCGGAGGCTGCATATACTGAGTCAGACCCTTGGTCCATCTAGCTCAGTATTGTCTTCACAGACTGGCAGCAGCTTCTCTGAGGCTGCAGGCAGGAATCTCTCTCTGCCCTCTCTTGGAGATGCTGCCAGGGAGGGAACTGGGAACCTTCTACTCTTCCTCCATCCCCTGAGGTGAATATCTTACAGCAGGGCTTCTTAACCTTGGGTCTCCAGATGTAGTTGGACTACAACTCCCGTCATCCCCAGCGGCCATGACAGGGGATGATGGGAGTTTTAGTCCAACCACATCTGGGGACCCAAGGTTAAGACACACGGTCTTACCGTGCTCACCCATCAAGTCTCCCATTCAGATGCAACCAGGGCAGACCCTGCTTAGCTAAGGGGACCAGTCATGCTTGCTACCACCAGACCAGCTCTCCTCTCCTGGGTCGATCCTGGTTGCTCGCTGTGTTTGGCTAGGAACATGCAGATTGGAGCAGGGGGCTAGTATAGAAGACCTCCAAGGTCCTTTCCAGCTCTAACATGCTACAATCCTAGCCTCTCCTCCTCAGGACTCTCTTTATGCCCTGGAGAAATGCGCCATATTGTTCTTTTATCTCCCACATAAAGTCACTGATTGGTAATTAGTTCTTAAAAATCTCCCAACTCTTTTCTCCCAGCAGAGAGACGTCTGAGCCCCCCGCCCCCTCCTTATCTAGAGATGAGAGGCTTTTTTGCCACCGGGATTGGTAAATTAATACAGTACTTGCTTACTTAACGCCCTCCTGCTGGCTTGCAAGGTTGCAAACACAGCGTCTCTCTCAAGGCCATTTATTTATTTAGCATATTATCAAGAGGCTTGCTTTCCTTTATGTTGTGTTTTGAAAAGCGCAGTAATGGACCTTCCAGCTTGAGTGCACAGACTCCACAAACAGAATGAGAGAGAGAAAGAGAGAGAGAGAGAGAGAGAGAGAGAGAGAGAGAGAGAGAGAGAGAGAGAGAGACTTTGGGAATAAACTTGAAAATCTGGGCAAATTTAACAGGAGACTTCTGGGATAACAGGAGATGAGGTGCAAACATCCGTAGAGCCAGAGATTGACAATGGTGTAACATAGGAACTAACGGTGCTGCCATATACTGAGTCTGGCCTTGGTCCCTCGAGCTCAGTATCGTTTACACAGACTGTGGCAGCAGCTTCTCCAAGGTTGCAGACAGGAGTCTCTCTCAGCGAGGTTTGCCATATTCCAGCTTCCCAAATGCGGGTGGCCTAATTTGCCTGTTATGCATATCATGCTGCAACTAATTTGCATTCTGTTTATATATGTATCGGACATATTTGTATGCTTTCCCCTCTTTCTCTGCCCTCCCATGTGATCAGATCCAGAGTAAAATCTGGGCAATCCGGGCAGCGCATTTGAAATCCATGTAAATCTGGGTGGAATTTAGCAGCCGGGTGAAGGAGCCAAAATGCGGGGGCAAACCTAAATTCCGGGGGATATGGCAACCCGACTCCCAGCCCTACCTGGAGATGCCAGGGAGGGAACTTGGAACTTTCTGTATGCAGGCATGCAGACGCTCCTTCCCAGAGTGGTCCCATCCCCTGAAGGGAATCTCTTGCAGTGCTCACATGTAGTCTCCCATTCAAAGGCAAACCAGGGAGGACCCTGCTTAACAAAGGGGACAATTCATGCTTGCTAGCACAAGACCAGCTCTCCTCCTGATAGATGGGTTAAATAAATGAAAGAGAATTCAGGCGGGATTCAGTGCATGGCATAATGGACACAGGGATCTTTGCTATTTTTCAAGTGAAGACCATTTGGTACAAAAAAAAATAAAAATAAAGATCAATGCGAGAGCTGTTTCCCACTGGGCTCACTTCCACACAGTGCTGCACTGTACTTAAAGGGCCGGGCGGGTCCTTTAAGAGAGACAAAGCCCTCGGTAGAAAGGAGTGGGATGGGCTACACTGCCCAGCACTCCATAGACGCCTTCCAAGATGGCCCCGGGGCTCAAGAGAGCTCAAATTCCCTTCAAGGAGACTCTCTGGCACTGGGAATGGGAATGGCCCCCTCTTCATGGTGCCAGCGGGACTGTGCAGAGTATCGATCTCTGGAACACAGGGACATAGGAAGCTGCTGTATACTGAGTCAGACCCTTGGTCCATCTAGCTCAGTATCGTCTTCACAGACTGGCAGCGGCTTGGCCAAGGTTGCAGGCAGGAATAGGTTCACGTGGATGAGACGGTAAATCTCTTCTGGAAAAGTTTGTATGGTTATGTGCAAAAAGACCAGTGTATCTCTTCTAAACAGCAATGGGGCAAATTGTGGAAATGGACGTTGGACGTAACTCCGATTACCTGATGTGCCTTGTAATCCCCCATCCCCGAGTTACAGTACTGCCTGCATATACTTTATAACCCTGTGGGTCTCCAAATCCTTGTGTGCAAATCTTTGTAGATAGACGATGTACAAACAACTACTTTGTATATAATTGTGCTTTGGCAACGTACTGTATGCTTTGGTAATTTGTTGGTTGAATTAAAAAAAAAAAATCTTGTCCTATTTTTTTTTTTAAATCTTGTCTTATCTTGGAGATGCTGCCAGAGAGGGAACTTGGAACCTTCTGCTCTTCCCAGAATGGTTCCATCCCCTGAGGGGAATCTCTTGCAGTGCTCACATGTAGTCTCCCATTCAAAGGCAAACCAGGGAGGACCCTGCTTAGCTAAGGGGACAAGTCATGCTTGCTACCAGAAGACCAGCTCTCTTTCTCCTCTGGCTGAAGCTTCACACAGGCCCAGTAGATCTCTCACTGAGATCATCTGGGGAGGTCTGTCTGCAGTTGCCACCAGCTCATCGAATGGCTCCTCAAGGACGAGCTTTCTCCATTGCCACCCCAGGACTTTGGAACACTCTCCCTGCCAAAATAAGAGCTTCCCCTATCTGGCAACTTTTTAAAAAGTTTCAAAAGATGCATTCATTCAACCAGGCTTTGAATCCGACTTACAGAATCTGTCATCGTTTCCCCTTGTTTTCCAGTTTTCCAGTTTTAATCTTGTTTTCATCTGTGTTCTGTTATCAGAAACCGCCCATAGACATGGGTTTGGGGCGGTATATAAATTTATCCAGGCTTTTAATTCGACTTACAGAACTTGTCATTGTTTTAATGTTTGAATCTGTGTTGTTTTATCGTCAAATGCCCAGAGGTATGATTTTGGGGCAGTATATAAATATGCTGAATGAAGTGAAATAAAACAACAACAACAACAAAGTATAACTTTTTTTTCTCGCGCACACAAACATAAGTAACTCCCCTGCTAACTTGGCAAAGAGGCACCTTTTAAAATTGGTGATTCTCTTTATTTAGCAGGGGGAGAGCAACTGGCCCTCTCCGTCCCCTGCACAGCATCCCTGCAGTGGCTGTTGCTGGTGTCTATCTTTGTTTCTTTTTTAGATTGTGAGCCCTTTGGGGACAGGGAGACATGTTATTTATTTATTTATATCTATGTAAACCGCTTTGGTAACTTTGGTTGAAAAGCGGTATATAAATATTCATTGTATTTGTATTTTGCAAACAAACTCTTCAAATTCTATGATAGATAACTACAATAAATTTTAAAAAATGAAATTAAAAAAATCTAATAATGCAATAAAACAACAATAACAACAACAATAATAATAGGCTTACCTGAGCAAGGCTCTGTCGTTGTTTGTTGTCCAAGAAGTTCATCAGGAATCCTAAGTCTTTGTAATCGTTTGCAGCTAAATTGGCCAAAATATGGGCTGCCGTGTGCACGTTTCTTCTTTGGGCCTGAAGGATGCCCAAGCGAGAATTGACCGAATCGTCCGGCATAGACTGGCCAAACGATTCCTGAAGGTAGGCCAGAGCTTCTTTGTGTCTCCCTGTTGGAAATGGTACCGAGATGCCAAATCCTCTTCTCTCAGTGATCGCAGCAGCAGAATTATTATACAAAATGCTTGGTTTAGGGCAGGGCTGCTCAACTTTGGCCCTCCTGCAGATGTTGGCCTACAACTCCCCTAATCCCTGGCTATTGGCTACTGTGGCTGGGGATTATGGGAGTTGTAGTCCAAAAGCATCTGAGGGGCTTAAGTTGAGCCGGCCTGGGGGATGGGGCTTAGTGGTAGAGCATCTGCTCAGACGGCCCAAGGTTCAATCCTGGTATCTCCAAGGATGGCCGAGAAAAATTCCTGCTTGACGCCCCGGGGAACTGCTGCCAATCAGAATAGAGAATAAACTCGTCCTGATAAGGAGGATCTATCTGATGACGAGGAACTGTGTGCGTGGTTGATTTTGGAACATGTGTGAACATACAACTAGGGGAGTGATCCTGTGTGTGAGGCAGGAAGGGTGGCTTGATCCTACTCAGGTCTCCTCATGCCCGGCATTCTATCAAGGTCGGAGGAAAAACCACTCCACTCCGCTTCTGCCTCACACCCGATCACTGCCCCTGCTGCTCACACAGGGCCAAAAATTGGGAGCAGGCACATTTCCTGAAGCTGGGAGGGATGCTTGTCCTGGCCAAGTTTTGATTGCGAGAACGGTCTCAATTCTGATCTGCATGGATGAGCCAATGATCAGTCAAACAATCAATAACTTTATTCCAGACCCTTTTGACCAGAATAAGGCAAGAAAACATAACACAGGCAGCTGTGTAAGGCTATAAAATCGAGGGAGTATAAACAGTAAGAAAGCTATAAAATCGGTAATAATAATGTTTAATAATGTTAAAAATCTAACATTACAGGTTGAGTATCCCTTATCTGAACTGCTTGGGACCAGAAGTGTTCCGGATTTTGGACTTTTCTGGATTTTGGAATATTTGTATACTGTAATGAGACATCTTGGGCATGGGATCCAAGTTGAAACACGAAAGGTTACTGTATACTGTATTTTATTTTTTAAGGTTTTATTTAAAGTATAAAAAGAAATATCTATCTGTCTATCTATCTATCTATCAAATTTGCACACTGCCCCAAACTTTCATCGCAATAGCATAAATCAAGTTAAAAACCTATACAAAAAAACTTAAAACAATTTAAAAAATAAACCAGAGATTATACAAAAAAACTTAAAACAATTTAAAAAATAAACCAGAGATTAAAACCTAAAAGATTTAGGAAGCTGAGAAAGCTTGGGCAAAAAGAGGGGTTTTCAGGGTTGTTGTTTTTTGAAAACTGCCAGAGAAGCAATTAATAGGCACTGAATTTACGGTAACTATAGGTAGCTGTCCACGATGCACGCCGTGGTGGTTTCTGGATGCAACTATAGGTAGCTGTGGATGCACGCCGTGGTGGTTTCTGGATTTTGGAGCATTCCGGATTTCGGATGTCCGGATTAGGGATACTCAACCTGTAATTAAAAGCTATAATGGGTAGAACCTATAAGGTGTATAATAAAGACCACGAATCAGCAGTTACAGTATAACACTAAAGGAGACTAAAAGGTTTTACAAATTAAAAGAGATTAGAAATGTATGGGTCAAAACCAGGGGCAGAGCCACCACTGTGAAAGGGGGCGGGTTCAAAGAAAGGGGGTTTCCATGGCCAGGGCGCCTTAGCCACGCCCATGTGTCTGATGTCAGACACGAAGGGGGTGTGGTCAGGTTTGCAAACGGGGCCATACTGAGCTAGATGGACCAAGGACCAGACTCAGTAGAAGACAGCTCCCTATACCCCAATGTCCAGTGCATGCTGTGACAAGATGGACACTGGCAATCCCCATCATGGGGAGGCATTCTTCATGATATTAGAAAGAGCTCTTACCCTCTGCAGCTAAGATGTCCACATACAGGATGTGACTCTCGGTCTCCTTGCTACGGATCTTTACGAGCGACTCCCCGACCACAGCGAGGTCCTTCAGCACCTCTTCCGCTGGTGGCTCTTTCGCGGCGCTGAGTTCCAGCAACACCGCTCTGCAATGTTCAAGCAGCCATCCATGGATCAGGGACTGGGCTTCCCGTCTTAAGGACAGGATTTCTGCAGCCGCCAAGCCTGGGTCGGCTTTGAGGGCAGAGGTCAGATCCTGCACCGCTTCCTACAAGAATGCAATAAGAGACAGAGCCTTAGGGGGTGGGGAAATCAGGAATGGGATCGAACGCAGGTGCTGAAATGTGAGGGATGCCGGTAACGTATATGGAACACTAGTGGTGAGAGGAAACCCACTCTGTACATGTCCAGTGCATGTCATTTAGATTGGGGCCAGTACTGCATTCGCAGCACGGCCAGAAGCAGCTTTCCCTGCCTTTAAGGCAGGGAAGAGCTGCTCCTGGCCACACTGCGGATGTAGCAATGGTAATTTAACTCCCGTCCTGAACGGGGCTGCGTAGCCCCGCTCGGGAGCTAAACCAGGCCCCCCGCCATATCTGATGTCAGTCACAGGGGTGTGTGTCGGGGACACAAGGTGTGGCCCCTGAGGGGCGGCGCCCCAGGTTCTTTGAACCCAGTGGCCCAACGGTACTTACACCTCTGTTTCCTGATTTTCTAAGACGTTGAGCTCTTTATCACGTGGTAAGAGATCACTGTCTACCCGGCTCTCATAATATACATAGGAGCCCACTGGAAATAAACACATATGCATGTTGTAAGCCAGAGCAAACCTATTACGGGCTCATTTCTATGCTCCGCTCACCCTTCCAAAAGCCAAAATGACATTTAATTAGCTGGCTTTCATATCGGTTGGGTAAACAAAAGCCTTCCATTTTAATCCAGAGGTATTAAGGATGCTGGGGCATGAAATAATCATAATAATAATAAAGAAGCCTGTCTATTGTGATGTGGCTGCTCTCTCTGAGAGCAGATAAGCCTTTCATCCCGTCCTTCCCATTAAGACACCCCTTGGGGGTTTACCACACAGAAATAGTTTCCAGATAGAAGGCAGGGGGGAGGTTTTTAAAATGTTAATCCACTCAACCTTTATCCAATCAGTTCCTTTGTCACCTTCAGGGCTCTTTGCGGGGATTTTGGGAAACAGGCTTAGTTGCTTAGGCAATCTCTTTGCCTCTGTCATTTCCCTTCAGTTCTTAGGTTCTGTGATGAGGATCATAAGAAGCTGTCTTCTACTGAGTCCGACCCTTGGTCCATCTAGCTCAATGTCGTCAACACAGGCTAACAGCAGCTTCTCCAAGGCTGCAGGCAGGAGTCTCTCCCAGCCCTCTCTTGGAGATGCTGCCAGGAAGGGAACTGGAAACCTCCTGCATGCAAGCAGGCAGATCCTCTTCCCATCCCCTCAGGGGAACATCTTTCACTGCTCACACATGTAGTCTCCCATTCAAACGCAAACCAGGGTGGACTCTGCTTAGCCAAGGGGACAATTCATGCTTGCTACCACCTAATGGTGCAGCAGGGAAATGACTTGCCTAGCGAGCAAGAGGCTGCTGGTTCGAATCCCCACGGGTATGTTTCCCAGACTATAGGGAGACACCTATACGGGGCAGCAGCTATACAGGAAAGTGCTGGCATCATCTCATACTGCACAGGAGATTCGAGGGCACACCTTTACCTTTACCGTTACCACAAGACCAGCTCTCCTCTCCAATTCTGGTATGGATTGTTGCAGTGTTGCAGTGCAGGATCATGAGACAGTCTGGTTTGCACTCTTCTACTCTCCCTTTATTAGGGAATGCTAGTAAGGAGGACCGAATGGCTCTTTGAATGGATAGACTCGCTTCCTTCTCCTCCCATGCCAATAATCCATCAAAATCTTCACTATAAACCTATGAACGGTGTCCAGCTGGCCTTGTGGCAGCAAGCATGAATGGTCCCCTTTGCTAAGCCGGGAGCGTCCACTCAACTTCGCATTTTAATTCTATAATAATATAGAATCGTATAGAACAATGATATAGAATGATATTTTATGGAATCGTAGCCCTGACTAACAACACCTCCTCCTCAACTTCCAGCTTTGTCCTTGAGCAGGAGGCATCTACGTCCCGTGGATGTGCGTGTACCAAGAATCGCAGTTTGGCTCAAATTTGAATCAGATTCGAGCCGAACAGCGTGCAGCCAAATCGGTTCGGTCAAACCAGCTGGCTGGTCCGGTCTGTTTGACCGAACTGGTTTGGCGGTTCAGCTTGTAAAGGGGAAACCAGAGAGGTCCTCAATCAAAGCTCCGAACCAGCCCGGTTCGAAGCGAAGCGGTCTGGCAATGAACTGTTCGTTCACATCCCGACTGGCTGACAGGTGTGTCGGGTGATCTTGCCCCTTGCATATTTAGAGCAGCTGCGTAGGACTTTAACACATCAGGATGATGCCATAACAGTTGCAGAGTGAGACGGCTATACACAGGTTTGAGCTTTCTTAAAGGCTGTGTTTTGACATCAAAACTTTGATTGCAGTGGGGAAAATAACCCCGCAAATGCTACCTTTTTCTGGTTCAGGGAGAGATGGATGAATCCTCTGCCACTCAGAGCCTGGACATTCCCAGGGTCCACTTTTAGGATGGCATTGAAATCAAAGATAGCGGTTTTCTTCTGCCCAAGGTGCCCGTAACACCGGGCCCGGGTGAGAAGGGAATCTACAGCAAAGCCCCCTGGGTGAGACAGAAACAGCCAGGTTCAAACATACAATACTGTTCTTCAGGACATGCTGAACTTAAAATATTTAATTTATAACCCCACTTGGCCTCCAAGGGGCTTTTAGTGGTTTATATGGGTTCTTTCACTCCCGTATCTTTAGAACGACATACCCAAAGATGGTCGTGACATGACCAGTTAAGTTTAGAGCTAAGTAGGGGCTCAAAACTGGCTTCCTGCAATCATGGTCAACACTCAAAAACCACTTTTCCATGGATGCAGTTGCCACTGGAACATGTTGCAGCCATGAAGAGCTGGATCTGAATGCAGCTCATGCCCTCTTGGGCATCGTTAACGAGACGCATGGTGTCGAGTCCACATGAAGTAATTAGGCTCGTTCACATGATTATGAACCGGGTGACTATGGGAAACACCTATATTGGGCAGCAGTGATATAGGAAGATGCTGAAAGGTATCATCTCATATTGCGCGGGAGGAGGCAATGGTCAACCCCTCATGCATTCTACCCAAGACAACCACAGGGCTCTGTGAGCGCCAGGAGTCGACACCGACTCAACGGCACAACTGTACCTTTAGGATGAGCATCCTACTGAGGTTCAGGAGCTTTGCATGCCCCTGTTTTGTGATCATGTGTGAGAGGAAAAGCAAGGTTGGTGGTGGAGGAAGCAATCATCTGGGGCAGAAGAGCTGGGTCAGAAGGTTGTATCCGGCTGAGGGTTTATTCTAATGTGCAGCTGGACACAGTGGCCGTATTCACACGTAACATGGAACAGTGGGTCCAATGGACCTGTGGTTTCGCTCCCCACCCTTCCTGCTCTAATCTCCAAATTTGGACCTAACAGAGAGCAGGCTCTCTGCAGTCAAGGAGACTGCAGAGAGTAGAGAGGGGACTGGCTGTGTGGGCGTCTTTCTTGCATGAAGGACAGCCCACACAGCCAATGAAAGGCAGAGGGAGGGAGGAGCGTCTGAGGGAGGGAGGAGCGTACAGAGGGAGACAGAGGGAAGGAGAAGCGTACAGGGAATGCAGCCTACAGTTCAGCATTCATATGTAATGTAGGCTGCATTGGGTTGGGGCGATGAAACTCTCTACAACCTGAGGGTACAAATTGGAGTTAGGAGAGTGAAAGCCCGAGTCGCTCTCTGTGTGGAACCCGAGTTTGAATGGTATGTCCTGCATTCGGACATACAGGTTTGGTAACCTCTGGTCTCTTCAACTCTGGTTTCATGTTATGTGCGAATGTGGCCATTTTGTGCAGTGGGAACTATATTTGCCAGCAGAGTGAATATAAGAACATGCAGTAAGAACAACCTTGCTGGATCAGGCCCAAGGACCATGTAGTCCAGCACCCTGTTTTCCACAGCAGCCCACCAGATACCTCTGAGAAGCCCACAGGCAAGAGCTGAGGGCATGCCCTCTCTCCTGCCGTTGCTCTCCTGCAACTGATATTTAGAGGCATCCTGCCTCTGAGGCTGGAGGTGGCCTATAGCCACCAGACTAGTAGCCATTGATAGACCTGTCCTCCATCAATTTGTCTAAGCCCCTTTTAAAGCCCTCCAAGCTAGTGGCCGTTACCACATCCCGTGGCAGATAATTCCATAGGTTAATTATTTGCTGTGCGGAAAGGTTCTTCCTCAGCCTTCAGTTTCATGGGATAAACCCTGGTTCTCAGTGCTGTGAGAAAGGGAGATTTTTTGAAATAAATCTCTGTCTACTCTCTCTACTCCGTGCATAATTTTACCAACCTCTATCCCCATAGTGGGTAATAGAAGAAGTTGATTTCCTCTCCAGTTTAAACTAAAGCCCTTCCCTTTTAAATGTGCCACTTCGAACAGCAGGTCCAAATGTGCCTCCATCAGGTCAAAATCCCCACATATAGAAAACTAGAAGTCTTTTCTCTGCTAAGTTTTCTATGTGCACACATTGTTTTCTATGGAGCAGCACTCTTGTCATATGAGCCCCTCCCCTACGGAAGTGGATCAAGCCACACCAAGGTCTACCCATCTCTATGGGCTCTCCATGGCTGGGGGTGGCATCTCCCACTTGCTGCCTGCCAGCAACTGGGGAAGAGATCGTCAACTGACTCTCGCATGACCCTGTGTGTTAGACAATTCGCCTCCATCAATCAGCCCGACGCGAGCCGTATCGCCCTCACTCCCTGCAACATCTCAGACCTATACAGCTGTCTCCACCCAGGGCAGAGGGGATTCCTTTAATCTTTCTGAACAATATTGAGTGTTGTTCTTTAGCAGATGTTCACGCAATATATCCAGGGCCCTAAGTCATAAAGGGTAAGGATAACCCGACCCCGGGCCAAATGAGAGACATTTGACAAGGAAGCGAAGATCACGTTGATCATCATCAACCCTTTCAGACGCAGATCTTGTCCTCGTACCCAGACTACAACCTCTAATTTTATCTGGAGCAAACTAGAAGTCTGCTCTGTACGGTCTACATGCAAGAGGGACCCAAAGGGAATACATCCAAGCCAGTCTTGTGATAGTGAGCATGAACTGTCCCCTTTGTGAACCAGGGTTTGACATGGGAGCACTGTCGGCTGTAAGATATTTCCCTTAGGAAATGGGGCCATCGCTCAGTGGAAGAGCCCCTGCTTCCCAGGTTCAGTCTCTGGCAGCATCTCCAGGTAGGGCTGGGACAGGAACTTGCCTGAAACCCATGGAGAACGGCTGCCAGTCAGAGCAGACAATACTGAGGAACAATGTGGTTTCAGGATGGCAGTGCCCACCTCAGTATGACGTGGACTCAATATGGCACTGTCGCCTGAGCATCAGGAGCATCCATAGCTAGAGGTGTGCATGGAACCGAGACGGGCAGTTTGGTTCGAGTTTGAAATGAACTCGAACCGAACCGAACCGAACCGCCCTGTCCACGAGCTAGTTCAATCAAACCCAGTGTGACCCAGTTCGATGGCCCTGCTTGTAACAGGGAATCGGGTAAGGATTCCTCATTACAAGCAGAGGAGGCCAGAGGGGATCGCTTACCTAAAAATGGGTTGGGGGGCAAGCAAGAGGGCTGTTGCAGTGGTGGCAGCTAATGGCTGGGGATTCTGGGAGTTGTAGTCAAGCACATTTGGGGAATGGTAGAAAGCCCACTGGTCTTACCAGCAGCTGCGATGGCAAAGGAGAGGTAGAGGATGGCCTCTTTGAAATAGCCCTCCCCTGGCTTGTGCTTCAGGATGGTCACGGCCCTGGCATGGCAGTGCTTCTGCATCAGCTGCTGGTCTTCGTCTCTCAAAACCTTCACAAATGTCTGGAAGCAGCAGATGTCTCCAGTTTGGATCATTTTCTTCAGGATCTTCGTTAAGAAAAGTGTGGGGAAGAGGGAGGCATTAATAGCAGCAGCAGCAACAAATTTATATACCGCTTTTCAACAAGTTTCCAAAGCGGTTTGCATAGAATTAATTAATTAGTTAATTAATTAATTAATTAGATGGCTCCTTGTCCCCAAAAGGGCTCACAATCTAAAAAGAAACATACAATAGACACCAGAATTAATTAATTAACATCATCACCATCAACAACAACAACAACAAATATGCATATGTATCTACTGATTTTCAACGAAAGTTTCCAAAGCAGTTTACATAGATAATTAGTTAGTTAATTAATTAATTAGATGGATCCCTCTCCCCAAAAGGGCTCACAAACTAAAAAGAAACATACAATAGACACCAGAATCAATCAATCAATCAATTAATTAACAACAGCAGCCGCAACAACAACAACAAATATGTATATACTGCTTTTCAACAAAAGTTTCCAAAGCGGTTTACAGAGAGAATTAATTAACTGATTTATTGATTAATTGGATGGATTAAAGGGCTCACAAAGGGCTCACAAAGAAACAGACATAAAATAGACACCAGCAATAGCCTCTGGAGGGATGCTGTGCTGGGGATGGAGAGGACCAGTTGCTCTCCCCCTGCTCAACAAAGAGAATCACCACGTTGATTCTCTCCAAGAAGTTTAAAAAGACATAAAAACAAACACCATTTAAAACACACTGCTTAAAACTATATAAAAACAATTCAAAACCATTTAAAACCAATTAAAATACTTAAAGACACTTTAAATTTAAATTTAATATATAGTTTGGACCATGTTACCTATCTTTTATGAAGCAAGAACACAGATTGGCGATTTTTGATTGATTGATTTAAGTACTGTCAAGTCAGTGTTGACTCATAGTGACCTTAGACCGTTTTAATCCTAAATATCTTTTGTCTTATATTTTATGCTTTATTCTGTTTTATCTGGTCATGAACCATAATAAATTATTCAATTATTATAATCCTAAATATGTTCTAGACAGTCTTAATCCTAAATATAAATGTATTAACAAATATAGATAAAGGCATAATGCATATATTTGTATTTAGTGGGGCTCTTTGTGTATCGTTATACCAAGTTGGGCATTGGTCTATCTTCTTCAATATTGTCTGCACTGGCTGGTAGCGTCTCTGCGAGGATTCGGGCAGGGGTCTTTCCCAGCCCTACCTAGAGATGCCAGGGAGTGAACCTGGGACTTTCTGCTTGCAAAGCAGATGCTCTACCACTGAGCTATACTTTCCTCATAAATGAAGCTGCCACATACTGCCACATACTGAGATGGACACTTGGCCCATCTCAGTATTGTCAACCCAGACTGGCAGCGGCTTCTCCAAGGTTGCAGGCAGGAATCTCTCTCAACCCCTATCTTGGAGATGTTGCCAGGAAGTGAACTTGGAGCCAGAAGGTCTTCCCAGAGTGACCCTATCCTCTAAGGCAGGGATTCTCAACCTTGGGTCCCCAGACGTCATTGGACTTCAATTCCCATAATCCCCAGCCACAGTGGCCTTTGGTTGGGGATTATGGGAGTTGAAGTCCAATAACATCTGGGGACCCAAGGTTGAGAATCCCTGCTCTAAGGCAGGGCTGCCCAACTTTGGCCCTCCTACAAATATTGGCCCACAACTCCCATCATCCCTAGTTATTGGCCACTGTGGCTGGAGATTGTGGGTGTTGTAGTCCAGAAACAGCTGGGGGGGGTGTGCTAAGTTGAGTAGGCCTGCTCTAAGGGGACTATCTGACGCATGTAGTCTCCCCTTCAAATACAAATCAGGGTAGACCCTGCTTAGCAAAGGGGACCAGCCGGGCTTGCTACCAGAAGACCACTTCTCCCTGCCTTGCCTGGATGTAAATGCAACATATTCCATGTGCTCACAGTCCTATGGGGCTGTTTTCTGTTAGCAGCCAGGAGAATACACACAGAGACATCTTTCCTGCAGCACACCTTCTATGGAGAAACCAGACCTCTACCAGATGAATGCTGTTCCTCTTCCAAAAGGGCAAGCTTGCCCTCTGCTGGGAGATGGTAGCTAGTTCTGAACTAGCCTGAAAACGTTGTGCATGATTAAAGGTTGGGATTCTGTTTTCTTACCCTGGGATGGATTCTTGTAAGCAGTTTGTAAGCAGATGGCTGAGTGTACGGTGGTTTTGTGAATCCTTTCAGATCTCGGGAATGTAAGAAGCATAGGCGCAGAGATCAGGTGGTAGCTTAGAAGGAGAGCATCTGCTTTGCATGCAGAAAGTCCCAGGTTCAATCCCTGGCAGCATCACCAGATAAAGTGGGGCAAGACTCCTGCCTGCAACCTTGGAGAGCTGCTGCCAGTCAGTGCAGACAATACTAAGCTAGATTGCCCAGTGGTCTGACTCAGTATATGGCAGCTTCCTATATTTTTCTACCTGCTCCTTCTTTGCTCAAAAATCTCTCCTCACCTAAAGCTACTTTTTTTTTAAAGGACTCTGCTACGTGTGTTCGTGCTAACGTGTAGCTAGCCCCTAAGAAGACATTTGAGCAAGATTTTCAATGAGAGATGTGTTCCTTTCCCTGCAGTGGCAATGACCTCCCACATCTGGCCCCCTCAGCCGAGGGACCCAAAGAAATGACGGAGCTAACTTATTTTTCTTAATGAACTTCTGCTAGTCACATGCATGGAGCCTGATGGAATAGGATCATGCAGAAAGCTGCCTACAACGCCAGAAAGCCTGAAGATCTTCCCCCCATGTGACAGCTTCAAAAAGGCACACCTCATCATGTGGGAGATGGGGAATTCAAGCAACAGTCTCCTGACAGGTCCTCTTAACAGATGTGTATATGTTTTTATGCTAGGAGCACTTAACAGCTGCTCCTTTTTGTTGGGTATGTGTGTCAGCTGCCTGGAGTGTCTCTCTCAGCGTCAACTGCCAAACCAGTAACCATAATCTGCAGACATAGGAAGACAAGAAGCTGCCCTCTACTGAGTCAGACGTTTGGCCCATCTAGCTCAGTACTGTCTACACTGACTGGCAGCAACTTCTCCAGGGTTGCAGGCAGGAGTCCCTCCCAGCCCTATCTGGAGATGCTGCCAGGGATTGAACCTGGGATCTCCTGCATGCAAAGAGAATACACTACCACTGAGCTAAGGATATGCCTGAGAAACATACGAAGCTGCCTACTGAGTCAGACCCTTGGTCCGTCTAGCTCAGTCTTGCCTACACTGACTGGCAGCAGCTTCTCCAAAGTTTCAGGTGGGAGACTTTCCCAGACGCCTACCTAGAGAGACCGGGGATTGAATCTGGGACCTTCTGCATGCAAACAGATGTTCTACCACTGAATTATGGCCCCATCCAGTAAGCAGTATTATACACGGCTTACTGGTTGCTCGTCTGACATTCTTCTTACCTGGTTGCAATCATATAAAAAGCCTTTCTTCAGCTGAAGCAGAGCCAGCCTAGCGAGGATCGCAGATTTCTGAGATGTTTTGGAAAGAGCCACCAGGAGGATCTTATGGGCTTCCTCCCCTCGGTCCATTTGATAGAGAGCATCGGCACACAGTATCTGAGATGGCTCAGAGGATGCATCCAGCTCCATCAGAAGAACAGCTAACTGGTGGACCCCAGATGCATCCCTGGACAAAGGGAGGAGAAGATATTTAAGTCCCTCCGAAGTTCGTTTGCCTCATTTCCCACCAGCGTAATCGCAGGTGTACTAAAATGTTTTTATTTCGAGCATTTTATATGCCACTGTTCACATCTGAATTCATTGCCACTTCTAATGAAGTTTAATTAGAGCAACTCCAGTACAATCAAAGCACAATAAGTCTAATAAAAACCAGCAGTCTCCAGAATCCAGAAGCAGTGGTAAAAGACAATAATTTAAACAGCGCCATTGGTTAAGAGATGATTGATAGATAGATAGATGGATGGATGGATGGATGGATGGATAGATAGATAGGCAGGTAGACAGATAGATAGACAGAAAGATAGATAGATAGATAGAGAGAGAGAGAGAGAGAGAGAGAGAGAGAGAGTTAGGGGAAGGCCCACTGAAATAAAGACTGCAGAGAACCTCATATCCGTTACATCCGAATGCGGACAGAAACAGGGAGCAGAACCGCGGGTCCATAATTTGACAAGAAGGAAGGCCATTAAAAAGGTGTGAAATGAGTAGGACTCCAATGAGAACTAAAACATGGAGCTCTGTGTTCTCTGTCGAGCCAGTTAAGGACTGTCCTTTGGGGGGGGGGGACCTGATTTCTAAGCATCGTAGAGCATTTGCTTTGGCTCACTTTGATGCCCTGCCTTCAGCTGTGGTAGATTACGTGTTATGTGCGAATGCAGCTGATACGTGAGACCTTGCATGGAACTCCTGAAAGAGGTCTGGATTCAGACCTTGAATGCAACTCAGCTGCTAGTTATGTCACACAACGCTAAGAGATGCTGTCGCACATCCCTGTCCTGAGAATTCCCAGGCCCCCTCTGACTCTACAGAAACCAGCCTATTTCTACAATATTGGCCATATTGGCCTATAACAGCAGACTTACCCTTCTTTCGTTTGGAATCCATTCAATGTTCCCAACCTGTTTTGCTGGGGAGCCGAGTTGCCGCTTTGATTGGGATTCTTTCCCAGGATCTTCTGGGCTTCTTCCTGCAGAACAGTCAGAAGGAAACCTCTTTGGTTCCACGGTACGTAGGACTTGATGGCAAAGGCGGTGTCCTCAGATCTGAGCCTGCAGGCCGTGATATAGTCCAGGGCTGTAAGGTACGGACTTCCGCCCAAGGCCCGGATCAAACCACGGCCACACAACGCTTTGACACAGCTGCTGGGGTGTGGGGAGTTGTGTTCTACAATCTTCTGGAAGTCCTGAAGGGCTTCTTGGTGGCAGTTGGCCTGAAGGTGGCAAAAACCCCGGAGGGCGAGGAGGGTGTTGTGGTAGGTCTCCTGCTCAGATTCCAGAAGGTGGTTGCAGATCTCCAAGGCCTCCTTGGTATTCCCCTCCAAGAGGTAGCAATCTGCCAGACGGACATTTAGTTCACGCCTGGCTCCTGGGGCGATCTGGATGAGGAACTTCAGGGTGCGGAGAACCGCCGAGAGCATCTCTTTGCCGCTGTCGCTTCGGACTTCTGGTCGGGTGCGCACGGCTTCCCGGTACGCCACAAACTCCGCATCTAAAGCTGCCCTGGCATGCTTCTCGATTCGCTCCGCATCACTAGCCGAGAAAAGCGCCTCAAAGTGGCTCTTTGCCAGGCTGGGTTTGGCCTCGAAAGCGGCGGTCAGGTCCCGTATCATTGCCTCCACTCGCCCGCCCAGAGAGAAGTAAGCGGCAGCCCTGTCCATGAGAAGGTCGGAAGCTCTTTCGTCCCACAATGCACTGCTGGCGGACAAGGCCTCTAAAGCCTTGCTGTAGACAGACACACATTCCTGATATTTGTGTCTCTCAAAGAGGTGTGCAGCCCAGGCTTGGCAGACACGGATGTCCTCAGGCGCTATGGCAACCAGGAAGTTATAGCAGCCCCCTTGCCAACTTTCTAGGCCCTGGCTAGAGACACTGTTCTTCTGACAGGCGATGAAATCAAAGGCAGCCTGGAGTATCTGCTGCAAATACTCCTTGTGCCTGCTGCGCACGAACTCCACCGTCTCCTCTTGACACTTCCCGAAGGCACGGAGATACTCCACGACTCCATCTTGGCACCCCGACACGACCAGGGCCAACGCGCGGGTCAGCAGCAGCTCCAAACTGGGGTGGGCGTCGAGCAGGGAATCACACCGGCTCACTACTTCCTGGCAGCGGCCTACTCGGAGCAGGGCCTCCATCTTGTAAAGCGTGGCGGCCATGTTGTGGGGGCTTAGGGTCGAGAGGAAGACGGCCGCGATCCCGACATTGGGTGCCGGAGGGGTGAGGTTGCCACACGGAACCTTGGGGATGGGGCTCCCCCCTTGACACCATGCCTCCAAGGTTGTGGTCACTTTCAGCCGAGACTCCTTCCCCAGCGACAAGACCTTCTCCACAGCCACTGGGGCACTGACGCTGAATGCAGCCATGTAGTAGGCCGTAGCAAGGGACAACTCATCAGTGGCCAGGCAGCGGTCTCCTTCTGTACAGAGTTGCGCAGCCTGCTCCTTACAGGGTGAGATGTCTTTAGAGATCTTTCCATCACCAGCAACTCCACTTGCAAGCCTTAAAAAAAAGTGGGAGTGGAGGAATCCATAAAATAAAATTTCTTCCACTAATTTCATTCATTGATTCATTCATTCATTGTTTAATGTAGACTAACTGGGCTGGGCGCAGAGCATCTGGGCCTCTAGTTCTATGCCCCCACCCGCCCACTGCCACCATTGTTTTCTTTCCCTGCACGCCCACTGCCACCACCATTTTCTTCCCTGCCCACCCGCCACTGCTGTTTTCTTCCCCACATCTCTCCTGCCTCGTCTGCAAGCCTGTTTACCGGTGCCGCCACTTTCCTCTCCCCCTCCTGGCAGCTCTCTCGCGAACTTTCATGAGAGCTGCCACACATGGGATTAGTAATGGGTACGCCTTAGAGAAATATATATCTAGATACTATCTTTCATAAACATCAGTAGTGTCTACAAGAGCTTGCTGGAGCAACTTGCTCTTCTATGTTGCCCTATCCAGCTCTGATCACTACTACTATTAGTATAATGACAACGATGATGAATATTTATATGTCGCTTTTAACAAGAGTTCCCAAAGCGGGTTTACATAGATATAAACAATCAAACAAACAAATAAAATGTCTCCCTATTCCCCAAAGGGCCCACAATCTTTAAAAAAAAGGGGGGGGCACCATGTGATAATTTATCCATTTATTCAGGCCTTTACATGATTGTTTTATTGCTGCTTCTGTGTGCTTTTATCTGTTTACAATTTTTATGTTTGCATTTTATATATTTTAAATCAGATTTGTTGTCATATTTGTAGCCTAATCCTTTTAACTGTCATTTTTTATTATATGTTCTTTAACTTTTGTTAACCGCCTTGGGATTGTTTTTAATGAAAGGCGGTATATAAATTTAACAATAAAATTAAAAAATAAACCCCAGCAACAGCCACTGGAGGGATGCTGTGCTGGGGGTGGATAGGGCCAGTTGCTCTCCCCCTGCTAAGTAGAAGGAAATCGCCACTTTAAAAAGCTGCCTCTTTGTTCGGATTAGCAGGAGATCTTTCACCCCACGTGCAATGGGGTGAAAACTGCCTTGAACCGAGTCAGACCCTTGGTCCATCTAGCTCAGTATCATCTACGCAGACTGGCAGCAGCTTCTCCAAGGTTTCAGGCAGGCGTCTCTCCCAGCCCGACCTGGAGAGGCTGCCAGGTAGTGAACCTGCAGCCTTTTGCATGGCAGTAAAACAGAGGATCTACCACAAAGATCTATGGCCCTATCAGCATCGGAAGCTGCTCTATACAGAGTCAGACCCTTGGTCTATCCAGCTCAGAACTGATCCTAGGATCTTCCACCTGGCAGCAAAGCAGATGCTCTACCACGGAGCTACCGACCCATCCCAATACTGGAGTCCCTTCCAGCTCTACCTGGAGATGCTAAGGACTGAACACAATCCAGGTGATCTCATCAGCTTACTAGGACTACTAATACCACTACTATGAATATTTCTATATTGCTCTTCAACCAAAGTTCTCAAAGCGGTTTACACTGAAAAATAAACAATTCAAAAATAAGACAGTCACCTGTCCCCAAAGGGCTCACCATCTATAAAGGCAGGTACCAGCAACAGCCATTGGAGGCTGCTGGGGTTGGATAGGGCCAGTTGCTCTCCCCCTGCTAAATATAAGAGAAGCGCCATTTGAAAAGGTGTCTCTTAGCTCAGCTGATTACCCGGCTCAGTGTGGCCAAGGTTCTGACTCTGGCCCTTGGAGACATCTGAGGTCAGATGCATCCCTGGATCCCTGGCTTGGTAGAAGATTCTACCTATACAATATCCTTCTTAAGGTGTGGGGACCTCCTGAGCCTCTTGCCATTGTTTACAAGGCAAGCATTCATTTCCGCCTGTAAATTCAAGCCCAGATACACAAACCAGCAAGTAGGGGTGTGCACAAAATTGGTTTGCCCAGTTCGGTTCGAGTCTGAACTGGACTCGAACCGAACCGGGCATGCTTGGTTTTGTGGCACCGAAACCCTCCCCCCTGGTCCAGTTCGAATTCAAGCTGGTTCAGGGTTCTAAATTTTTTTAAAAAAATCAACTCACCTCTGTGGGTCCACCAGCCATGGGGACGGGGGTCTCCTTAGTCTCTGTCTCCCCCCATCAGCCTCCCCTCAGTCCTGCAAGGGCTGTTTTGGCCCATTTTGGCCCACGCAAATGGCCAGGGAGCATGCACTGTGGACTCCCAAATGGCCACCACCACTGCGAAATGGGCTGGAATGGCCCGAAAATGGGTCAAAATGGCCCTTGCAGGATGGGAGGGAGGTCAGCGGGGAGAGAGGGAGACTATGGGGACCTGCCCATGGCCCCAGCACCCCTGAGGCCGCCAGACCCACGGTGCCACAGCTGTGATTTAAATTGGTTAAAAAAAAACCCTTTGAACCCCCAAACTGTCCCCGAGCCATTCAAGGGTGATTTCGGCTCGAGGTCGAGTCGAACGGGACTCAGTCTGGCTCGACGGCAAACTCTTGCGCTGGACCACTTGGATGGCGAATTGGCTCGACCTCGAATCGGTTTGCACATCCTTACCAGCACGATTCCGTCCTTCTAAAATTTCCCGAGGTGGCGGGGAATGATTTGCATATCCCATTACCACTAATGAGGAAATGTGGATTTCTAGAGGGCGAATTTCCCTCCCTGCTTCTACCAGTTCCACTCTCCTCATCTGGCCACAAGAAATCGGAGGTAACAGAGTGCAAATGGGGAAGGAACTCACATGTTAAAGTCATCGCTGGCGCTCACGGGTTGGGGGTTGTGATGGTCCCATCCTGCTTTCATTGGAGGAAATGCCCGCCGCTGCCCATGATCTCGCTGTCACAGGCAAGCCGCTGTCGCTAGCAGAAAGGCATCGAGAAAGCAGCAACAGCCACTCAGTTTCTCACATGCCTCTCTGTTTCCCAGGAGACAGTAAACAGCAGGCCTGCCTGCTTGGTCCCGGCCGGAGAAGAAAGAGCAAGCGAGCAAAGTCCTGGGCTTTTATCCAAAGTAGCGAGATGCACCCATGATGGATAACCATGGGTACAGACAGCTCTTTCAGAGTTTCTATGTGATGGCTTCTGCGTTCAGAGATAAGCCAATATTATATAAGCCATGTCATTCATTACCCTTAAGTACACCTAAGTTCTTTCTTTCTTTCTTTCTTTCTTTCTTTCTTTCTTTCTTTCTTTCTTTCTTTCTTTCTTTCTCTTTTCCTTCTTTCCTTCCATTTATATACCACCCCTTATACAAATCATTGGGTGGTTTACAGATTTAAAACCTCAACAACAATGAAAACATTAGATCATTTTTAAAACAATTTAAAATATGAGGTTGGACATCTGGTGTGAGAATTTATGGCCTATTGCAATCTACATATAAATTGTAGCTGGGAATGATGGGAGTTGTAGTTCAGCACCGTCTGGAGGCCCACAGCTTGGGAACCCCTGGTGTAGACAATACTGAACTCAATGGACCAAAGAGCTGACTCAGTATAAAACAGCTTCCTGTGTGCCTATTTCCCATTGAGCAATGCACACATCGTGATATGGTGGACCAACGAACGAGACTTTTTTCTGGATCTATAGATTCCATACTAGTGTTCCCTCTAACAGGGGTTCCCAGATGTTGTTGACTACAACTCCCAGAATCCCCAGCTGCATTGGTTTTTGCTTGAGGATTCTGGGAGTGGCAGTCCACAACATCTGGGAATCCCTGTTAGGGGGAACACTGCTAACCATACAACACAATGCCTGAACAGGGATAATATTATGGTCCATTTTGACCACACCTTCTAAGGAGCATTTTCTCACCTGGCTTCTCCACATCTCTATGTGAGCTGAGAGCCTGGAAGCAAAACGGGAGCCATTAAGCCCAATATGAATAATTCAGGGGATCTCCAACGTTAAGTCCCCATGTGCGGACTACAACACCCATCATCCCCACCCACAATGGTCGACGCAAGTTTGAGATCCCCGGGATAAGGGACTGGTGTCACCTGATCTGAATGGGCAGCTCCCATCAGAACCCTCCCTGAAGCAGCAACGAGAGACGTGTAACTTACCACATCTCCCTAGGAACTCTGTGGGGTCCCGATCGCTGGGTTTCCCTTCTTCCTCTCCATACTATGGACTCAAGGCATCCCCCAAGGCACAGGTGTTCCCAAAGCTGCATCCAGAAGAGCCGTGGAAAGCGAGAGGTACAGACAGTTCTTTGGGACTCTGGTTAAATATTAAAGCACACCACCATTGTTCCTCCTCTCTCCGTCGACGTGTAATGAATTTTTAAAGAGGAGAAAGCACACAGGTGGTGCAACCGTGGTCGCACAGATGCGAAAGAGTTTTCTCTCTGCTATTCCATCCATCCCAAGCAACAGCTTGTAAAAAGCCACGGACGAGAGCATTCTGATCTTGCCATGAGTCCAGAGCCACACTTTCTCAGCAATGGAAGAGGCTCATGATTATTACTAGGATTGGAGGAACCTCTAACCTAGTTTAGGAGCTGTGAATGTGCCTGTATTTTATAATCTGGTTCCTGGCTGACAAATGACCACCCTCCCCACCTCATACCTTTGAATTCACCTGGCTGGGCTCCCCTCCTAACCTGATTAGGATCATAAGATAGAGCGTAATTAATTTTTTTACCTGCTGTTTTGAAGAACAGCACATTGTGTTCGGCACCTTTGGGCACATAGTCCCATTTTACAGCTGGGAAACACTGAGGCTCAGAGATCTATGACATAAGCATGAATTGGGCAAGTGGGGATGCTTAGAACTTAGTAAACGCCTTTGCGGTGCGGCTGTGAAAAATTTGGAGTCTGAAATCTTTATCGATCCACTCCATGTCTCCCTGGGATCTATCAACAGATCCCATTATTTTTTTCACCCATCTCTGGTTGGTCGGTATCCTGTAATTGTTCGTCTTTGTTTTTCAAGGTTATCAGAGTATTGTAATTTTTTGTAACATCAACACAGATAGTAATTTCTAGAGGAGCTTAAAAGAGCCAGCATAATAAAGTGGTTAGAGTGTTGGACTACAACCAGGGAGAGTTGAGTTCAAATCTCCATTCAGCCATAAACTCACTGGGTGACTAGCGATGTGCACAAAACAAATGTTTTGATTTGAATGTGAATCGAATTCCAAAAATTCGTTGCCAATTCAAAACAAACTTGAATCAATTTGACCCTGTTTGGGCACCTTGTTTTAACCAAAAGGGGGCCTGAATTGTTTAAAGAGGTGTCAACCCATTTTTGAATCTAATGTCAAAACTTTTATTTGAAGTCTAATCAAATCGCCCTTTTAAAGGGTGATTCAATTTGAATTCGAATCATTTGAATCACCCAGATTCAAGTTGAATCCATTTGAATTTGAATTGATTTGCACATCCCTATGGGTGACTCTGGGCATATATCTCTCAGCCTAACCTACCTCACAGGGTTGTTGTGAGGATCAGCATAACAATGTACACCACTCTGGGCTCCTTGGAGGAAGAGTGTGATATAAACATATAAATAAGTCCACACAAAAAGACAAGTCCATACTCCTGAGAGATTACAATCAATCATGGGGGAAACTGTGGAAGAAAGGGAAAATAAAGCCAAGGGGAAAAACTGAATGATAATATTGAATGACTGGGAAAACTGGAATGATAACATCCATCTAGACTCTGAACCTAGTTTTGCCCCCAAGTAAGGTAATTTCTAATTTCTAATTTTTTCTATTTCTAAAAACAGTTTTGTTTAAAATAGCCACTGCAGTCATTTGGGAATACCGCTATGTCAACATGTAGCATTGTTCGCAAGGGAAGATGGGAAATAAAAATGGCAGTCATCACGAGTAGCAGCATCACCAATAGGCGTGGTGAGGAGGCCCTTTCCTCCTCGTGCTGATGCTGAGAAAGGCTAAATTGCCGTGAAGGGACAGGGCCTTCTTCGTTGTTGCCCCCAGGCTTTGGAATGCTGTCCCAGTTAATGTTTGCTCTCTGAAATCTGTGGCTGCTTTTAAAAACAACAACTCAAGACTGTTTTATTTACTTGGCTTTTACCTCTTAGAGGCTGCCAGGTTTCTTAGCTTCCTTGCTTCTGCTTATTTTTTAATTTGTGTGTGTGTGTGTGTGTGTGTGTTTAATAATGTCAGTTTTAAGGTTTAAAATGTAACTTTTATGGAATGTTATTGCTATTTATTTATTTATTTATTTATTGTTAAATTGATATACCGCCTTTTGTTAAAATAATCACAAGGCGGTTTACATAGAAAAAGTTAAACAAGACTATAAAAATCACATCTTTTGTAATTATCTTTGGCAAACTGCCTCGAGATGCATTATAAAGGGTGGTATAAAAAGTGGACAATCAATCAATCAATCAATCAATAATGTCCGCTTGAGAAATAATTAAAATTAACCCCATAACGTATACTATCTGAAAATGGGGTGGCAAAATCAGAAGGGATTTCAACTGAGCTGTAGAAAGCATGCATATATGAATTTCTTAAACACCCTCTCCACACCAAACTTATTTAAAAATCCCAGATCTCCACAGCCAGTTGACAGACAAAGAAAGCACCCTACATTGTAGGATCTGCTTGTAGGATATAATAAATGGGGTCTTCTTTCTACCTTACGTGGTATCAGCTCCCTGCAAGACTGAGGAAGAACATTTCAGAGAGAACGGAAGCTTTTCTGATGGAGAGAAACTCATTGCTGAGAGTCTGAATCTGGTCCACGCAGAGGTCACTGTTAGTGGAACCACAAAGGAAGGATCCGGCCGGTGTTGAATAATGGATGGCCAGTGACGGAAGGGGCAGCGGTGAGGATACCGAGTAGCTCTGCTTTTGCCGTGGCGGGCTGCAGAGTTGGGAGATGGAATTTCACCTGCAAGTCTGTTTGGTTCCTGATTCCCTTCTCTGAGAGAGAAGGAGCCGGAGCTCAATGGCAGAGCATCTTCTTTGCATTCAGAAGATCGCAGGTTTTGTCCCTGGCAGCATCTCCAGGTAGGGCTGGGAGAGACTCCTGCCTGAAACACCCTGAAGAGCTGCTGCCAGTCAGTGCTGGCCATCCTTAGATGGACCAGTGGTGTGACTCGGTTTGGCAGCTTCGTGTGATCATTAGGAGCATCCACAGCTCAGTCGTAGGGCCACTGCTTTGCATTCAGAAGGACCCGGGTTCACTCCCTGGCAGCATCTCCAGGTCGGGCTGGGAGAGACCCCTGCCTGAGACCCTGAAGAGCTGCTGCCAGTCAGTGCAGACAATACTGAGCTAGATGGACCAAGGGTCTGACTCAATATAAGGCAGCTTCCTATGTTCCTGAAATGCTACCAGAGGCCTTTCACTATATAATGTGGCCAGTGCTGTTTCTGCCTCCCCCTCCCGCCACTTTCCAGCCCAAAGCGGAGTAAGAAACACAAGATTGTTAAGCGATCACTTATTTGGTTTCACTGCGCACCCAACTTCTATTGGTTTCTGAACTAAGTTCATCAGCCAAGCAGAAAGACATTAATCACCTCGGAAAAAATAACACGGAGCGAAAATGACTTTTCAAAATGTCGCCGGCATAATTATCAGCTTGCCCATTACATTAAATGCCACCATTTATAACTGTAATGTTTAAGTATGCAAACAGTAATTAACTTCGTAATGAACTGAGGACCCCTGCGCCTCTCTTCCCTCAGCTAATTTGCATGTTAATTATCATTAGCAACCAGGGAAACAAGTTATAAACAGCTTAATTAGCAGCTTAATCATTTTTACAAGGAAACCCGCCACACTTTGATATACGAGCAAGCGTTAGATTAATGGAGTCAGATGGGAATGTTTTCCGAAGAGTTAGGTGTAAAGAATTGGAAAACTTGCATTTTGCTCATACACATGCACACATGCGCAAATGCACATGCGCGAGTATACACACACACACACACACACACACAATCCTCAGGTGTTTTTGCTCCAGTTGGGAAAAAAAAGAATTTTCTTTAACGTTCTCATTCCCCACAATTTAGATAAACTGACAATTACTCATCCGGTATATCATAATTAATTTTTTCTTCCCATCAACTTAGGAGGATAGGAAGCTGCAAATTCTATCTGTTCATGGGATATACTGCTGGCAACAGGTATATTTCTCACCTCCAGGGAGATGGGCTGATAAGCCAATTGCAGCGTGCTGGTTAGCAGACTGGGTTGTGGACTCAAAAGCCTCTGCTTCAAATCTCGAGGCTCTTCTCACGCACAGCCTAGCCCTGCCTAGGGATGCCCAACCCGGGTTAGGCTGTGCGTCAGAACCGCCGGAATCTGTGCAGATCCCAGCAGCACCTCGGCAGCAAACCTGCCAAAGAAGCACGGCAGTGAGCCCAAGTTAAGGGCGTGTTCGTGCCCGCAACCACATCTAACTGCTTGTGTGTCAGCATCGGCTGCTGAGAAAGTGTGGGGTTCCCAGCCAGTTCCGGAAGGATCCCCACAATGTGGGATTTCTGGGGGGCCAGGGTGACGTATCCTGACCCCCCACGCCTTTCAGAGGCAGCAGAAGGATCGTCTGCAAGGAAGGTCAACTCCTGCAAGCTCTCAAGCCCGCTCATGGGATCGTGAGAAAGGGCTCCTTAACTTCCCACAAAGTGGCTTTCGACAAGTTTCTCATTCCCAAGCACAACCCAAACAGCGTAAAGGATCTGGAAGGCGGAATACAAAGCACAATCCGGCAGATCCCATAAAGATAACATAAACAAGGAGCAAGAAATGAATGTGAATATAAATGATATTGAAAGGAATGAAATCATTTGAACATGATAATATAAATAGAACCCGGCGAGGAAGAATACTAACAGAACAGAATGTGCACAAAAGAACAAGGAATCAAACAGGAGAACTGTGTATAGTCCATAATCGATGTAAAATGTTCCAATGTAAAATGTACAAACAGAACTGGATGTGAAAACAGCAGCACCCCAGTGACGACACTTTCGAGATCCTTTCTCAAGTGTTTTTAGGAGTTCATATGTTCTCCTATAAATAGCCATAAGATCTTCATTGGAACTTCAAAACTTCAGCGTTGTACAATCTTCTTCAGGGGGGCCGGAAACAACATCATTTTACATCTATTCTTAGTCCTAGTTTCGGTTACCTTTATCGGATCTGCCGGCTCTTGAGACGCTTCGCACGACACGTGCAAAGGTCCAGGTGGGTTTGTGTGGGGAGCCCTGGGTGGCCGGGTCGGCCGCCCACACGACTGCCAGCTCTGTCATGGAGCTGGTGGGGGCTGCGGGGATCGGGGCCGCCCGGCCCTTGGAAGTTCCAGGATGCCTCGCACAAGCACAGGGGGGCATTCTGGAGGGACCCCCAAGGCCGGGATGCTGGCTGCAGCCTCCTGGTCGGGGGACTACTTGTGTGTTGCTGCCTGCTGATGTGGCACACAAGCAAAAACAAAACACAGAGGGGTCTCTCCGTTAACCTCATTTAAGGGGGAATTAGGTGGTCTAGCCGCCTTAGGAACATAGGAAGCTGCCATATATTGAGTCAGACCATCGGTCCACCTAGCTCAGTATTGTCTACCCAGACTGGCAGCAGCTTCTCCAGAGCTGCAGGCAAGAATCTCTCTCAGCCCTCTCTGGGAGATGTTGCCAGGGAGGGAACTTGGAACCGAGATACTCTTCCCAGAGCAGCTCCATCCCCTGAGGGAAATCTCTTCCAGTGCTCACACTTCTAGTCTCCCTTTCATTTGCAACC